>NW_019208917.1:0-435009 GCF_001890105.1 Penicilliopsis zonata CBS 506.65
AATAAAGATATATATTATAATATTTATAAAGGCCCTAATCTTATAGACTTTATATAAATAAATATTTATTATTATATTAAGTATTATTACTAAATTCTATGCCTTATTATAGGTAATTAAAGAGGCTATATAACTAAAGAAATTAACTATTACTATAGAGATTAAAAAGAAAGGCCTTATTCCTATTTATATTAATTTATTTAATATTATAAATATTCTTAAGAAGAATAGTTTTAATATAATAACTAAATAAATTAATAATTATTACTTTTTTATTTATAATATAATTAATAAGGGACTAATTAAGATTAAATAAATAAATAGTTATATAAACCTTATTAATAGCTTAATAAAGCCTCTAGATTAAGTAAAGTATATTATATTTAAAGAACTAGTTAATCTTTAGAAAGTAGTAATATTAACCCATATTAAAAATAAATTAAATAAGGAATAATTAATAATTAATAAGTAAATAATCCCCTTTTTTTTTTTTTTCTGCTGTTATATGCTTTAATTAATATTAAATAAGAGATTAGCTAGTCTAGATAGGTGCTTAATAATAAGGGGTATATTAAAGGTATATGCCTAATTAGGCTTAGTATCACCTTATTTAGCGCGGCTATACTATATAACCACCTGCTTTATGTCTAAGCTGTAGTAGTAATAGCAACCATCAGCCATCTCTTCCCTTTCCCAGGCCTGCTAGGCCAACAGATAATAAGTTAATCTATTAGTAATATTAAGTATTATAAATAATTATATTACTTTAATAAACTACCTATAAATATAACCTTTAATATTAATAAGATTATTCTAAAAGATAAGGATAATTAGCCTTTATAATATATAATTATATTAAGATATGTTGGAGGTGTCTGCCTAGTTAGGCCTAGCGCCATCCTGCTTGCCTTTTCTCTCTCGCCTGCGCGCATCCTAGATCACCACCATCATCTATCCACACATCTCTTCCGCTTTCTCCAGGCCATCCGTTGCCTGACAAGATATATATAATCTTTATTTATATAAAAATATATAGATCTAGAATATAAAGATATATTAAAGAAGCTATAAGCTTTAATACCTATATCTTATTAATAAGATATAATAATATCTAAGGAACTTACTATAATAAAATAAGCCTTATATAAATATATAATTAATTACTATTATAATAATATAAAATTATATTAAAAGAAGTAAGGCATAATTATTAGGCTTTATAATTAAATTATAAAGATAATTAATAAATATTTATAAAACTTAATTAATATAATTAAGATTTTATAAGAGATGCTAAAGCAGCTATAAATAAGATATATACTTAATAATAGTACTTAAATAATATAGTTAGGCTATAAATAAGATTATATTTAATTAAAAATAATTAATAAAGAAAGCTTTAATAAATAGCTTATATATTAAGAAATACTTTATGTTAAATATTATAGCTTTAAGCTTAATACTATTATAAATATAAAATAAGTAATATACTAATTATTTAAATAAATTAACTTATTTTATTATAAATATATAAGTATAATAATATACTTAATTTAATAAAACTAGATAGTTAAATACTTATTAAAGATATTAATATTAAATATATTAATTAACTTTAGAGAATACTATAGACTATAAATCTCTTAAAGTAATAATATAAATATATTTATATTATTTAAGAACTATAATAAAGATAAATTAAGAATAGTATTATTAAAAAGAAAAGAACTATACTATATTTATAGAAGATAATATTAATTTAAAGAATATTATTATATTAATAAATAAATTTATTTTAATAACTAGGCACTAGATATAAAAATAATAAAGTAATTTAATAATATTAAAGAAAAGAAACTAGTACTTTATAAGATTATAATAAAAATATATAAAAAAGTAAAAAAGAAGTATAAAAAGTTAAATCATATAATATAAAATAAAAATATTAATATAGTGGCTTATTAATACCTTAAAAATACTTTATTAAGCTTAAAGATAATATTAATAGTATTAAATAATATAATAAGAAATTATTATTAGCCTTTTTTCAAGAACCCTAGATAGAAGAAGAAGATAAAGAGAAGAATAAAATATAAAAATTATTAAAGATAATAAGGATACTCCTAATACCTTAGGTAATACTTATTTATAATACTAATTTACTAATAATTAAATATATAAATCTAGGGAGCCAATTAGAGGGTATACTAGAGCTAATAAATAAGAAAGGGAACCTATTAAAGTTAGGGATACCTAATAATATAATTAATAATAATCTTAATATTAATAAGGCATCTAATGTCTCTAATAACCCTAAATATTAGGAAATTAGTATTAACTTTAATATAAGGTATATTATTTATAATATAAGAATCTATTAATAGGCCTATATAATACCTAGAGCCTTTATAATATTTATTAATAATAAATTAATACTTAATATATTTAATACTATAATATTATTAAAACTATTATAGCTTTATTAATCTTTATTAAAATAATTATATAAAGATAAGCTCTTATTATTATTAAATACCTAAAATATAATAAGATATTATTTATATTAAGATAAATTTATTACTATTATGTATAATAAATATAATAGACTTAATAATTATAAAATCTTTATAATTTATATAGATTATTAAAATTATAATAAAAAGACTTATTTAATACTTTACTTATTTTAGGGATAAAGCTTTATAAAGATTCTTATTTATATATAAATAATATATTAATCCTTATAATATATATTAATAATTTTATCCTTATATATTATAAATAAAATAAAGCTTAAGTAATATAGTTCTTTAATATCTTAATAAGTATTTATTAAATATATAAGATAAAACTAGAATAATTCCTAAATATATAGATTTAATAAGATTAAAAAGAAGGGAAACTATAGCTATTTTAAGATATTTATATTATATTTATTATTATTAAATATAGACTAATAAATTATAAGCTATTAAATATATCTATAATAATTAAGAAGCTTATCTATAATAATATAAAGATTAATAATAAATAAACTTATTATTATTAATAATTAATAAGATCTACTTTATATACTATAATTATTATAAAACTAGATATATTATAAATTATATATAATTTAAGTTAATTTCTTAAGAACTTATTTTAAAAATATATTAAAGCTATAAAATATATTATTTAATATCTATATAATACTTAATTTCTTATTATTTAATATATAAGACTATAATTAATAGTTAAGAATATTATTAAGATCCTTAATATTTTTATATATATAAGTAATATTATATATAAAGATAATTAAGATTATAAGAGTACTAAAGGATATCTCTATATCTTATATAAAAAAGTAGTTAATAAATAATTTAAAAAGTAAAAAATAATAATAATATTAATAATTAAAATAGAGCTTATAATTATATTATATATTAATAAGAACCTCTTCTAGTAGAAATACTTATTTAATAATATTAAATTTAATCTTAAGTATAAGCTTATAATTTTATATAATAATTAATAAATAGTTAACCTTTTAATTAAAAATAATCTACTCTTAATAAATATAGCTTAAATATATTAATATTTATTAATATTAACTTTATTAAAAAGTATAAGATAAAAAATTAAAGATTATTTAAATATTAATAGCCTAAATACTTATAAATAGCTTTATTAAGGTTCTTAATAGCCTAAATTATTAAAGATTTATTAAGATACTAGATATAATTAATCTTATAAAGAACTATAATATTAATAATTTAATTAATACTAAAGAGGTATATTAACTATAATAAATATATAAATACCTATTATTAAATATATAGTTATTTTTTATATTATTTACTTAACTATCTATTAACTATTTCTTATTAATATTCTTATTATTTATATATTATTAGGGCCTAACCTTATTATATATTTATATATTATAGATAATATTTATCTCTAAAAGTTATCTAGTTAGTTAGTTTAATATTATCTTATTATTAGCTCTATATAGGGAGAATCCTTATATTATTTAGCTGAAATCTAGGCTCTTTTATAAATAAAAAGAGCTAAAAAAACTTATAATATTTTATAAGAAAATATAAATTCTAATAAAATTATAAAAGCTTAAAAAACTATTAATAAAAGAAGTTATAAAATATATTTAAAATAAGTCCTTAAAGCTTATAATGTTTAATATTTAATTTATAAAATAATTAAATTTATAAATCTTTTTTTTTAAGATTCTAAATAGTATTAAATAATTATTTATATAAACTTGTAAATATTTATCACCTTATAAGATACTTTAATAGTAATAAATAGATTATATATAAAGAATAAATGCTATATATAATTATAATATTATTTTATAATATAATGTTTATTAAGTTCTTATTAATTATTAAACTTATTTCTTTGAGATTATTAATATAATTGATAATAATTTAATTTAGAATAAATTTAAGAAGTTTATTTTATTTAATTAAGATATTATAATCTTTATATAACCTTTTATTTTAATATGTTTTATATTTATTATAAAATATATTTTTTACTACTTAATATAAGTATTATAAATATCTTAATTTAAGATATTACTTTAGATTAGGTCTAGATTATAAATATTTATACTTATATTATTAAAATATATTTTAATAATTAAGATAAAGAAAAGATTATTTTTAATTGTCTTAATAATTTTATTATTTTTTATTAAGCTATATACTTTCATTTAGGTTATAAAAATAAGGTTTAATATAAGTGAATTAATATTAAGATTATATTAAGTTAAAATATTAGCTTTAAGGCTCTTATTTTATATAATTATTATATTAATAAATATAAATCCTAAGACTATTATATTATTATTATAGGCTATTTAAGAAATAGTTACATAAACTACTATTATTATGATTCTAGTAATATAATATTTACTTTATGATAAGTAATATATTAATTATAATTAATAAAAAAGAATAATAGTATTAATAGCTCTAGTAATAATAATAATAATAAAGTTAATAATAATAAAGTTAATATAACTAATATAATTCTTATTTAGACTTAGCTATTAAGTAACTAAGAGGTAATTATATAGTGTCACTATACTAAGTGTGAGAAAGTGACAGTCAGGCAAGCACCAACTAACTAGGCCAAAAAGACCACTATAATTAGACCCATGGTCTAATTAAGCCCTGAATGTATGTATTATCTAGGAGCTCTAGTAGGGTCACCTTCTGACTGAAACTAAGGTTGTCAGATATTAGTTACTTAAGCCTCATCTAGCACACACCTCTCACATATATTTATAGTCTATTTCCTAGTCCTATAGACATTACAATTTTTCTTAAAGTATGATATCTCTAATCAATAATTAGTTGGCCTCTGATATTCACACATTAGTTCGGCGCTATATGTGGACTAGGATGTCTCAATGTCAGGGGCTAGTCACTACATCAGCCTCCTCCTGAAGGCGGCGGGCGATAAGCGGTAAGAATACCGAGCTGACCTTCTAGTTTCCAAAATTAGTGCTAGTTACCAATCAATAATTCTATCTATTTTCATCTATATGAAGTGTATTCTATTCAGATTATGTCTTTAATTGATCAGTGAGTACTAAACCTTTTAGATATATAATCTTCCTATACTAACTATTTAGTACTCTTCATGATCTAGATGCTCAATTTAACCATATTTATTTGAGTATCCTGAAAACCTGCAATCAAGAAGCTACACTAAGCCTTTCTCAACCAAAGATACAGTCTCTCAACTGGACTCATTATCAGAAACTTATTGATGGGCTCTCTTATACATACAAAAGACACCCAATTCTATCTTCAGAGACTTTACTTGATATATTAAGTCAAGTGAACCATCTCCATGATGATTCGTCATTATCATCACAATACCTTTCTTCACATGAATCTGAACTACTATGGCTGATATCTGCAAAAGCTACTGCACATTCAATTGGCTTAGCAGTTCATTCACTGTTAGACCAGGCCCTCGAAATAAGTAATGAGATCTGGTACTGGGATGAGGTCTTAGGATCCTTTTGGTACACAGGACTGTACTCAATTCAAACATCACCTTCTCGAATTTGGAAATACATAGTGCAAGGATACCCTTCCTGGACTGGCCGGCCTTCCACAGCACCGGCCTCAACACTGCTTATGTCCATTCGGTGGTCCCAATTTCATCAATTCATCCAACAAAGTGTGCTGAAGAATCCCATTTCCTATCTACGGATAGGGTTACCTCCGTCTTTTGTGGCATGCAGGTCCGAAGCACAGCAGAAGCGGGGCAGTTTAAAAGCTGCCAGGAGCGTAACTGCTTCCAGTATTGGTTTCCTAGTAGGAGAATGGCTTTCATTCAAGCAGACTGATCGCTTGTCTGGGAACAGTTTCAATCTGTCTGAAAGCGAAATATGGCATAATGCTGTCAGAAGAAGTGTGGCCATGTTAGAAAGTGTTCTTCAACATGGATTCAAAGATCTCAATCCCTCTGAATTTGAGAGTACAATCACGGCAGCAATTGGGAACAAGTCTGACCAGTCGGATCAAGACCCTCGATTGGTCATCAAACGCCTAGCCCATATTCATCAGGAACTCTTACCCAGAAACAGACTTGCATCTACTGTTTGCGTTGACCGTAACGGGCGACCGTCCCGCCTAGTTCGATACTGGCTTCCACTCTCTTTTATGGTCTTTTCAACAAGCACCATATTTAATTTCATAAAAAATAGGCGCAGTATGCTTATACAGTCAGTGGTTGATGCAGTATCAACATCCATGGATTTCTGGCATAATTGGGTTTTGGGCCCTCTTCGCAAACTGATTGGGACAATCAGACACGATGAAACCAGTGAAATCGCAATTATGAGCAAGAACAGTCTCGAGGCTGACCGTGCTAGTCTAGAGAGAATGGTTGTTGATTTTATTCGCGATCGTCCTGGCTTGCAAGACGGCGCATTGGTGGCAGATACTGATACTCTAATGCTAAGGGTGAAGGAAGGCGATTTAACACCTGTCTTGAGGGCCTATGAGAGAGATTTACGAGCACCATTTTCAGGGGCTATAAGAGGAGACCTCGTTCGTGCTCTGTTGATTCAAATCCAAAAAACGAAAGTCGACGTTGAAATAGCAATGAGTGGCATTAATGCTCTTCTCAAAAGTCAAGAGCTTGTTTTTGGGTATTTAATTCCCCGTGTTCCTCGAGAATCCCATACTGATAGCTCTCTAGTTTTGTTGGCCTAACGCCGGGTATATTGGTTTCATATGCGGTTTTCGTGTGGACAAATGGCCTTTTCAGCAACCGAAAGGGGCTGCAGGTTGGTAAAAAACAAACCGATTTGAGGCGTGCCATGCGGTAAGTATGAAAAATCCCAAAAAGATCTTTCTTCTGTACCTGACCAGCGTATAGAAATGTTTCCAGGGCCTTAACATTGTCCAACTGTACAACAGACGGCATTCTTTCTTACAAGGACTATGGCCTCCTTATATGTGAAACCGAAGTTTTACTTCAGAAAGCAAGAGCCACATTTCAAGGCACACGTTTCCGGGAATTCAGGGAAGATGTAGAGGAACTTCTGAATCTGCAACATGGGATCGACACCCAACACAGAGTTCTTGAACGAATAACTTGGGTCTACTCGAAGTCATTTTGAATTGAGGGCAGTCTTGAATTTGATATAAAATTCTAGTATTCTCAAATTTCCAGTTCCCACAATGTTTAATATTCGGTTCAAACAAGTCTGTCATCAACTTGAAATTTACCAACCTTGCTCTAGAGTCAAATCCAGCTTTTCATGTGTTTCCATATTGATTATCAGGAGTCATCTAAATATTCTAACTTAAAAGGCTGGATATCTAGATGATTTATCAATATTGGTATAGGTCATTCATCTTTTAAGTTTGAGATATATAGACCTCAGGAATTTAAACAGGTATATTATTTATTTATTAGTGAATGGAATATGATTTCACTCTATTTTATATAGGAAATCAATCAAGATTTAAGCTCCTAAATTAGTACTAGTTATAGTAATGTTATATTATCATTCATTCTCCTTGAGAGTTTATAAGTATAATTAGAACTCATAATATCATCACTCCTTACAATTAGGACCTATTTCTAAATAAATAAGTTTAAAATTTATACTTATACCTTCAATAAATTATAATGCTGATTAACTTTAATATATGCAGTAGTGGTAGATGAAGTGGGCTAAATAAGGTCCTGCATATAGAGTACCCTGTACTACTATCACCACCACAGAGTTAGATAGGTAGTTAACTAGGTAGTTACTTGTTATCTACCTGCTAGCATATCATCCATCCCCTACCTTCCAGCCACCTACACTTACTCCAATAACTGGCAAATCCTACTCTACTCTATTCAATATCTTCCTATTTCTTATCAAGTCAGTTAACAAAGCCTCCTATTTTCTACATTCTAAATAATAAATTGTGAATTGTGAACCATTAAATCTCATCATCCACTAGTCCTCTGTTTGAGTTCTAAACTTCGCAGATCATCTTTGAATTAAATGGGTATATAATAACATCCTAACTATATAGAGAGATATTAAACTAACTAGCTAGGATCTGGAAGTTGTGAGGTTACCTTCCAGCAGAGCATATTCACTCATACAAAGTGAAGAAAACACCGCAATATTTCTTCACTCTTGCACCAAAACCAGTAGCAAGGTGACTTGGGATCTTGTCTTTCTGTGTAATTACACAGAAACATATCTACACCACGCTAGGTTAATATTATGGCAGGCACGAGGAATTATGATTTCCTAGTGAGTAGCCCCCCCCGCAGATATATCAATAATAACAGCTAGAGTGAAACTAATATGTCCCTCAGATCAAGTTGTTACTGATTGGAGACTCTGGTGTTGGGAAATCATGCTGTCTTCTACGCTTCAGCGAAGATTCATTCACACCATCATTCATCACAACAATTGGTATCGATTTTAAAATCCGCACAATTGAACTTGATGGGAAACGAGTAAAGCTCCAGATATGGGATACAGCAGGCCAAGAACGCTTCAGAACAATTACGACAGCATACTATAGAGGGGCGATGGGAATACTTCTTGTTTATGATGTCACTGATGAGCGTTCATTCCAAAGTGAGGGATTCCTGTTCCTTCTCAATAAGTGCACAGTTCTCATTAATATTTATCTAGATATTCGAACCTGGTTCTCAAACGTCGAACAGCATGCAAGCGAAGGTGTTCACAAGATCCTGATTGGTAACAAATGTGACTGGGAGGAGAAGCGGGCTGTATCAACTGAACAGGGACAACAACTCGCTGATGAACTAGGGATTCCCTTCCTCGAGGTTTCAGCGAAAAACAATACAAATATTGAGAAAGCATTCTTCAATCTTGCTTCGGCTATAAAGAAGGGTATGGACACCACTAAATCCGAGCAAGTGAGCACCCAAGGTGTGAGTATAGATCAGCAAGGTTCAGGCGTGAATGGCAATGTGGGTGGGAAATGCTGCTGAAATCAAACTGTCACATCACTCTATTCTTGTATTGTGTCTTCTGCTATGCTACAGGTTTATGCTACTTATGTCTCTATTGAACTGAGGGTATGCCTTTTTATTTTCGATATTTAGCGTATAGGTCGGTGTAGATAATCACTCTTTATTTTTGATTAGTATACTGCCCACCATCTCCAACCTGATGATTAGGTGGTAGCTACTATGTATCTGGGTCAGATTAAACCATATATCTATATTAATTTTTGGTTAATTAATTGTTTCTATGAGCAATAGTTGTTATACATAATTGATTGACTTAGCTATACTTAATGGATTTATTCAAGTGACTACCTATAGATGGATATATCAAAGACTACCTCTGTTCACAGCTTTTAGTATTGAGCATAATTAATCCTTATTATGATACCTCTGAATCAATAAATTCCTCATGGGTAAGCTCTAGGTTTTTGTTGTTATTTTTACTATATAAAAATATTATTATATATCATCTTCTAATTTAAGGAGTTAAAAGTCGCCTATATTCTTGAGTCACTTCTTCTGATCATATATAACTAACTACTCTGGTGACCCTTGTATTTGAGACTGTGACCTATCTACTCTGGAGTATTTAATGTCTACTGAGCAGATAGTCAGGTCTTATCTACTTTAGCCATGACCAACTAAGCAGTGACTAGTTAGTTAGGTAATTATTTAGCTACTTAACTAGATGTTTTCTATTTATTTATAATTAACTATATTTAATAACTAGTGCAGTAGTTAATACCAACAGTAGATACTTAGTTACTTACCATAAAAAGCCTAAGTTGTCAAAATTTATCAAGAACTTAGTGACCCACATATGGAGTATATATTTTTTTATAAGACTAAGTAGTCCCACTATAGTCTATATATTAAAATTAAACAAAATTTCTTGTACTTAGGAATATTACTATGTACAGCCATAAATACTTTACTCTGTACATAGTACTCAAGTGAAATTCAGTTTCACTTATATCAGATCTTGAATTCTGCAGGTACCCAATCTCCCTCAATCTTTCAGATTTTCTCCTTGTTTGTCGATACTTGCTAATTTTCTCCGTTAAGAATTAAATATAATCATTAGATCTATAGAGTCCTTATTTATGAAGGTTTACTCAGCTTTCGTCCTATGTGGTTTATTTCATGTCTGAAGCACGCCAATTTACTGTTCGCCCGCTGTCAAAGCAACCGCGAAATGACTTGAAAGATGCGTTTCGGGTCTACTTGTCAACCTCGTCACTACTTGCTCTCAAACTTCGGGCTGGAGATGCCTGTAGTCTGAAGCAGAACGAGGGTGATGAAAAGACTGCGATAGCCTGGGCCGCCGTTGAAAATATACAGAACACAGTTGTGCAGACTTCAAGGGCCCTCCAGGATTGTTATAAAATAAAACTGGGTGAAAAGGTGTCTATTAGCAAGGTCGACAGTGAAGTACAAGAGATTGATACAATCTTCCTATCGGAATCCACGGATAATGATAAACTCACAAACTATGGAAATATTCCAGATCCCGAAAAGATTCATTGGGAATGGTGCCTGGGATACCCCTTTTCCAAATGTGAGCTTCTCACCGTCGGTTTGGTCTTTGATATTGAACTCAAGGGTCAACGTAGAAGCTTTAAAGTTACAGAAATCCAGAGCCCTGGTCAAAATTGCAGCCACACGCTATTTCGATTCAGCCCGCAAACGAAAATCATCATCGGTGAGAATCAAAAAGCTCAATATAAACAAGCAACCGCCCTTCATGTCCATCCCCATGGGCTCGGGGGTATGTCCCGTCAAATCAAACAAATCAACGAAAGCCTTGGGGACTACAATTTGGCATCCCACAGACTTGCAATGCCACCCTTTTATGAACACAGCCGGGGGATGCTACTCTATGGCCCGAAGGGGACTGGGAAAACTGCACTTCTGCGGCAGATCGAAGCTGCTAGATGGGCAAAAACGTTCAACATCGGAACTTCAACTATTACCAGAAACATGCACGATGGAGAGACTAAGTTACGTAAAGTCTTCCAGGAAGCCCTGGTCTCACAGCCTAGCCTTATCATAATTGATCAGTTGGATTTTATTGCGCCCAAGAGGACATCAGCAGACTCGTCGTCCCTGGCCTCCGTTTTGTGTGAATGCCTGGATATGCTGAAAGGCTCACTTGTTCTCGTCGTAGGAGCAACACGCCTCCCCAACGACGTTGACGACTCTTTGAGAACGCCCCACCGACTGGCAATTGAAATTGAATTACATATACCGACGGCTCTTGACCGTGCGGAGATTCTACGAGCCATTCGTGGGGTTTCTTCATCTGTGCCGAGCGACGACATGGTGGAATTTATAGCAGAAAAGACACATGGCTATGTCGGTGCTGACTTATTTGCATTGTTGCAACTTATTTGCCGCAAGGCTCGACAGCGATGTTCTCTTGAAGTCAAACCGATACATGACCAGGCCGAAGAATCATCGTCGCTCGACAATGCCATTAACTTCAACGAAGACGTGATTCTTATAGACATTCAAACGGACGATGTCATATCTGCGCTGCAGGAAACGCGACCCACTGCCATGCGAGAGGTTTTCCTAGAAACACCCAAAGTCAAATGGTCTGATATTGGCGGCCAGCATGACATTAAGAAACGTCTTCAAAAGGCTGTGCAACGTCCCCTAAAGGTGTGTATAAACTACTATGGGACATTCAAGGTGTTGATACTAACTACAACCAGTTCCCGGAACGAATGAAGAGACTTAATGTAAACAGCAAAAAGGGTATTCTACTGTACGGACCTCCAGGCTGTTCCAAAACATTGATAGTGAAAGCACTGGCTACCGAGGCGGGGTTGAATTTTTTGGCAGTGAAAGGCGCAGAAGTCTTGAGCATGTATGTCGGTGAGTCTGAGCGAGCTTTAAGAGAAATTTTCCGCAAGGCTCGTTCTGCCCGTCCAAGCATCATTTTCTTTGACGAAATCGATGCAATTGCATCAAAGCGTGGAGGTAGCTCTCAGGGAGGTGTCAATGTGCTGACAACCCTACTCAATGAAATGGATGGCATTGAGGAGCTGAAGAATGTCTTGGTTGTTGCAGCTACAAATAAGCCTGATGTAATCGACCCCGCCCTCATGCGCCCCGGGCGTTTGGATAACATCCTTTACATTGGGCCTCCGGATTTTGAAGCTCGAAAGGAAATTTTGACTATCTGGTCGCGCAACTCCGTGGTACATCCAGAGGTTGATCTTGAACGGCTGGCTTTGAAAATGGAAGGATACTCTGGTGCGGAGGTAGTGAATATTTGTCAGGTCGCAGGTGATGCGGCGTTGGATGAAGAAGAGGAGACAGGCCAGGAGCAAGAGGTTAAGTTAGAGCACTTTGAACTAGCATTGGGGCAGGTGAAGAGGCAGATAACTAGTGCTATGGTCCAGGGTTATGAACACTGGAGAGATTCCACGACCGATTAATGATATCTTAGGCATCCTGCTATTCAGGCGAGATGGATAACTGTCACAGGAATATATGACCATATAAAAGCTCTAATAATGTCTGGACATTTTTAGTGGCTTAGTGGTCTAGTGGCCCCCTAGACTTTTTCAAAATAACAGTATATTCAATATATATGACATATAATAGATATATATCTAGTAGCTATATCTATTGGAAGCGCTATAAAATGAGGTGTGATACCAAACCCTTGGTCAATATTGATTCAGATAGTAACCACTCTGTAAAGGTCAAATTTACAAGGGACAAACTGCAGAGTAGGTATCAAGATAGTTGGTAACTAAGGGCAATATCTAGTAACTACCTTAGTACTAGTTATAAGTTACCTAGGTAGGTAGTCAACTACAGGAAGTGGTCATCAGAATCGCGAGCTCAACATGTCATGATATCTCTGTTATCAAAAGACTCCAAAAGCTATGGTAAGCAGGTATCTGAGTTTTATATTTACTCTCTAATTATCTAGGTACCTATAACCAATTAATAACTATCAATGAAGTATTAAGTTAGTTCTAGTTAAGTGGAATTAAGCTGGAACCAAGTTCAAAGTTCCAGGCGGGGTCAGGTGACCATAGTTATATTCTATTTAGAATTTAGTATCTACTATTTAGTACTAGTCAAAATTAGGTATGCATCGTAGATTCCTCTAACTAGTTAGTTAACTACCTACCTAGGAGAGTGATACGCGTACAGCCCCTAGCTATATAGGTACAGCCCCTAGCCATAGGCGTACAGCCCTTAGCTTCCATTTATAGTTAGACTATACTTGATTCTCATAATTAATTCTATAGAGTAGTGTTGATTCCTACATGAATACTAAGGTAATCCCTATATTAATCCTTAGGTGATTTCTATATTAATTTCTATACTTATTCTTAGGTTAATCCTTAGGCTAATTCCTAGGCTGATTCCTGGGCTGATTCCTAGGTTAATTCCTATATTAATTTATAATCTAAGATTAGGATTATATAAGCCTATAATAATTACTAATAAATGACTAAGTATAGGGCTTAACTAATAGATAAGATATTTTTATCTAGAGCCGTATCTACTTTATTAATCTATATCTATAAGTATTAGTCTTTATTCTACTACTACTATTATTAGCTCTCTTATATTTATAATAGTTATACTTAATCTTATTAATATTATTAGACTCTAGTGCTAAATTTATAGATAGGCTATAGTTAATCTTTATAAATTATAAAGTATATAAAGTGGTATATGCTGGGCTGTCTATATACTAATACTAACTATAAATAGAAGGTAATATAATCTATATATAAACCGTGTATACAGCTGAGCCGCGCACTTCCCCCTAATAACTCCCTAATATATTGATATTGAAGCCTTTAAACCACCACCATGTCTCTAAAAAAGCCTCTAAATTTAAAAAAATTAGAGGAATAAGAGGGGCGGATCTTATTAGCTATTAAAGTAATTAAAAATTAATAATTTAAGTCTATTTATAAAGTAATATATATTTTTAATATCCTAGAGACTATACTTTATAACCGTCGTAATAGTATTATCTCTTATAAAGAAAAATATATAAATAGTTATTTATTAACTAATTTTAAAGAGCAGGTACTTATTTAATAGATTAAATCTCTTAATAAGTATAGTACAGCTCCTAGGCCTTCTTAAGTATATAAGATAGCTTTAATTCTTTAATTAAATTATAATCTCTCTCTTCCTTTATATCCTATTAATATAAACTAGGTTAATACCTTTATTTAATGTCATCTAGAGCTTAAAATATAATTCTTATAATAATATAATTATAAATAAGTATTAAATAAAGATCTTAATATTATTTATAAATGGTTTAACCTAGTTTAAAATATAATTATTAAGTATAGCATTCTAGATAATAATATTTATAATTTTAATAAGACTAGCTTTATAATAGGCTTAATTATAACTTTATATATTATAACTAGGGCTAAATATTATAGTAAAGTATATATTATTTAGCCTAGAAATTATAAATAGGTTATAGTAATTAAATATATTAGGGCATCTAGATGAGCCTTGCCGCCCTATATTATCTTTAAGGGAAAGATATAAATAGAGGCCTAGTATTAACTAGGGATCTCTAGGGATTAGATAATTAAAGTTAGTAATAATAATTAGACTTTAGATGCTATTAGTCTTTAATAGCTAAAGCAAATCTTTATCCTATCTATAATATTATAAATAAAAGGGATTAAGCATCTCTTAATCCTTAATAGCTATAGTAGCTATTTAATATATAAATTTAATATAATTTATAATAAGAATTATATAATTTTACTTTATATATTTACTTATTTATTATATCTTCTTTAACCTCTTAATGTCGCCTATTTTGCAGCTTTAAAATATATATATAGGGGGTTAATTAAAACTAATACTTATAATAGTAAATATTATATTAATAAGCTTAATTTTTTAAAGGCTTATTTAACTGCTTATAATATTACTATTAAAGAAAATAGTATTTATAATAGATTCTTAGCAACTGGCCTAGTTCCTCTAAATCCTAAGCTAATACTCTTAATTTTAAATATTAAGCTTTAAACTTTAACACCCCCCCTAAGCTATAGCTTAGACAGCTTATTTAAGACACCTTATTATCCTATAGGCCTAGAAAAGCATTTAATAAAGCTTAAGAATTATATTTAATATCCTAATTATGCATAAAGCTCCCTAAGCCTAGTAATTAGGGCCCTTAATTAAATAAAAAAGGCATATGAATCTATAATAAATAATGTTATAATTCTTATGGAGGAAAATAAGGGATTATAGGCTTAATAGGCTAATAATATTAAAAAGAATTAATAATTAAAGCAGCAGCTAGTCCTAGAGCTAGGCTATATAGTCTAGAAGATAATATAGTTAATTATATAGGCTTATTAAGCTAAAGATACTATTAAAGCTGTAGCTTTAATAGGCCCTATTAATGGTGCTTATGCACCACTAATATACTCTAATTATAATATAGTTAGTTATTAGAGGAATCACTGCCCTAACCACTATAGTAATTAATTTTTTTTATTAATATATAGTGTAAATAGCTTCAAATTGCTAGAATAATTAATTTTTTTTGGGGTTGGTGCGCGGCTCGGCCGTGTGCGCGGTTCGTATGTGGGTTACGTTAAGGGCTGTATGCCTATAGCTGGGGGCTGTACCCGTATAGCTAGGGGCTGTACGCGTATCACTTCCCACCTACCTAACCTAAGCTACCTAGGTAGGTAATAGACTCAATTCCTACCACCATCTAATCTCAACTTTCTTATGATTCAATGCAGGAAATTCCCTAAAATCTCCCCAAATATCAGAAAGCGCTGATTTACTCAATCCACCTGCTCGAACGCCATGGCTACCCCAGCTGATATGAAACCAAGGAGCTCGAGTAGGACGCCTTCCGCAGAGCTACAATCGGGACCACGCAATGGTGACCATGGAGGAAGCTGGACTCGATCCATGACTCCTCCCAACAGGATGTCATCGCGAAGCCGAAGTCGAGAGTCTCACTTGCGCAGAGGTAGAAGCAGTAGTCGAACACCTAGTCCTGCCAATAACCCGAAAAGCGCTAAGGTGCGTGCAATCGGTTAACCTTGCCTTCCAATTTCATTAGCATCAGAAAGTTACTGACCTATTTGGAGAAAGGTGGTTGTTGAAAAATTAACCAAGAACGTCACTGAAGCCCATCTTCACGAAATCTTCGGGAGCTTTGGAGATATCCAGTCCCTCGAATTACCGATGAACCGAGCCTGTAAGCTTTTTACTAGCGTGCATTCATTCTGCCACATCCTGACTCCTATTCCAGTCATAACAAACCGTGGTACAGCGTATGTTTTATACTATGATCCCGCGGACGCCGAAGCGGCTATTGCGCACATGCATGAAGCTCAGCTTGACGGTGCTGTCTTGAATGTGTCAATAGTCCTACCCCGGCGGAACTTCTCACATTCGCCTCCACGCTCTCGATATCCCAGAGGGAGCGATAAGCGTCAGAGCTACGGTCCCACTACCGCGTCTGGCGGTCATCCTTCTCGCCGTTCGCCGTCTCCGCGAAGATCGCCACCCCATCGGAGGCATGGTGCTAGGACATCGGATAGACACGATCTCTATCGTCCGCAGTTCCAATCGCGTTCCAGATCATCGCGCCGTTCGACATCGTATTCATCGCGCTATCCATCAAGATCCGCATCACCGAGAAGAGAGAACAGAAGAACCAGTGATTCACAAGTGGATGCTCCTCGACGCACTCGACGCCGAAGCCCTAGCTATAGTAGCTACAGTAGCCGATCTGATAGAAGTTTGAGTCGCAGCCGCAGCCGCAGCCGCAGCCTAAATCGTCATGGTAATCGAAGAAGATAGAAACCCAGCTATTGACACTGGATACTGGTTGAATTTTTGTCCTTTTACAGTATCGGCGTTTTCCTATTATACTCTAATTATTGCTTCATATCTCAGAGAACAACTTGAGGAAATAGTAGCTGTAAAAATCCGACACTAGTGTGCTTCATGAAACGAAGCAACTCCCGCGCTTTCTTCATCTTTCTCATTCCTAGAAGAATGCACACCAACCGATATACATAGCTGCTAGGTTTCTGATGTCAGTAGCCTGCATGATAAGTTCATCCACATGGCCATCAACAGATAAAGGCACCGATTCGCCAGGCAAAAGACCCCGGAGCTTACTACGCACGGATTCCAAAACACCGGCAGGGGTTTCTGGGACGTTCGCTTGTGTACGCCGCTTTTAAACCAAGTTAGCTAGCTGTTCCAATCTTCCAATTGCCAAATTGCCAAACTCCCTCACCTTCTTTCCTATAAAATCAGTTGTCGGGTCATGTAAGAATGTCTCAAGTATGGTCATCAAGGCATCTTCGTTCTGGCGGAGCAGTCTCAAAGTAATCTCACAAGTCCTGCGAAACGGGCCTAAAGATTCATCAGTTCCTGTCTGCCAATTTCTATTGGGGAATTCGCATTATCTACCATCGTAGCCATAGGCTCCAAAAGCATCAACCATGTTATGGGTGAGACGAAATGGAACTAGCTCTGGTATGTCAAAGGTAAGGCCCTACGCGAATTAGCTTATAAATATAGTGAGTGACATGCTCTTAGCTTACCTTGTCAAAAAGACAATTGAAGTCAACATGTAGTACCCCACCAGTTCCTTCTTCAAACAATATATTCTCGCCATGACGATCCCCCAATCTATCAAGATATCAGCCTTTTATTGCATTTGAATCTTCTAAGCAACCCTCTTACCCCAGAACATAGCCCACCATCGACATGACAGCAGTAGATCGCGTGTATCTGAGTCTGGCTGTGAACCAGGCCTCAGTCTCTGGAAACATCTCAACAAACCATTCGTGTAAGACAGGTTGCAACCTAGGAGTTCAGTCAGTTTTCTTTCCTCCTGTATATTAGAACCGTCAGCTTGACTGACTTTGATAATATTTTCGTCTTGAAGATAGGAGCATTTGCGACATCTGAGCAAGCTTCATTGAGGTATATTTTTATTTCCTTATACTGCAGATCATTAGAGAGACATTCAAGAAGAGGAGTAATTGATGGCTCCTACATCAGGTACAATGCCTCTTTCATGAAGCAACTTGATCACGAGGTCCCTCAATGTCCTGAGGTTATCTACCCATTCAATGAGGCCACACTCTTCATTGAGAGGTGTTACTGCGTAGGTCTTGATGTCTGTTTTTGTCTTCATGAGTTGCGTTGATATTGTACAGGGAAATGGGACTACTTACACAAGCGTCTTTTGCTTGCCTCCACGTCTCTCTTCAAGAATCTATTGATCATATTGTTGAATTCCATGAGACGCTGATCCTTTCGAAGATCGTCTTTGGGCTTGCAGAGAAGGTTGTATATCTTTCCATCCGAGCCTCTGATGCTAATTCTCCGAGGTTTTTGTAGAGAGTTAAGAACTAGGGCATCATCTAGAACAGCTAGGTCGGTCAGTCCACACAATCTTCACGTTATGATTAAATAACATACTTTCAATGCTCGTTGGATCCCGGGGAAAGGCCCTGAATCCTTTAAGATACTCCGAGTCATGGTTTGCCGGCAGAATGGGAGTCAACATCGACTGAAATGGAACGACCAGCCTGCATGGGACGACCTTGTGATTAAAACCGAGATTCCGTGCAAGGTGAACTTTGGACACCTTTCCTTCCACTCGAGCTACACATAGCTTGAGAAGCTCTTCAGAAAACCTTTGTCCTTGATTCACCATGGTTTGTACATCGGCTAGCGATTCGGATTTGAGTTTCTTCTTTGCCTCCTTGCCAATTTAGAATCTAGCACTTTGCTACAAAGGCTGAATCAGAACTTACTGTGATTTTTCTCAGACACTGCATACCTCGAGATGCTCGTTCTTTAGATGAAGATTTTACTACTGCAAGAACTGCCCATAAGCCCTGTTGTGGGAAAGCATTGACTGCTTTGACCACAATTTTCGTTAACAGTTCATAAACAGTCGGGTTTGGATGGCAGATGCGAGCAACAACCTGAGGAAGGATAGTGAAAAGCTAAAGGTTTAATCAACAATTGGCGACAGCAAGAGTGAGCGCGCAAAAAATATTTACCAGGGCAGCAGGCATTCTGTTCAAATATTTCTTCAATTGCGAGTGCATCTCATCGAGACTTTTCTTGCGCTGATTTATGCTATGCCTTTGAAACTCTCTAGTATATCTTCAGTAAGGTTCATTTGATTTTGAGCTTGTCTACTTACTCATTGTCACCTCTTTTAGGGTCAAAAGGTTGAGCAACAACTGAGGCATGCTCCAACCAGAGTGTTAGTACTTTTGGAAATGATTGAAAAACGTATTTATTTCCATGTGCCAGTGAGCGTAAATAATTATAGATAACAAGCTTAGAGGCTTCACCGCTCAGGCTAATGACCCATGATTAGATGAATATTTCTTCGAGACATCGGATGGGGGACTTACTATATTTGTGCCTCTTTACCTAAGGGCTTGACTTTCTCAGAATCTAGAATCTTGTTGTAGTGTTTTCCTAAGTAGTAATGCGCTTTCTCCCACCTACTGTGTGTTAGCATTGAAGAAAGGTAAGGTTTTGATGTAGTCGTTACCTTAGGTGGAGGTTAATTGCCTCTCGATACCGCTGGACTATGACATCTGATTGCGTCTGTCCAGCTTTGTCAGTCCATTTCGCGAGGAGGAGGTGTGCCTAAAGATTGTCAACTAGCCGATCATGAAAGGAAATATTTTGATGCAGAGCGAACCCTAGCGGCAAGCAAATTTTGATGTTGCATGCGATTTGAAGTTGTGGATGCTGCTGGCTCTTCATTTACATCTGAAGGTGCTGGAGACGAAAATTCATTCGCCGCGATTGCTCCTTCAAGGATTCGGATAGCCTTTCGATGATGGCCGTCTTTCCATAGAAGTCGTGCATGTTCAATTGTCGCTGAGCTGTCCTTAAGTCTTGCTGCATGAAGCATTGATTGATATGCCTGGCCAGTGAAATTGCCTTTTCGAGATAACCGAGCACTAGTTAGCCATGCAGCAGCTATGTCCGAACCCGCGAAATTGTTTCTATATCTGATTAGTACATAGCAAACAATAATTAATTAAGTGAGAATACACACGAAAGCTCCATCGTGGCTCTCCTTAAACCAAGAAGATACTGCTTATCTGAAAGATATCCTCCGAGGACATCCAGGCGCCGATCAAGAGTCCTTGTAACATCTCTGTGTGAAGGGTGACCATCGTGACCAGCATCCGCTATACTTTCCATTTCAGAGAGTGTGTGAAGTTTGAGCACATAATCATGGCAAGACTGTAAGGATACGACTGAGTTTACAGTCAGGGATTTTGCAACATTGTATCGCAGACTGTTGATCTTGTCCCGGAATGCTGTCTTGTTACCATTGCGAAGGCAATCTAAAGCAGCTCCAACACCGATACCGAAATCTCCAGGATTTTGAGTTGAGTAAAGACGAAGGTACTCGCCCAGTTTATCCCACTTTCCTGTGAACCAACACGCTTCAATGACAAACGACAGGAACTTGGCTATTGACGGATTGGATTCTTTCAGAACTTCGAAATGTGTGAGTATCGCATCTATCAAGCGTTAGTCTCCTGACTATGAAGCTTGTTAGCTCGGATTGGTACCATGCTGGCCTGATTCATTGAGGCAGGTAAGGAGATCATATTGAGCATCGTGGTTTTGTGGCTCTCTCTCAAGTTGTAACTCATACCAACTTTGGGCAGTAGCCCATCTTCCAGCTTTTCGATGCTCAAGAACCTGTTGTTCAATATCGAGGCCTTGTAAATGATTTGAAATACCCTCGATGCCATCTGGTTCATCAATCTGACTGTAAATATCTTGAAGACGTTGGTACAAGGGCTCGAGGTTACTGTTGGATTGAATGTCAGGACGGTGCTTGCATTGTCGAATATATTGCTCCCAATGGAAGAGTGCCCTGGAGAATGATTTGCACTCGACAGCTCTCCTCGAGATGACTTCAGGGGGTATGGAAGTTAGGAATGATTCAACAGCTTTGATTTGACAAGAATGTGTGTCGATTAGGAATTCGGTACGGGTTTCCCGATGGGAGCGATTGGATTGAGTAGTATGGGAACTTAAACTGCTCAGTTGTTTCTTCTTGCCTTGCAACCATCTTGACATGTAGTCTAGGACTTCAAAAATGCTCTTTGTTTTGTTAGACGCTGTGAAACAAATTGAGAAGGTGGCTTACATCACTACAGAGAATGATCATTTCGCGTTCATAATTATTCTCCTCAGGAAGTGGGTGTGAAAGGACTGTTAAAAGCTCCTTATGAATATGCTTCTTCTCTTCTTCACTCCCCCCAACTGTGGAGTTGAGGACTGCAAATGGAAGAAGAAACGAGGCTATTGAGATATCTTGCGCCTTCACAATGCGGCTGCACACGCTAAATATAAGCTGGGCATTATCACCACTCCCCTTTTGTAACAGATCCTGCACAAATGTTCGAAGCCACTCACTATGAGTAAGATTTGTAGTAAACAGTGGATATGAACAGCTAGAGTGAACAGCGCCAATTGTCACTGTGTACTTGGATGTGAGGAAAGGCATTAAGGTGTTCCTCACAGATTCGGGAAGTTCCAGCCATCGCCGATATTTTTCGTTCGTCGAGATGTCTCGCGAGCGTGAAGAGACTGTTGTGTTCAGATTGCAAGCTTTGAGTAAGTTTTGCATGGCATATGCAAGAAACCCTTGAGCCCTGGTGTCAGAGGCCGACAAAAAGGCTTCAACGAGCACGTGCTGAAGAAAAAATAGGACGAATTCAACCGTCTCCTCTATCCTTTCAAAATTAGATAGAACCAAGATGTCCTTCTTTTCTCTGACTGTATCAACTCGATTTGGGTCTAAGCAGCCAATCAGACCCAGACAACGAGCAGACAACAGGGTGATGACATCAGAAGTAGTGTTATACTTCACACAACAGTCCAGTAATGCTCGCGTCAGTTGTGCAACAACCGGGTCTGGCTGCTCACTGAGAACTGAGTCGTGAAGGAATTCTTCATGCTCAAGGATGTAAGGTACAAGCTCAGTCAATGCTTGCTCGACAACAGTGAAATTTTCGTTTTGACAACGCCGAATAAACGCAAGGAATTGACTTCTCACATCCATACTTCCCTTCAACTGCCTTAATCTGACCTCAAACTTGTCTAGAGCTGGAATGGACGCTAACGAAGGCATTGTATTGAATATGTCCTTCACAAGTTCACCGTGGTTCTCTAATATGTATCCTAGGAGCTCGTGTGCGTAGGTTCGAGTGGGTGTACTGAAGCACTCCCAGTACCGAATCACAATGGTCAAAGTTTGGTCAATCAAAGGTTCAAGTTCTTCATCTTGAAGGGAATGAATAAGGATCCCCCAAGTTTTGAATGCGTAATCGGAAAGTTCTTGAATTCCCAGAGCAGACCTTAGACAGGCGCAAATCTAGAACGTGAGAATTAACCAAAGGGATTTCCAATACAGAGTCTCACCTGCGGTAATGCACTGCTAACATGGCCTTTAGCGACCTTAATCATTTCTCCGATTGCAATGATATTCCGCTTCTTCTCAAGCAAGGGTTGTCTTATTTGGAAATCGTTGATTGCATTGGCAAATTGCGTAATTATTCCGAGGACATGCTCTTCAATGAATTGACCTAGTAGATTTGACTTTTTTGAATCCTTGTTCCCATGAGTTGATTTTCGAGGGACCAAGTCTGCCAGAAGACGTAGCGCCTGATAGAACTGACCAAATTAGTGCGTAATCGGCTGGCCAGTAAGAAAATGCTTACCCTTTCTCCTTTGTCTCCTCCTGCATCGCCGAGGCCTTTGAGAAGGTCGCAAGAGATCAGAATTGGTTCAATTCTTACTAACTCCGCGAGACTACGGCCCCTGAAGGCGGCATCAATCTCTGTCAGAAGTGTCATCGTCATAGCTTCAGGATTCGTCGAAGGTTGTATCAATAGGAAAGCAAGTATGGAGGCAAGATTATTCTGTTCTGAGCATAGATCGAATGGTGTTTTGGCGTTTGTGTAGCTAGCCCCAAGTTTCGATATAATGTCCCGTTTACGGCTCAGAACTAGGTAGGGTAGCACGTGGACTTCAGTTAATCGAAGGAAATCTTCGACCTTCATTCCAAGTAAATCACAAAGCTGCTCTGCCATCACTGGCCGGGACTGAAGGTGTTTAACGACTGTGATAGAAAGTGTCCGCCAAAAAGGCCGGAATAAGCCCGCTGGTGTGACCGAGAGACATTGTGCAAGTTTAGAGAGCTGGACATTCGTGAGCTACCTAGAATAGGCTTTGAAACTCCCAATAAAAACGCACCTCTGTATGGGTGATGGCGCAGATATATGGATTCGGATGCCCTAGGAATTCTAGTAAGCGCAGAAGTATGATGTTCAATTCCTCCTCATCAGAAAACCTAGTAGAGAGGTTAGTCTAGTTGTTTCACAAATACCCCAAAAACGAGGTACTCACTTTGCAAGTAAGCAAAGGGTTAGGATGCATGTTTCTTGCAATGAAGTTTCGTTTCTCTCGGATAGGTTTTTTAGCCATTCCAGAGCAACGACGAAATTACTCCGCCGTACCTCACGATCTATACTCTTACCGACAAAAGCAATTATACAAAACCTAAATAACTTTAGCCCTCAAAAATTGAAGAATAAAATGAGAATGAAATCTTACCCAGTGACTATCCGAAGCTCTCTGATAGAGCTACGTAAAGAATGGAGGCAGAATTCGCCAAATACTGATGAAGCGAGATGTGCCTCATTAGGATTTGGGTCGTGAGTTAAAAGTCTCCTCAAAGCGCTCATTGTGGCTATCCTCAGCTTTGGGGACCTTGACAGCTTGGGAATGATATCTTCGACAATTTTCAGCAGCTCACCAAAACTAGAGTTCTGCTCATGAGCTTCCTGCTTGTTTTCGCTCTTTTCGGAATCACATATCTCGCACATGAAGACTTCCTTTTCAGAGAACTTGATGAATGGAACACTGAGTAAGGTCTGAGACAGAGCACATGGAACTTGACCCAAACTTCTCAAGACCTCAAATTTATTCTCTTCAGAAAGCTCCCCGAAGGAGACACTGTGAATCACAAGTCAGCTTTCCGACACTTCGACGGGCCTAGGATACAACGTACGATAATTCCTCGCTCAGGTTTTCCAAGCTCTCAGAAAAAATGGTCTTGAACTCGGCATTTGTTGAATCTAGGACCTGCTGCAGTAGCAGCTGTATCTTGGGATTTCCTGGTCCTAGATGCGGCTTGGGTAGGCATCGACGTTTTCTCGCTTGAGATTCCGAGCCTGCAGTCTCACCTGCAGAGCCGACTCTTTCAGTGTTTAACAGGGACCTCAGGCTCGTTCTTTTCGATCTATACAAAGCCCGCATTTCTTGGTCCGACCCATGATCGGCTTGTATAGCACTTTCCAGGTGTTCGACCGCTATCTATTTTTAAAACCGATGAGTAAGGAACTTATTCCAACTGCTCCAGCAAGGAGATTCATTTACCTGTAAACTGGATACAAAAGGTTGAAAATTGGCAGTTTCAGTTTTCAATCTTTGGAGTGGCTGCAAAATAGTGCCTTGAATATATTGAACAGGTAGGGGTAAACGTAGCATATTTTCACAGATATAGTCCATGTGTTGAGCGAGTTCGGACTGAAGCATTGGCATTTGGCCGAGTGTGCGTAGTGCACATAAATCTGCAAGGCTTCGGAGCCACAAGCGTATCAACCCCCCACACTGTAAGGCCAATTCTGAGTCTGACATCTCAGGACCACAATTCTGACGAAAGAAGGCTAGAAATCGTATTGCGGCCTTAGCTTGTATATCGAAGGTCGATGGGCCGGTAGTTTGCAGCCACTCCAGAATCAGTTTCCATAGTCGCTGGTAGGCATTTAGCATCCATGAATTTTTCTGGCATGCATCGGAGAAAGGGTTCTTCAATAAGCTTTCCGGTTCCGAGTTGAAGATCATTGAACCTAGAAGCCAAAGAATAGAACCGAGAAGCCGAGGGAAGTTTCCCATAGACATTTTATCCCCAATGACGCCTCGAGGGATCTTCAGCCTTTGCAGATCTAGTAAAAGATTTCCTTCTTGTGCTGGAATAGATAAATTGGAAATAGCCGGGTTTTGAAGACTCCAAGCACTGGATGTCTCCAGGGACAACAAGATATCTAATCGCGCAAATTAGTACAGTATACATTCGCTGAGTTATGTCTCTCACCCATTATGAAGGAGCGTAGGAATGAGAGGATAGAGTTGCAGGATGGCCATGATCGCGGATTTTTCTGGAAGAAAGCAATCGTTGAGATAATCTTGGTGGCTTTCTCGCTGATATCCTCACAACCCCAAATGCTAGACAGGTGGACTAATCGTACAACTAGCCAGGTAAACAACGGTGCAAGTACAGGCTTGCCCAGAACCTCAGGGTCGGAGATATTATACACGCATTGAGGTGCTTTTTCGACAGCTGCGTGAATGATATCAAGGCAGTCAAACACTTGCCCTTTCAACGTTTCATCACAATAGCCATCCTCACGACAAGTCGGTTCTAGGCCGGCTTTCAAGACGATGCAAATCAACTTGTTGATATCTGTGACACTATCATCAAGATATAACTGGCTATAGCGATCTCCTAGAAGTTCCTGCCGGAGCTGAGAGAAAGTCTCGCGGTCCAAAGGTCGGGCCAGTTCCCTCTGCGATGAGAGACGCGGTGCCAGTTGAGCGGCGAGGAGAGACGAAGCGGGCTCTGTTCCCTTTCTACTAAGCTCTAGCCCGGCATCCTGGGATCTACTTACTCCATTAGATGCCATAAGGAATAAATCCGCGCATGTCTACCAAGAAGAAATGCCACGCGCAGCAAATATCAAAGCCCTAGGTTGATTGATGATGGGGTTCTTGGACTGTGGCAGGGAAGACAGGGAATAATACACGGGGAATTGGATACGTACTTGGGACAATACCGATACACGGTCCTTACGAGGCAGATACCTATTATTAGCTCGTACAAACCGACGCGCTAACCCAAGACAGACATATTGGAAAATCTCCATCAAACCAACCTAACCTAATAAGTAACTGGTACGGAGTGTCTAATATCTATGCTAACCACGGGGTGAAATTCTTAGCCTGGGCCCTATCATCTCTCTACCTTATATGACCACTGGTTGCGAGTAATCCGGCCATTGAATCATTATTGTGGCTAATATAGAGTGATATCAATCAACCTCTAATAGCATTAAAAAATTGCTATATACAAACTATTTTTTAGTGATATCTTCAATGATGGCGTCTGAGGGCCCAGTCAATACAGAGGAGCGATCCCAACAGCTCTCCTTCATGAAGAAAGCATTAGCCATGGTAGTGTTCCCCCTACATATTATGAATTAAAACACACTGCTCATGTTCTAAAAGGGCGAAAAGGCGCTGGAAGTTGGAGAGACCCCAGTTGGGTGTGTACTAGTATATAACAACCAAATAGTTGGGTCAGGAATGAATGATACAAATAGGTCAATGAATGTAAGTCAATCTTCTCTAAGACACCTTCGCAAGTCTAGGGTATAGCCAGAAGAGTCGTTCTTCTAGAAGAAGATCTAGCCTTTTGTTCTCCCAAGGTAAATAGTGTCCACGCAAGTTACATGTTTTAACCTGGCCCCATAGGGCACAAGACATGCTGAGTTTATCGCCATTGAGGAGATGCTCCGAAGTTATCCCAAATCAGCTTTACGAGACACAGACCTTTATGTGACGGTTGAGCCCTGTGTGATGTGTGCATCGGCTCTGAGGCAGTATCAAATACGAAAGGTCTACTTCGGTTGCGCAAATGAGCGATTTGGCGGTAATGGGAGTGTTCTCTCGTTACACTCTGAGTGAGAAAGCCCATCCTATTCTGGGCTTGAAATTACTTCCAAGTTGACATTTCAATAGCCCCGCCCTTGATCCTCCGTATCCTGTCCAAGAGGGATTATATCAGAAAGAGGCCATCATGCTACTACGACGCTTTTATATTCAAGAGAATGATAAAGGTACAGACCGCCCCAAAGAAGACTATTCAAGCAATGTTGAGCCCTTTCTGACACAAACAGCGCCAAATCCTCGACCCAAAAAGAATAGGGAGCTGAAAACGCACATAGAAGTTTAGGCCCAGAGGGCAGAGGAAAGCGTCTAAGGTAGTTACATTGAGTTGGCGTTGTTGTAAGACTGGTTCGTTTTAAATTTATTAGGGGAGCATGGAGTGATTTAGACAATAACGCGTTTTAGTAAATGAATTGAAGTGTTCACAATGTAGAAAAACAAGGACGCCTGGAAGAAGAGGTGTTTGGAAATGTTGGATTCCTTGAAATGTCACTGACAATTCGCATGACTCGGTGATTTCTAATGTCTGTCGCACTATTACAGGGTGCTCGCTTTGCCTAGACGCTCGCCTTCAAGCTCTCTCTCAGCTTGCTGATAATACTTTGCCGTATCCACACCGTGCTGCGGCTGTTGTTAACTCTCTATGCTAGTAAAGGATGAGGGGATAATAGACATACCTGATCATGGTTGACAGGATTAAACCACGGTAGCACGTGAATGAAGAGTTGTGAATACCGAGAGTTTCTCGCAGCCACACCTTGAAGGTAGGAAGACATCTGCGAGGTACCGTACAAAGGCTCCCCCTTCTTGACCTTATCAACCATTTCACGCATATCCATGTCTACCTCTCTAGAGTTCTCCGTGAAGCCGTAAAACCGGTCTATAGCGATAATCAGTCGTCAATGTCCGAGAAAAGAGACCGGAAACGTTGTGTGCAGATGAAACGTACTACAGGAGCGCTGGTAGAGAATATGAAGACCGCCAAGCAGTCCAATGGCAGTCGCCAGTCGCATCACAGGCGCATAGCCTCCTTTGCCAACATGGGAGGGACTGACTCTCTCCATCATCCAAAAGGCGAGCGGGGAAGCTGCCCCCAGTCCGCCAGCGATCGCATAGTCCGAGGGCCTGGCGTATCCGAAAACACGTCTAATATGCCTGCCGGGTGGTGAGTAACCTCAATGGCCGATTGAAGATGGGTTTCATACGGGTCAGAATCAATAAGCTACAATTCAGGTTAGCAGAACATTTTCAAGATTGGCCGGGTGGTTGGACGCATCGCACCGGATAGTCTGTGTTGGCCTGCTTTGGGGGCACAACAATTGTTCCCAGTTCCTTCGCCATGGTGCAAATAAACACGTTAGTGTCCGATTGACCGCGCTATAGGACTGTCAAGAGGCGGATGGTAAGTTGTTGAAACGTCCCGGATTGAAGTTAGAACCGTTCCGGGTCCATCTGACTATTTAGGATTAGCTTGCGTGCTTTCCATTTTAGGGAAAGGCTATTTTCAGAGGATGCTCCAGTTAGAATGTACCATATTACTAAGCTAGATACATACGGAGTTAGGTAGTTAAACAACTGCCTCAGGAATCACCTAAGGAGTTGATTGAGGAATTGATTCAAGAATCCATCTCTTAGGTGGTATAAAGCATACATAATAACGGCTATAATGACCACTCATAGGAGATACTTGAAGGTGCCCAATGAATTCTAAAATAGCAGGGCCCTAGCTAATCCCAAAAAATTCTGGTAGAAACAGTAGTGAAGGCTACACGCCTATAGCCAAGAGCTGTTACAGTACTCCGTACCTGTACCTGCTATCCTCTTCATAGCGCTACGGAGTACCTGATAGCTCTTACGGATTCTGACAGAATACCACGTCCACTTCCATTAACATAAGAACAAAACTCCTGATTCTGATTGGTAGTACTTGAGCTCTGATCAGCCTCTAAGGTATCGTTATGCGACATGATTGGCTATATTTAAGTACCTAGGCAGTTATCAGTGTCTTGGCGGCTTGGACGCGTACCAAACGCGTCGCCATGATGCTGCTATTGACTTTAATGAATTAGATTGATTCTAGGATCATTAACAAAAGATATCTTCTGTTAGCCGGAATATTTTTCTATAAGCCTCATTAAAAGGTCTTCCTATCTATCGCCATGGCGCTTGAAGTCGATTCTCAATCGCCGGCCCCTTACGACGATCTATTTGACTATGATATCACGCTGGATGACATATTTAAGGGATCATCTAACAAAGAGAATGGAAACACTTCGAACTCTCTCGCACTAGACAACCCAGAGCTAGGATTGGGCTTGGACGAGGAGGTCAAGGTTACCAAAAAGCGGCAGCCTATTGCAAAGCTCGATGAAGGCAGGTCAGTAGTAGAATCACACTTCATTTCGCCCGAGATTTTACTGACAGGCCTGATAAGGCTTTTGTCGCAAAATGGTATTCCAAGACTACGCCGTACTGCGAAGTCGAAGCTGAAGCTCAAGGGTAAGGGACACGAGGTATAGAACCCATGAATCCAAACCGAGGTTTAGGCGGCTGCTAAGATTCCATAAGTTCTCTGATGCTGCACGGATTTTGAATTTCTACCAGCTCTGGCTTGACGACCTGTTCCCTCGTGCAAAATTCGCAGACGGTCTCGCCATGATCGAAAAGCTCGGACATTCGAAGCGATTGCAGACAATGCGCCGTGAATGGATTGACGAAGAGAAGACGAACTTCTCAAAGGATTTACCATCTTCAAGTTCACATCTCACGACCGACTCGCAAATACATGATGATATGGTGATTAGTGGCTTAGAGCAGGCAGGAGAGCGATCGATTGACGGTCATGGCCTTGATGCACAAGAATCCCAGGAAAGGATGCAGCTAGATTCTTCTACTATGAGAGAATCTGGGTCTGTTCCCCCGCACGATGAGCTTTTTTTACCGCAAGACCACGAGGCACCACAGATTAACGAGAAACAGGGACGTTCTGCTGATGGAAAGGATCACACTCAGACTGGGATGGATATATCCGCTCCTGATGATGACGAGTTAGACGCCCTTTTGAGGGAACAGGAAGATGACCTTTTGTGAGCGAAACCGCAACTCGAGTATAGAGTAGATTTAGTCAGATTGTACTTTAAGAATCACGAACCCGGGAGGTATCTGGATTGTTATAACTATACCCACGACTTCAAGTTGGAGCCAGCAAGCATGGGAAAGCAAGGTCATTGAATTATGTGTTCCTGACGAACCAAATCATCGCTTATACTTTGGTTTTCAAACGTGACATCTTAAGTGGAATTTTCAGCTTGAAGCCCTTCACATTCCACAGCTAATGATGCCTGGGAAATTATAATGATCATAAAGTGATTAAACCAAGAGCCTTGTCACTGGCATCGAGTCAAAATTGTCAAGGAATTACTCGAAACTTGTCTCGATTCGGCGCATCTTCCCCCTTAGCATCTGCACGTGTGTGCGAGAAGATTATTAGATTATTCGCAATTATGCTCATCTAATACAGCGGGAAACCACTAGAAATATGGACGGAAAATAGACAACAAAAACCAGGCTAAGCAATAAATGACTCCTTGGAGACTCTCATGGACAGGAGAATGTAAGCCGGGACAAAATTACAACTCTGCTAGAGAAGTGAAAGGCGGGGGAAAAACAGTTAACCTTTCCAATATCCCGATTTACTCCGCAGGGGCTGTCAGGACAGAGAACTGTCCACCAGCACCGGCGCAATTGAGCTTCTTTCCCCGAACCGCAGTATTGTCCACTATAGTTGCAACTTCAATATCATCTTGGGTACCTTGGCCGGTCTGATAAGTCGCAGAGAACCCCCAGGACCAAGCTCGACCATCCTTGTCAATGGCAATTGAGTGGTCAGATCCAGCCGCAACAATGCTGGCATTGATTCCTGGAACAGGGGTGGGGTCAATCAGAATTCTGGGCCGGCCACGTTCGTCCTTGATGACATTCGAATCAGGCAGGCCATCGATCTTGAGGCCAGTTTGATAGCCATCCAGGCGGCCCCAGACCAGGCATTTCCCGTCGTCAGTGACGGCAAGAGAGTGGTGGGCACCTCCACAAAGCTGTAGGACCTTCTCGTTCGATAGAGACTTGACGAGTGTGGGATGGACGATGGCTGCCTCATCCTCACCTGCACCCTCGCGGATACCTGTTTCGCCGAAGCTATTGAGACCCCAAGCATAAACCTTGCCAGAATCATGGATGGCGAATGAATGGAAGGCTCCACAACCGATCTGTTTGATGTTTTTCGGAAGACCAAATTCGCGTGGCTGCAAACCATTCAACTTGTTGCGTTCAACAATGCGACGACCAAGCTGGTTCTGCTGGCCGGAGCCCCAGGAAAACACGGCACCTTTCTCGTTCAGTGCGAGGGCATGGTTGTCACCGCACGCTAAGTGCTTAATTTTCTTCAACGCGGGGATGAGGGCCGGGGTGGATTGCACCTTGTTTGTGGCGTCAAAGCCCAGGATGCCGTCATTGCTCTGGATATGCTATGTCAGTACAAAATTTTCTATAGATGTAGAAGACCTGGAGGCTGGCCTACCCGAAACGTTCCCCAGCCGTAGACTTGGCCATCGTCGGTCAGAGCAAAACTCGAGCTGTCGCCAGCGGCGACTTCAACAAACACAGTTCCTTCGGGGAAAGACTCGGAGGGAATAGCAGTCGGCGTCGACTCGTGAGGGTTCAGCCCACTATCACTATCATCATCCGAGTCGGAATCATCCTTGTCCTCGTCCATATCTCTGTACCCGCCTTCCCAGGTGGTATTGCGCCCAAGCGCTCCTTGGTCATTCACACCCCAGGTAAGAATCTTGTTGTCATACGTGAGAGCAACACAATGCATTCCACCCACCGCGACCTGCACAACACCCACTGTGTCGGCAGGAAGAAGAGGGTTGAGACGAGGACGCTTCACATCGACCGCATTTTTGGCGGTTCCAAGGCCAAGCTCACCCGAGCTCCCCTCGCCACATACATAGACGTTTAACTTGGTAGTAGGGGCACTGTTTATGACGGCCTTCGGCTTTGGCTTAGGGGCAGCGCGCGGTTTAGCGGCAGCGCGCGGCTTAGCAATAACACGAGGCTTCTTAACCTCACGAGGAGCTTCTTGGGCTTCTTCATCGGCGGTCGCAGCCTTGCGCTTCCGCGCTTGCGCGGGAGGAGCGGCCTTCGCCTTTGAATCGGCCGCTTTAGTGGTCTTCGATTTACTCACAGTCGATGTGGTCTTGGTCGTCGTTTTTTTCTTCGCTTCCGTTGTAGTTGTGGTCTTTGTTGTACGCTTTTTCGTATCAGTAGCGGCCGTTTTATTAGTATTTGCAGCTTTGGCAGCCGTTGAAGTCTGAGCAGTTTGCGCCTTTGCGGCAGCGGCAGCGGCAGCGGCCCTTTTAGGTGGCATTGTTTTGTAGAATCTTTAAAAAAAAGTTATGTATCTGGAAAATTCAAAGAGAGAAATGAAGAGAATGACGGAGTCTAATATCTGGTAAGATAAGTGGGAGAGTTGAAATGTGGTCGAGGGAAAAGCTACTTGCGCGGGTGTTGTTGTTCCTGGGAAAAAATACGCGCTCAGACCACACACAACGTCGCGGGCTTTGTTAGGATCACATAACTCCGAATCCTGCCTACGCAACGCAACAGCACAAAGAGAAATGGGAAAAATGTGCACATTCAATGAGATCCTGTGACAATGTGCAGCCATATATATACCCTATAAGTATAATTCAAATACTGCCATGTAGCCCCTATTGAAGGTAAGTTAGCTATTATAATAGATTACTGTGACATTATTCTCTACTTAAGCATTGTCTTGATTCACTAGATCTTTTCAATTTATTAGGATCTATTAATTAGTGACGCGTATTGATTCTCATCGAGTCCTAAAACTGTGGTTTATTGAGCTCTTGCCTCATATATGAGTAGCAAGGCTATTTATGGGATGAGATCTACTGTATTCTATTCTCAGTAGTCAGCCTGTATTGGAGGCAAAGGAACAGGCCACTTGGTCTAAGTGAATTAGTTACATAGCTTCTGAAACCGAAACTATCACACAAAATTTGAAGTCGCTTGATTATGAGACTATGAATACATAGCTGACACCAGCTCTAAATACCGGCTTATAGTTTAGATGAGATGGGTGCGTGCTCGTAGTTACTGCACCTCAATGACGTTGAACCCGAGCAAAGCTGTAGAAGACGGGAGCCTGGAGGTCTCTCAACAACCTGATACTTCCCGGTTTATGTCAGCACTAAAATCGGACAGCGGCAGGGAACTGTAGCCAGGCTGAGCCGGATTTATATAGTACCATTACCATTGAACCTGGGATTTCTTGTATGGTTTAGGCACATTTGCCGAAATAGAACGATGGTTTGAAGACTGACCGCTCCTCGACAGATCTCTATCTTCCAAGAGATATGCGTATTGCCCAGTATGAGAATAGCTGCGGACAACTCATGTGGTATCTGGTGTGCCCCGGGTTTGCCATACTCTGTATGCATGCATGGGAAAGAAAACCCTTCAACGGATGCGCAGATAAATCTGTCGAATATATCCATCATGCAAAGGTTCTATGGTCTAGGTGCCCTCGCTAGGGATTACCTGAGTCGCTGCGGTTTCTGTCGTGTCAGAAGGTGTGGACGAGTCTCGGATCTTTCCGCACATAATAACATTCTGTCCCATAGGTGTCCATGAAACATCTTTAGGATTCAGCGCAGCATTTGGTTTGCCCTGTTCATCTTGTTTGGAATCCGGACTCACCCCTACCCCCCCGCGACCAAGGTAGGTCGGAGCAACGGTCACGATAATCGAGTCGATGAAATCAGTATACTCGGGATTCAGCAGCTCGCTCAAGACTGTCCCACCGCCTTCAATCATCACACTCTTGACGCCCTCAGATGCGAGTGCACGCAGAATGCCTTCCCACCGTAGTCGCCAATTCTGGTTGTATTCCACGATTCGAAGAAAGTCACCCCCATACCCCTTCAGAACCATCAGTTTCTGGGGGTGAATTTGCGCCCCAGGCGATACCACGATCCATGGAGCCTTCCCTTTGCCTTCGACAGCTGTCCGTAACATCCTGCAGCTGGGATGAATAGGCCATCTCCCTGTCGGGTCAATGACAACGGGCCTGGGTTGCCACATTCGGCCAAGGCCACCGAACCCACCAGCCCCTTCTAGTCTACAATTTAATCCCGGGTTGTCAGCAAGTACAGTCCCTACTCCAACTAATATAGCGTCATGCCGCGATCGGAGGTAGTGCGTCATCAACTTTGCTTCCGGGCCTGAAAGCACAGTCTGCATTCCTGGTAAAAGCGATATCTTCGAATCCATGGAGGATGCATATGACAAGGTCACGTGTGGAAAGGGCCGTTTCTCATCATTGTGTTTTGGCAGATAAGGCTCCAGAAATTCCAATGGAAACTGAGGGAATGGCAGGGTGTCTGGAGGGAGAGGAGATTTGAAGTTTGTTAATGACGAATTCGTATGGCCATCATTTGCTGTGTCTTCTAAGCTTTGCATCTTCACAATGCCGTGTCCCTTCTGATACTCGTACCCAATGTGAGGCACTAGCTGAACTTCCGGATTTTGTATTCGCCACTTGGCCGAGACGTTTCGGACATCCGTGACTGTGAAGAACTTCCCCCCTGCCTCGACAAGCTTTTGTGGTTCCTCCTGAAATTTGGTGAAAATGGACGATGGCAAGTAGCCCTTTATGGCTTCCCTTCGAGCGAACTCCATGAGACCTGAATTCCGTTTTACCTTGTCAATGTAATCAAGATCGTGCGAATGTATATTGCCGCTTCCAGGCGTTCTGGAAATAGTGACTGTAGAATATGCTCCTTCAAATTTGATAACTTTGATTTGGAAGTTGCAGATCCCACCTTCTCGTACTCTTTTCCTGCGCGGACGTTTGCCTTCGGGTAAAGGACGTGTTTCTGATGTACGATGCGTCGGGCGTCGCAAGCGGCACATGTAATAGTCCGTTGTACAGTGTCCTTCTTTGCTAGCATTGGATCTTTGTTTGACCCAGACATTATCAATGAAGGGCCAGTAGGTTTCGAACTCCTCCAAGCTGATCTCAATCGGATCCTTACATTCGAACATCACCTGCCGGATTCTTGCAAGGTTCGGAGGGTTTTCAAAGAGGCTGGACTTCTCAACTGCTTCATCGAGCGCTGGCCTCGGAGAGTCTACCCTTCCGAGATGAGGAGGTTTGGTTGATGTTTCTGGAACATTCGGGTCTAAGACTTGTCCAGCCGAAATTCCTGCATCGCTGTACCGCAAGCCCTGCATAGCCTCATTGACATCCTTTCCTTCTAGATCGATATCCTGGTGTCTTTCATCAAAGGGTGGCTCAGCATTGTCATCGACCGTTTCTTCATCGTTTGGGGACAACGTCTCCGAGCCATCGTGCCTTTGATTTATGGCCCGATCCTGCGGTGACTCGACCTCGTCCTCGGGCGAAATCGACCTCGAAATCGATTTTGATGCATCAGAGATGCCATTTTCCATCTCGAGGAAGGTGGCAGCCTGTATGAAAGAACTGTTCAACAATGCATGGAAGCCGGTAGTTCTTGACGTCCCATTAGATTACCTAGTTCCTTGCTAGGATCAGCAGCTTGAGTTCAGTTTTTGTTATGGAAAAGCAAGAGTATTCTATGAGTAGCTCTAGGGAAATTTTCCCCAGCCAATATCACAAACAGCCCAGCGGGCACAGTCGTTCCCTTCTGCGATCCAGTCACTCTTAGTGCTTTCTGAGCTTAAGCCTTGGCACTCCTAGTCGCACGGTCCACTTTAACGACAACTTGTTAGACCCTCCTATGATTTCATTTGTATATACTCTTGTACTTTGATTATTATTAACCAATGACTATACTAATATATCAAAAATTACCTTTATTTTTGTAAAAGCCTTCTCCAGGTCTTCCCATTAAGCAGAGAGAAAGAGAAAGAGAGAGTTTAAAACACTACCATTAAATAACATCTCCCTCAAGCAATCAAGGACTCAATAGAATATTAACCTTTCATGAAGTCAAATATCTCTCTAATTATAGGTTTATTGATCACTACTAGGTTATTCTCCTATATTAATTTCTATGTCTGCTGAATGGTCCTGTGGGGTATTCAGGTGTAGTTCATTTAAGGTATTTAAACTTGCACCCGAAGATCGCTGGCAACGTGCATATCTAGCTGTACACCTGTTTGTTTTACCTTCTGCGTCAAAACTAGAATACCGCAGGCCACTATTTGGCGAGTCTGCGAGATTTCAATTTATGTGGTCAATTTCAAGACTATCGAGGCAAAAAGGTCTCCATGGAAGCATGGAAGGAAGGTGTCTATTGACCAATAAAATGATTAATCAATAAGATAAAAGAAAGAATGCTAGATCATATGCCATCCCCTGGAATAATATGGACCAATCTGCATGAATCAATGCACGCCAATTTCTGCCCCAGCACGAGCGAGAGTCTCATAAACCCTTGGCTGCAATTTGTACTTGACCATGCCGGCGAACACCATAAGATCTTTGCCCATGACAAGCAACTCGTCTGCGAGACTTTGCGTAATCTCATTTTCATAGGCTCCCGATGCCAGTCGCTGTCTTTCATAGCCAATGCATGTGATACTCCACATGATTACGTTTCCAACATTGCGCGAAATGACCTGAGGAAGGGAGGCAAAGGCTTGGGCCGCACCCCTAATATACGGCACGGAACCCTTTGCGCGTAGAGGTAGGATGTTTAGCTCATTAATAGCCTACACGCGCTCATGGTTAGTAAAAAACAACGGGGAGGGGTTCTGATGGAAAAGATAAATATGTTGAACGGGAGTGCTCACATCAAGAGCTGCTGTCCACTTTCCAGCTTCAAGTTCAGTCTTGGCCTCCATCATTCGGAGCAGCACGCCACAAGCATCACGGTTGACTTGACGGATACGTTGATAGTACAGCGCATTTGAATTATATAGACTGATCATATTCCGGGCCAAGACCACCGGATCTTCCACCGAGGTTAAGCTGAGACTGCTTCCTGGTTCAACTTGGCCTAGTTGTCCAGAGCCGTGGTCATAGGGCGCTTCATTCGTTCTCGGACGCAATGGTTGCAGTTTCCAGGCCGGGCCTCCGATTTCAACAGCAGCGGCATCGGATAAAGATCGATTAATAATGATGATAACCCGGTCGTAATCCTCAGCAAGATGGTACAGAAGGACCGCGTCGGCTGTAAGACCCTTGTCGTCTGCTACAGCAGCGGCCTGCACTGTGATGGTCTTTAAAAATTCTTCCTGATCAATTAGCTTGATCAGGCCAAGACGCTGCTCAATAGCCCCTTTGATTCTCATTCCATCACTTCGGATATCACCCAGCAGTTTCGCAAAGCTCCTTGTTTCCAAAATGAATTCCCTCAGAGCTTCGTGACACACAGAAGCGTGAGACTTGCCGATGGAGCCAGGAAGATCAGAATTGAGACAGATAAGAATGAAATAATCGACTGCGGCCTCGACAAATCCGGTGCGGAAATCTTGAGTATACTGAGTAATGAGGTATCCGAAATTGATTTGAGGATACTGTTTGACGGTGTACGATACTGTTATATAGTCAGCGATGTTAAGATCGACAAGACAAAAAAGGACCAAAGGCCCTAAGGGCGGTGGACATCTGGACTCACAAATCTCTTCACCAGAGGTATGGAAATCCGATACACGCAGCAGCCCATAGTAAGACAGAGCAATCGCAAAATGAACAGCGCTAACTGGTGCATAGGAACCGAGATAGGAGACGGCCTGTTCAAACATTCCCCCGAGAACCTGCAGAAGGAAGTAAGTCCCATAACCGCCAGGCCCTTCCTGTCCCTTGGTGAATACACGCTGGCCGATTTCTGTGATGTCAGTTTGAATGTCCTCAAGACCAAAGATGTCACCCGAAATCTCTTCAGAGCGGTCATCCTCCCTTGCAAGACTGAACTGGAGCCACATCCAATCTTCAACACTTTGATTGATACCATCAAGACGACGACGGCCAAGATCACAACGCCCAATGATCTTGTAGCAGGCCATTCTGTAAGGATCAATTGTGTTTTCAGGCGCATTTCGAGAACGTTGTTGATACTCGCCATTAATTTTCTGTTGTAAATCCCTCGGCAACTTCCTATTCTGAGCGTAGGTTGTCATGTAAGTGACAAACTTGTGGTCGAGTGACCGGAAACCAGGGTCCTGGCTGACATACTCCGCCGCTTCGGTCACAAACCCACATCGCAAGAGGTAGAAAATAAGAATCCAGCAATAGTCCTGCCCGACAACTTGCAGCTCCGTTCCATCAGGAGCAAGGTCTTTGCGAGCAGCTCGAATACGGATATATGCACGGATCTTGTTGATAACTGTAGGTATACCACCGAGTTGCGCTTCGCGCGGGTTTTTGGTAACAATGCTTTCAACTTCGCTGTAGAAAAGCCTCTCGAGAAATGACCTGGAGCCGTCGACAATTCTTTTGCGAAGGTTGATTGATTCGACGGAGTTTGAAACTTCGTTAAGATACCCATCACGGAACTGTCTCTCCTTAAGAGGATTAGGGTATGGGTTATTCATAGTACCATTCCGTTCATCTATCATGCTGATGATGGCCTGGTATGCATCAAAGAGTTGCCGAGGAGCCTGAACGACGACAAGTCAGTTAAGAAATCAAGTCATGATCAGTAGACGTCTTCGACTTACATCACCACCAGCATGTTTTTCTACATCAGAAAACTCGTGAAGAACGGGGAATGTATGACCTTGGAGTCTTGCTGAATTCAAACGTTGAACCTTGTCTGCATAGTAGCCCATTTTCTCTCTCAGGTAATGGGAGTCCGGAGAGTGGGCAGCAGGGCCATCCGCACGTTCGCTGGGTTCCTCAGAGAACTGAGAGCCCGAAAGACCGGCCCCAGGAGTGCCAATAACGGACTTTCCCAAAGCAGACCGTCCAAAAACACTTCTACCAGAGCCTGGTGCCACTCCTTGGGAAGAGCGTTTCTGATCTTTTGTGGATCTGCCAAATGACCCTTTTGTCGTAGCTCCCAGTTTATCACTAGGACGGTTATCTTTCTGCACGAGGCCAAAATGACGGAAGATTTTCTGCCGTTGTTCTTCCCAGTCCAAGTCTACTTTTTCCTCCAGAAATAGATCAAAATCCTTCTGTGCACGGGCAAGGCCCTCAGCGACCATCACCTGTCGACCGCGTTGCTGAATATTTCTCAAGAATTTCTGGTTGTCTGGATCAAAGCTCTCTTGTTCTTTGCCGCGAGGAAACGCTACCGATGCGCGAGGGTCTAGTGTTCTCAAATCATGCAGGGCACGCCCCGGTGATACACCCGAGGCAGCAAGCAGATAGTGCCTACAGATCAGACAGTGTCAGCTGTAAAGAAGAGGCATATATTACACGGACTTGCACGTACGCTTTACCGTTTGTGGTGGCTTGCTGGGAATCCTTCAGCCCACCAGTTCTCAGTTCCCTGGCTTTTCTTCGGATATCATCCAGTCCGAGTTGAAGGCTGGGCAAACCCTCAAAATCATCCAATCCTGTCGAAGAGATCGGCCGTTTCTTCCCACGCTCCAGCAAGCTGTTGAAGAAGGCAGGCTGAGTGTTCTGACTGCTTTGCCGTGCTTGCCCTCCATTTAAATGCTGTTGACTCGCACCGAACACTGAAGGCTGAGCAGTTGGCTGTTGAGCTTGTGGCTGAGATCCGAACAAGGATGCATTGGTATTCGCCATGGGGGGATTCGCGAACGAATTGGTAGTATTGGTCGCAGAGAAAAGGCTTGCGGGCTGGCCTAATGTTGGTTTGGCGTCCGAGGGACCGCTCCCAAGGTTTCCGAAAAGCGAGCTCATAATAGAGACTCACAATATAGCCTTTTGGTTTCAATTAAAAAGATAGAGTTAGGTGAATATAACAGGTTGGTCAGAATGGAACAATAAAAAGGCAGCTTGCAAGAGGCCCGTGAGACTTAAGCTTCTAAGCTTTAGTGAACAGTGGTCAGGCGCAGTTCTAGATTCAAAGAATAATGCGTTGGAGCAGCCAATTTCTTGTCTCTTAGTACACAACCACCTCCTATAAGGCACTGTATTTGTGTATGTTTTTCTCAATTTTCTAAGCTTGTGCAGCGGCAGATGAGGTACAGCTGCGGTTCGGGGCCGGGAATTTTCCTTCCGCCGACTAAGCTCTCTTGAAGGACGGCTTGAAGCCGCTTCGCTTCAGTGTCACTAATTATTATTATTAAACCTACAGCAAAAGACAGCGAAGGCTTCTTTGGTGATCTCGCTCTACTCAATTCTCTATGATGGTTGAATAGATAACCAAAAATGCCTGTTTTCCAGTCCAAGACTTTCCGCCGAGCAACAACGGCCTCATCCTCTCTAGGTGAGCGCATTGGCGCTATTTACCGGTCCAGGCTGTCTAGGCATCCATTTCTACTCTTTGGCCTTCCCTTCATTGCGGTTATGGTCGCTGGATCGTTTGTTTTGACTCCCGCAACTGCTCTGAGATACGAACGGTACGACCGCAAAGTTAAACAATTGAGCCAAGAGGAAACGATAGACCTGGGACTGAAAGGTCCAGATGGAGAGGAGGCCATCAAACGAAACCCCAGAAGAAGAGTTATTGGCGATGAGAGGGAAGAATACTATGTGTGTTATATATCCCGAGAAACCAAAGTCTTGTATTATATGACAGTACTAATGAGCCTTCTCATTTAGAGACTTATGGCAAAAGACTTGGACAACTGGGAACAAAAAAGAGTACAACGCTTTAAGGGCGAGCCCGACGGTAGATTATAGCGTTGAATACCTGAATCAGACATCGGGTTCTTTGAACCATTGGTGACAGTTTCTCATATCGGTCCTCATTGCGCGGCTCAACTGCACCCGCGTCCCAAATTTCACTTGGCTCGCCCATCGCTCATAATGCATTTCTCACTCGTCAGAGCCATTGCATTCGTGGAGAATACGGCGGTTGAGTCAATGATATTGACCTTCAACGACCACCGAGGACCTTCTTCCCCGAAAATCAAAAGCAGAGGTGCTGAGACTGCGGGACAGGTCTGGAAGTGGCTCTTATGGATCGATGCCCATTCGTATTGGACGTGTTATATCAATTGGCACATCACTAGGCTAGTTGCATTCTCAAGCTTTTCAGGGAGAATTTCAGCCGCGAAGTATCTGTAAACGCGGATCACTTTTATCGCAGGAAATTATGCTACACAGAATTCAGCAAAGTAGAGAACTTTGCATTGACTTCTTATTGGCTACTACATAGATTGCATATGTTCCTGTTCTAGAGTGCCTCGGGTAATTATTGAACAATCCTCAGTGGTTTGTGTTTCAAAGCGACTAGAAAGACTGATGGTGTAACACTTTAAATAAAGTTCATTCATATTCCTGTAAAATTTAGGTTGCCCATTCATAGTGCTTTTTGCACTTACTCTGAAATAAGCAGTAACTAGTTGGCAATTGCTAGGTAGCTAGTTAACTATTAGTTATGTGTAGCTAGTAGTTAGCTACAGAATAAGTACTCCTTTATCATCCAGAGAGTCACAGACTCTAGATCATTTCGCGAGTCCAGACTCTTGTACTAAAGTAAGTTAAGAAGTTAGAACCCTTAAGGCAGCCCCTAGGCTGACGTATCACTCTCTCCCGAGTCCCCAGGGCCCAGTCAGAATTTAGTAGCCACTGCGGGCGGGTTCCTGGTGGCTAGGAGAGATCCAGAACAGTTGTGACTTGTTAGAATTACCCACCTGCACCCATAGCGACTGACACTCTTTTCCCAATCAAATAACGTCATATCCGAGAGAACTACCAGATTAGTAAAGGTTTAGCCAGCCCCTCTTGTCTTCCTCTTCTGCCGACATTATTGCACACGAACGCCGTCTGTTATATGAGCTTTATAATCTAAACCCTGGTGGTAGTAAACTACTATTTTCACCAGCCTGCAATTATTCCTCTTCTTCTATAAAATAGAGCCTTCTTCTATCGGCTCCAGGTCCTTAATCCACATGCGTTGAGCCCACTTTCAACCATCACCACACACCAAGACCGAAGCGCGCCACTCAGGTTATGATCATACTTTGAAACCCTTTGATCCTCAACAACCTTCACCATTAATCAAGATTTCATTCCTCCAGATAAGAAAGATATTTGTCATGAATACTGGTGTTCTATTCCTTTTCAAATACAAGAATTAAGCTTGGTGGAAGCTCCTAGGAGCCTTCAAAAGGGTGTTTTCTTCCAGTCGTGACCAATTATGGCTTGATGGTCTTGTTCCATTGAACAACCACTTTGCTAGATTGGCGGATTTCGGCCTACCTTTACCTGCGGATATAATATGTCTACGATGGCAGGTCCAAGACATCCGCAATCTCCCTGGACACGGGAATCTAATGGCGGACAACTTACCACCACTTTTTCGCCACCAACCCTCCCGATGCGGGATCCGAGCTCTCCGTCAGCTAAAACCAGTACTATATCAGTCGACCCCAACCGTGAGCAGTCCAGTCCGAACTACTTTGGTATCAACATTGGGAATACAAGCAATCCGGTAGACTCAAATCCAGGGCCTTATGCGCAGAAAAATTGGGATGGATTCGTGCCCACTCAATCTTTTGTGGCAAGTCCTGGGCCACAACTCTTTCTTCAAAAGCCAGAAGCCCGGGCTCTTGCTAATCCACTGAAACGCTCCCTCACAAATAGGGCTTGTGAAAGGCCTATGGATCTAACAGAAGAAACGGGTACTGTTTCCGAAGGACAACAGGCCATGCCACTGCATGTTCCAGAGACTTTGAAATATTCTACTTCACCATACCATTTTGACAAAGTGGACCGACATTCAGGCCCTGATGAACAGCTTGCGATTGCTCAGGAAACTGGGACTCAACACAATGCTGTTTTCCCACCAGTGGTATGTCTGCTTGGTGGAAGTTTATGGTTTCTCCCTTCTCACCGTTTTTTAGGTAGATGGCCAGTCTTCGATGCGCGTCCGGGCAGCAGAAGCCAATACACGACTCTCGACAGTCTCGCCTCGGAATATGGGAGAGATATTCGTGTCTCTAAACTCAATACACGAGGACATGAGGGCTATATCGATCGAGCGTCTATCTGAAATCATCAAATCTCCTGGTGACGAAACCTTAATACTTGATATACGACCGTATGGACATTTTTCAGAAGCCCACATACAAAATGCGCTCAATCTCTGTATTCCAACAACACTATTGAAGCGCCCTTCGTTTGATACGCGAAAACTCCAGGCTACATTTTCAGCTGAAGCAGAAAAGGCAAGGTTTAAAATGTGGAGGAGCTGTTCCTCGATCGTTGTGTATGATACTACCACAAGTGATAAGCGAGATGCAGGGCAGCTACTTAATGTTCTGAAGAAGTTCACTGCTGAAGGGTGGAAGGGTGAAGGCTGCTACCTAAAGGGTGGCTTTGCCGCTTTTGCAAACAGGTTTCCAGAGCTCATCCAACAGCATTCACATCAAGGGAGTACCCACAAAAAGCAACCTTCAATGGATATCCAACTCCCGTCCACTCTTCCTATTGCCGGAGGTTGTGCGTTGCCGAAAACTTCTACGGTGGTAAATCCATTCTTCGGGAACATTCGCCAGAACATGGACCTTGTCGGCGGTGTCGGTCAGATTGCTGTCAAACTTCCGAAAGGCCTAACGGAATCGAATAAAAAGTCGCTACCTGCATGGTTGCGTGCTGCATCTGATGCAAAAGATCAGGGTCTAGGTGTCTCAAAGAAATTTCTCGCTTTAGAGACGAAAGAATTAGATCGCATGCGACAGGCCCTTTCTGTTGACAATGTTTGCGTCAACACCCCATCCAGCGAGCCACAAGGGAAATATCGTGTGGCGGGCATCGAGAAAGGGACAAAGAATAGATACAATGATATCTATCCCTTCGATCATTCCCGAGTTCGACTTCAAGATGTTCCAACGGGCGATTGTGACTATGTGAATGCGAGTCATATCCATACTAAATATAGCAACAAGCGGTATATAGCGACGCAGGCGCCTGTTCCCGATACATTCAACGTAGGTGTCAATATCTCTGCTGTGTATCTGATTTTTAACCATTTCTAGGACTTTTGGCGTGTTGTTTGGGAGCAGGATGTCAGAGTTATTGTTTCTCTCACCGCTGAGGTCGAGCGGGGTCATGTTAAATGCCATCCTTATTGGAAGTCAGGGAACTACGGCCCTTTGAAGCTCAAATGCTTCGCCGAACGGCAAATAGAGGTGGAATCAGCGGATCATTCGCCAATTGGCCTACGTTGTGTCCCAAATCCCGTGCGATGTGACCCTTCTCTTGACCCTTTCGCCGCCGGGAACAGCCCTCACGATCGCTCTCGCGAGGCTAGTGATGATCCCGTCATCATTGTACGGCATTTCAGCCTATCTCACTCCTCTTTCCCGTTTCAACCACTTCGGGAAATCACACAACTGCAATATCCCTCTTGGCCCGATTTTGGAACTACCTCACAACCCAGTCATCTTCTCAAATTAATCGACCAGTGCAACAATGTCGTACGGGCGACTAGTGCTGTTAAATTCAACAAGTCTGAAGCCGAGCCTAAGGGACAACAACCGGTGTTGGTCCATTGTAGCGCTGGGTGTGGACGCACTGGTACCTTTTGTACTGTGGACAGCGTTTTGGATATGTTAAAGCGCCAACGTGCGGTGAGAGGGGGCCATTCTCGAGGCCTCACGGTTGGCCAATCCTATGATGAAGCATGGGCACACGATGACCAGATGGATCTGGTTGCTAAGGCCGTGGAAGACTTCCGTACGCAACGACCAAGTATGGTTCAAAACCTTGGTCAGTTCGTACTTTGCTATGAGAGTGTACTAGAGTGGTTTGTATCCCAACTGGAAGGAAGAGATAGTCCAGCCGCTGCACATACCCTGTAACTCTTTAGCATAATATATTGCGCTATAATTCACCCATATCTATGCTGTGGTTTCTACGAAACTTTAATAAGTCATGATCATTGAAAATAACTTTATTTTGTTTATATATACATACATATTATATTCTAGCATTACTAAAATTATATTAATGATATGTTTATCCCTGATTTAAGGCTATATTAGGTAGATTAAGTATATTCTGCTAGATATTAATATTTCAGGCTTGCACCACCAGGACCGCTGGAGGATCTGTGATGGCTCAAAAGTATGATTCTAACCTAGAATAAACAAATGAAATAATTATTGACCTCCAAAGACGTAATATAGAAAATAAAATAAACTGATAACTTATTCTCAAAAGGGGTCATTCTCTGCTAATCATTATTGCTTTGTTTTATTTCCATAGAGAAATAAATAAATGTTTACCTTAATGATTTTATCAAGAAGTGATGGTGGCGGAGGTCCTATGGAGTACCTATTATTGACTTCGTATGGATTTAGGCAGCGTCAGGCAACAGTCACTGGCTGCTCCAATTGTTGATGTCTACAGACCTGATCTATATAAACCAATATTTCCAAATTTCAAAGCAGAAGCTTCCCGACATCCACCTCATTTCCCCTCTTCCAATATATGCTCAGCAGAGAGCTTCAGAATATTTTCTTGATCACCAGTGGTAGAAACCCAGGACTGGAGCATGCTCCTCAATCTTCCCACAGAGCTTATACAGCTCATACTTTGGAATACAAGCACACCCGCCTTTTTGCAAGCAGCTCTCTCCTGTCACACTCTTTTCGAGATTGCCTCGACATGTCGCGAGGTCATCTTGCACCACTTACAGCAGACACCTGGCACGGATCTTCAAGGCCATAGTTCCTTGAACACAAAGGATCTCTTCCGCCTGTTTCTCAAACGTTGTGCAAGACAGCTATACGGTGCTCAGTATCATTCAAGCTGCAAATTGTTTGCGTTTCAACCAAACATCATCGACGTTCGAGCATCGTCCTTTGCCAATTCGGGCGATCTAAATCTGGCGCTCGTCACCAAAGAATCCGGACTTGTTCATCTTTTCTCCATGAGAGATTGTCAGGTTTTCCCCCAAGGAGAAGTGCGCCCGCCATGGGATCACCCAGGCTCGGAAAAGGTGTTTCGAACGTCTTTTGACGGAAAGGGTGGGATTTATGTGCTCCAAAGCTCGACACTTACTGGGGATCATGTCGGTTCAGACGACAATCACCCTTTTGTGAAACATGCTTTGCAGACTGGACCTTCTCAAAGCACATACCTTGTGCACTATGATCTCCAGAGTGTAAACCCCTCCGTTCAGATTTGTACCTTTCCAGACAACACCGATTACGAGCCCCTGGCTCTTGGTGCAGCAGATGATGGGGCATTTGCGATTTCATGGAAAAAAGATAATACACAGGAAGTCGTATTGTATACGGACCTGATCGAGTCAGATGCCGATGACTCTGGAATATCCCGTTCGTCTTGAGCCTTCTATAACCCGCTACGCTCCTACTAATTGACCTGATACAGATATTGATTATGAAAGCTGGACCATCCTGAGCGAGCATGAGAGAGGCCCAGTTATGGACATTATATTTAACGATAGGAATAGCCAGCTTCTGTATTTCCACCGAGCCCAAGCACTCTACGGTTCATTCCAAAAGATCGATCCATTTGACCCGGATATAGAGCCAAAACTCTACGATAACTCGTGCCTAGTTCCATTTTCAAACTCCACGAGTCTTTACTTTTCAATTGGAATACCATTTTTTGGCACGCATGAGACGGATGCTTCGGCACCACCAAACCTAAGTCCTCCTATGTGTACATGGAAATATCTTGCACTTGGTATCGCGAAGCATCGCGAAGCAAATTGGACTGTGGCTTGCTTGTTGAAATCAGAAGCTCGCTGCCGGGCTACGAACTGCGAGCATGTTCTGAATCTCGACCGTGGTCGACGATTCTCCAACTGGACAGTAGTCGCCAGGCTGTGGGGTTTCCAAGAGGCAAGCAACTCCCTCGGCTGCATCGTGGCTACCTCTCAAAATGGAAGGCGCCTTGCAATTGCGAACTGGAACAAAATATTGGTCTGGGCCTTCGAGCCAAGTGAGCTTATCGAGCAGAATTCCAGTGGCTTTTACCCACCCAACTTTCTATCAGAGACTTCTGGAATGGTTAAGCTACGTCCGGTTGTTTTGCAAACGGAGGCTGTTTGCTTCAAAATGCGTTTCATGGAGAACGAAAACCATCTAGTGGCTTTGACTGACCATGGACTGATGTACTGGGACCTTCAGTCCCTCGGAACAGGAGCAAGGACAACACACGGGTGGGACTAAGCAGGGTAACTGGTTGGATTTTGGCATTTCATGAATTGCAGCTCGGAACTTTTAAGATGCCCATTTTGGTCTATATTAGCACGTTCAACTAGGTTCACGTGTTAAACATGACATAGGCTGAATATGAATGATACTGTGAGATTCCTTTAGAAATGATGAGCTGGTAAACAGCCGAGACTATATTGTTATAGCAAAAACATTATTCCTTTCCATTAATTATTAAAACCACAGTACTACTGCCCTTCACCTCCACCAGACATAGCAATGAAACCAACAATCAAGAAGACCCACCAGTATCTAAGTACAAGAATATACATTAGAGGGAATAATCGAATACTAGATCGATGATTACTTACTTCTGGAAAAATGTCTTCTCAACCACCTCCTCTGGACCTGTTCCGTCCGGGTTGACCACGATAGGCCGATTGAGATGAGGACGAGGGCCTGCCTCGCTGGAGATAAGCTTTATTTCGGGGCTGTTCGTCGCTACCGAGGAATCCGAGGGCAAGACGGAAACATGGTAAACTTCTCTGGAAGGGCTAAGGTGAAGTTGTATTGTCGGTTTGCGGTCTGTGTCGCCAATTATCGAGGACAACGTTGCAAGAGATCCCACCCATTCTTTCGAACTCGATGTTGTCGTGTAGAGGCCAATTCGAACCAGGTCATCCGGGGACTCCTTGAGACTGGCGCTATCAGGCGCAGTATATGATACGACAGTTGAGGTCAAAGATAATGGGTCGTACGAGATGCGTGCAAGCTGGGACGGTTGAGAGGCTCCTAAGGGCCAGTAAAGCACATCGGCGAAGGAGGGGACGGCCGCTGCTCCCGATGCCTTGGCGAGGAGGGGGAGGAAGCTAAATAAAGGGAGGAGCACGGATAATGATATATGCATTTTCACTGGATCTTTTAAACTGAAAAGAGGAAGAAAAATAAGGGAAAAAAAGGCAGTTGCGCAACGATTCAGGCGTCAAATCGGTCGAGCTCCATGAATCTCATGCACTGACTCGGAGAATTGACGCCGAGTCAAGCGCGCGCTAGTACGGCTGGTACGTACGGAGTACTAGGCCCCGTACCAGTACGGTAAGTACCTCCAGGTATTTACCATTCAGATCTTGAGTTATACCTACCTACGTAATGTGACAGGCGGCCCCTCTTCTTAAGTTGGGGCAGAACCTACTATAGACCCCTTTAAGCTGTCTAAACCCATCGAGTATAAGATAACATTGTGTCTATTGCACCGATTCAGGGCATGGTTGGGACCTGGTACTTTGGCATATGTTCCACAATATAAAGGGATTTATCCAGGCGGGGGATTCTCGCAAGAGCCATTACATCACATAGTTAACTGTTCGTGGGAGCTCGCCACCTTTTACCCCACTGGTGAGCTTTGGCTATCGGTGTTCCGCACTTCGTCCACGTAGCCCTGCTCCCTGCTTCAGTGCTCCGTAGGTACTACGGAGGATGTACTATGCAGTCACTACTTGGTACTTAGTATCTGGTCAGCTGGTGATTGGGAATGGAAAGTGGAGCTGTGATCCGGAGCGTCGATTCTTGACCTCTCTTCTTGAAGCAGATTTAACGTCAATCAGGATCCACGCTACCTCGAGGCATGTGGGATTTTCTAGCGAAGGTGCTAGCGAAAGTACAAAAGGCTCGAAACATTTAGTTTCTGAGACACTGATTCTCCACTTGCCTTCTTACACTTTTTCAGAGATACTTGATATCCATTGAAGCCTCCGGAGCTTATTAACGATACCTAGTCATCTTAATTTTGTTTGTAACCTCCTCCTGACTGCAACCCGCGACCCTTCTTGATAGTCCGACCACACCTTGGAGGAAAGAGACCATTCGAGTTCACACAGCCAGTATGACCTCCATACCTTATCGCCGCCCATCTCGCCAGGCGTCTCGCCAAGCCTCGCAGGACCCGCGGAACGAGATTCTAGTCCATATGAATCACTATATTGGTATTGACGTCGGCACTGGCAGTGCTCGTGCCTGCATCATTGATGAGAAAGGTGATATTGTTGGATTGGCCTCTGAGAACATTGGCTTGTGGCAGCCGCAGACTGGATACTATGTACGCGATCACCATCACGGCCCGAGAGTCTACCTAACCTTACACTGCTCTTAACACTTGGAAACTTCTACCATCCAGGATAAGTCATTGGCTGACGTCTTATTTTTAGGAACAATCCACAAGTGATATCTGGCGCTGTATCTGCATTTCTGTCCAGCGTGCCATCAGCCAACACAATATCGACCCCTCCACCGTGAAAGGAATTGGATTTGATGCCACTTGCTCGCTTGCCGTGTTCTCTTCAGAAACTGATGAACCTGTCTCCGTCACTGGCCCTCATTTTGACACCGATCGCAATGTGATACTGTGGCTCGATCATCGCCCTGTTGATGAGACGGAGAAGATTAATTCAACCAATCACAACTTACTCCGTTACGTGGGCGGCAAGATGTCCATCGAGATGGAAATCCCCAAGGTTTTGTGGCTCAAGAACAACATGCCCAAGGAGGTGTTCGATGATTGCAAGTTCTACGATTTGGCTGATGCCCTAACCCACATTGCAACTGGTAACGAGAAACGGAGCTTCTGCAGTGTTGTTTGTAAACAAGCATACGTCCCAGTCGGTGTTGATGGAAGCGTCAAAGGCTGGCAGGAAGACTTTCTTGAAGAGATTGGCTTGAAAGATTTAGTGGACGACGGATTCAAGCGAATGGGCGGTGTCGACGGGGTGGTGAGCCGTTTCATCTGTTCCTTCTTCTCTTCCCCTTATTATATTCTACCTTGACCCGGATTAATTGATGTGTTTGAACCTTATATTTACTAATGCCTTGTCCTTGAGCAGAATGGCGACTACCTCAGTGCTGGCGAATTAGTGGGCACCCTCTGCGAGAAAGCAGCTTCTGAGCTTGGACTACCCGCTGGAATCGCTATCGGAAGCGGCGTCATTGATGCATATGCAGGCTGGATCGGTACTGTGGGCGCCAAGGTTCAGCTGGCTCCTGATCAGCTCAGCAGCGAGGTTGCCAAAAACGACAAGTCTCAGGCATTTACACGATTGGCCGCTGTCGCTGGAACATCGACTTGCCATCTTGCCATGTCACCAGGCCCGGTCTTTGTACCAGGAGTGTGGGGTCCCTACCGTGACACCATCTTGCCTGGATATTGGATGGCCGAGGGAGGCCAATCTGCAACGGGAGAGCTCTTGAAACATGTCATTGAGACCCATCCCGCTTTCAACCAAGCTACCTCAGTCGCCGAGTCATACCACACCAACATCTATGACTACCTGAACGAGCATCTCAAGGAGATGGCCTTAGAGCAGCAGGCGCCGACCATCTCTTATCTGGGACGCCACTTCTTCTTTTACGGTGACCTCTGGGGCAATCGCTCTCCGATTGCTGATCCAAACATGAAAGGTTCTGCCATTGGTCTCTCCAGCGACAAGTCTGTTGATGGCTTGGCTCTTTACTATTATGCAACGCTCGAATTCATCGCCCTGCAAACTAAGCAGATTGTCAAGACAATGAACGATGCCGGCCATGAAATCACCTCGATCTTTATGTCTGGCTCCCAATGTCAGAACGATATCCTCGTCAAGCTCATTGCATCTGCCTGTGAGATGCCCGTGCTCATCCCGCGCTACGTCCATGCTGCTGTTTGTCACGGCGCAGCGATGTTGGGTGCCAAGGCTGCCAGTGCTGATAGCCAGGGGAAAACCGAGGATCTCTGGGACATTATGGATCGTATGAGCAAGCCTGGAAAGAAGATCGTCCCCTCAGAAAACAAGAAGGAGCTTGCTCTTCTCAAGGTCAAGTACGATGTTTTCTTGGAGCAATGCTACAACCAACAAAAATATCGATCGCTAGTAGATCAAGCTGTGGGTACATGGTAATAATAAACCCGAAGATTTTATCTTGATTGGAACATGCAACTGGTATTTCACTTTACATGTTCCAATGGATTCATTAGTCTTGCTAATGTAAGAGGTATAAAAGTAGTAATCCAGAAGAAGATAGTTTCTTTTATTTTAATGACCAAGGAATTTGGATGGGCACTATTCATAAGTCTTACTTTCTTAGAGGGTTCGGTTCTAGGCCCTACTACATTCTAGAACAAGGCCTGAGTCTTTTGTTTCTTCAGCCTACAAGTCGACCAGGAAGAAACAAGGTACCTGGTATAATAAGGAGAACAAAATTTGATAAACTATTTATCTGAAACTGCTAGATATGACATGATGTGCAAAAGAACTGCTCCAGAGAAAACAAAAATTAACTGTAAGAGGGGTGTCTGTCCATCAAAGGTCAATAATTGTATAAATGCAAAAGGAAGGTTCAAAAAAGAAGACAAAAGAGAAGAAATCAATAAGCAAAACCCGAAGTTGACCGTCCAACGGTATAGAAGGTCTCGGGTTTAGTAGGTCCTATAGCCAGGGTATCAAAACGATCCACACCCATTGTGTCCATGTTGCTGTATCCGGCGAGATAGAAGCCGATCACCACAACGAGGTACGTTAGGACAAGAATCGAACCCTTAAAATAATTGCTCTTGCCTTCTCCGTAGACATATGACAGGAGGAAAACACAGAGAATCACAGCGATCATATCCCACTGAGGGAAAATCAAACTAAAAGAAGAGTTAGATCAGTGTTGTAGTGATCAAGGCGGTGACGGAGCTTACTTGAATGAATGATTGACGAGTTCTGTCGGGTCGAAATTACGACCGTATAGAGCACTAAAGAGAACGAGGGCGGGAATCTGCAGTAGGCAGACCTGCAAGGCGTAGGCAGACCCGATTTCCATGGACAAAGCAATATTGCCGTTCATTGCGAAGGATATGGCATTCTGGTGTTGGAAATGTCAGACTCGGTCACATAATTCATAAAAAAAAATCATTCTTACCAGGAATTCAGTAGTGTTTGGAACCAAGGCGAAAAGGGTAATACCGAGAAACTTCTCCTCGATATCAACACTTTCCAAGACAACATCCACAGTATTAACAAGAATTTCAGCAATAATTGCGTAGAATACTGTCGCCGTAAGAAGGATGATAGAGCTCTTGGCTTTGCTCCAATTTGGTGCATCATGGCCGCCGCCGCTTGCAGCCGCGCCACCATGCTCAGGAGAGATTCCAACCTCATCATTGTCATCGACAATGGATTTTGTCAGGTCAGGGGTATCCTTGCTACCCTGGCGTCCTGTAGACTGTTGAACAGCCAGCTTTCTTGAGCGTGCTACATCCCGAGCAGCAACCGCAGCCGCCGTTGCTGCCACTTCAGTAACACGGCGCACAAGACTCTCATTTTCTTTTCCGGATAAAGCTGACTTCACGTAATCATTTCCGCTTCGCGGGGGAACAACATGAGGCATCGAGTTATCAAATGCTGGCCCGACTTCTGTTTGATCCCAGGCATCCTCCGTGGCATGTTCTGATAGGCCGACTTGCTCCAAGGATTGTCCCAGAATACGCTTATATAGCTGAGAATCACGGATCGAGCTCCTATGGCCAGAACCCTGCGGCCCATTTGGGAACAGGTAGTATCTAGGTTCATAGGCAGCAGATTCGTGGACAAAGTGCGCAGCCCGCTTTTCCTCCGCTTCAGTGGCCCAAATAAGTGCCGCATGGGTCCGAAGAGTAAACCATAGACCGATTACGTAAGAAAGGAACAAGAAGACTGCAGCAAACCAGGAGTATGGTTTGACAGCTTTCTCGAAAAAATCATCATTGATCGCCGGGGTCTGGGAGAAATAGCAACGGCGGCAGTCCCGTAAAGTAGAGTCAGCAGGTCCAGTGCAGGATCGACAGTTCAGTTCATGCTGTGAAACAAAGTCAGTGATGTACAACATTTCTTCAAAGAGTGTTAACCTACACTGCCATAAACCTGATAAAACAACGTGGGACTGAATGCAGCAATTATAGAAAACAAGAGCATAGTCGAAGTTACACCTGCAGACTTTACATTGAATCTCTGTGTCTTGCGCTTGATTGCGCCGAAACACATGGATAGTCCAGGGAGGAAAAGAATGCCGGCGAAGATGCTGCCGATGATACTGCCTTCCACCAGTTGTGACTTGCCTTCCGTAAGAGCAACACAGTACAGGTAGACCTCAACTATGGTCGAGAAGAATGCGTTAATCGCGGCCCCCAGACCCATGGATGACTGAGCAGAAATCGATGCAACAGCCTGTCCGATGAAGTAAGCAAGGGGGATGATTGAGAAGAGAGCAAGGGTGAATATTAGGCCCGGGTGAGTAACCCAGGTCTCGATATGTAAGCTTTGACTCAGGAGGAAGTAGTCAAAGATGACAAATAGAACGACACCGAGAAGATTGATGAAGAAGATGTTCGTTCCATCGATGGTATACTTCCAATACCGCAGACCAGCAGCGCGGTAGGTACACAGAAGAATCGAGGATGAGGAACTTGAAGGGAGTCTAGGATATGCCATGTCAGAATGAAATGACAAAGCCAAAGGGTGACGTCGGAGATGATTGAAGAGGATTATTGTCACACGGCCCATTGGAATCCAGAAGACAAGCATCCAGCAGATGAGTGACGCCAGCAGCATCGTCGGACCAACCAGAAAATAGAAAAATATAAAGAACACGACACGGCCTAGCGTCCATTCGCCGCGCCCGAAGAGACGTCGTTTGGACGGATGGAATGAGCTGTCCTGATGTTGCCCTCGCTGGGTGCGGCCAAGAAGGCTGTCTCGCTCGCCGGTCGAATCCAGGCTATTCCGTCGTCTCCCGACCAGAGAACGATCACGACGAGGCCCGAAGAAGAGCCTGCCATGCTCGAGATCCCCATTTTGCCACTGCTCATATTCACTAATGCTGCGTCCCTCGCCTTCATCTTCATCCGCATAGTGTTCATCTGTTTCTAGTCGAACAAATGACCCGAAAGGATAGAAGAGATACCAGGAAAGATCCAAGAAGACCCTTCCATATGCTCGGGCACTAGCTGAGAATGCAAATAAAAAACAGGCGACTGCACCGAATAGGGCTGCAAGAGAAAGCCACCAGCCGAAGAATAGAGACCACAGCAGGTTCATCACGAACAAAACATTGCTAACCCGCCCTCCTGGTGATGAATGGATATCTCCCTCTGCAGTCTTCTCAACAGAGCGACTCTTCTTGTACAATGCAGGCTTCCATATTCTGATACCGAATGGATGGGTTTCATTTATAGCTTGTTGTCTATCCTTGAGGGTGAAGCTTTCCGCGTCGCTTGTCTCATCATCTTCTCGGTGATCTGTACTGTCTTCAGGTTGGTCGGGACTTGAATTTGCACCTGATGACTCCGCTCGAGGTTCCGTCAAGTCTTCGTCTTCAAGATCAGGCTCCTCTGCCTCGGGAAGAGGAAGCGCACTTGGACGGGCATTCGTCCGACGCCTTATGGTTGAGCTCTGGGTCCTAAGCGGACGCATCCTCGGAGATGGCTGAGGAATTACTGCCTGTTGCATCGCGATATCCTCCTCGACTTCGCGAACATCATCGTCGGTGGAAAACTCTTGTCCTCTATGGGGTACTGTTCGTTTCGAAGACATACGTCGCGACACGGAGGGCTTTCTTGGCTTATCTAGCTGGAGAGGTGCTATAGACGGTGAAAGGGAGGATTGTGTCCGAACGGATTGTTCGGCTTGGACACCGTCATCGCGTATATCCAATCCCAATGGGTCGGAACCTTCCATAGTCCCTTCGTTCGAGTTAGAAGCAATCGCAATCAAGATAAGTTGAGGGAGGGAAGACCGAACCGTAGCTCCTCCCGCCTGACACGCTGGGCTTTTTTGGACGAGTTCCAGTCCGCGGCGTCTCAGCCTCACGAGTTGGTTGACTTGCGGATTCTGTAGGGTCTATTGGGTCTTGCGTGTCTGCCATTGCTACTATGTCGCAGAATCAAGACGGATTAGGTTATTCAACCGATAAAGGCCAAATACTCTTCAGACGTGACCTGCACACCCAAAGCGCTTGAATATATTAACAGGCTTGAAACAACATAACATAGCGCAACTGCTTGCGAAAAGGAGGAATTCAGAAGCTTGGACTCGGAAGGGGAAATGGAGGCGCGCGGGGGGGGGGGGGGAGATCAAGACAACAACAAAAGAAAATGAAGGCAGAAAAGCTAGTGTTGGTGGAGTCTTCAATTAATCATATGATCTTTAAGGCATTTTTCGCCCTCAGCTGAGGCTCGTGGTATGTAAATGTCCCAGGGTCTTCAAGACCTTGTGATAGTAGCAAAAAAACAATGAGGGCGATGTCTCTGAAATGGAGGTGGAGAGCTAGCTGCCTGGCGGGCCTGAGCTCTTACACCCAAAGGCCGACTTTTGAACCTGATGACCGGGCCAGCGCTGAATAAACCACCTGTAAGCTAACCGAACCTTTGTAGCTTCTGCTTTTGTACTAGACAAATAATAATGGCTTTTGTTGTCCACCTTATTGGTGTCGTCAGTAGGATTACTCATCTTCTCTAGATATTGCACCGCCACAGCTCTGAGCCTTAGGCAGAAACCGATGCACCTTGTGGCTTTCCTTGGCGCTTGCACTGTTGTCCGACGATAGCTTCCACCGGCCGCCAACAGCTTCCTTTCCTCAGTATTCCGGGTCTGATTCTTCTCCATTATCTGACTGCACTTTACACATAAAGGAGGTATAGTTACCGCTCTCGAGTTGCCTACAACGAGTTTTCCTTTCCCCTCCCCCACGAACGTTAACGACCACGGCTTTAGAAAGCATTTGCTTGCTTTCGTTTCACCATGGCCCTTGATAACTACTATCGCAATAAGATCGAGAGCATGAAGCTCGAGATCATCCAGGGCCAAGCAGTTCTTCGAAGACTGGAAGCACAGAGAAATGATTACAACTCCAGGGTCCGCCTGCTGAGAGAGGAGTTGGGTCTGCTACAACAACCTGGCTCGTATGTTGGTGAGGTAGTGAAGGTCATGAGCACCAAGAAGGTCCTTGTCAAGGTTCATCCGGAAGGGAAATATGGTTAGTTTTGAATATATATTTTCTATGCCATCCAAGAGAAACCGTTAGAGATGGCTTGCTGACCTGCTTTGCGCATATAGTGGTCGATATTGCGGATGATGTTGACATCGCGAAGCTTACAGTTGGAAAGCGTGTCGCTCTACTCTCTGACTCTTACAAACTTGAGAAGATGCTGCCATCCTCTGTTGACCCCCTTGTCTCGCTTATGATGGTCGAGAAGGTCCCCGACAGCACGTACGACATGATCGGTGGTCTGGATCAGCAAATAAAGGAAATCAAAGAAGTGATCGAGCTCGGTCTCAAGCACCCTGAGCTTTTCGAGTCTTTGGGTATCGCACAACCAAAGGGTGTGCTCTTATACGGCCCGCCTGGTACTGGAAAGACACTGCTTGCACGGGCAGTCGCTCACCACACCGATACACGTTTCATCCGGGTCAGTGGATCGGAGTTAGTACAGAAGTACATTGGTGAGGGTAGCCGGATGGTGCGTGAGCTATTCGTCATGGCCCGAGAACATGCACCGAGCATTATCTTCATGGACGAGATCGACAGTATCGGGTCTAGCCGAATAGATTCGGCTGGCTCCGGTGATTCGGAAGTCCAACGTACTATGTTGGAATTGCTCAACCAACTTGACGGCTTTGAGCCTACACAAAATATCAAAATCATCATGGCCACAAACCGACTCGATATTCTTGACCCTGCTTTGCTGCGACCTGGCCGCATTGATAGGAAGATCGAATTCCCCCCGCCATCGTAAGGCCCCCAGCACTAAAAAAAACCCTCTCATCGCACGGAAACATACACTAACCTTTTTTTTTTTTTTTAAACAGGGTGGAAGCACGAGCGGACATTCTCCGAATTCACTCGCGTTCAATGAACTTGACTCGAGGCATCAACCTAACTAAGATCGCGGAGAAGATGAACGGTTGTTCTGGTGCTGAGCTCAAGGGTGTGTGCACGGAGGCAGGCATGTATGCTCTTCGTGAACGACGTGTACACGTAACCCAGGAGGATTTCGACTTGGCAACTGCCAAGATCCTCAACAAGCATGATGACAAGGAAGTGGCGCTTGGAAAGCTCTGGAAGTAAGGAGAGGGAATGTACGGACAACATGTACCATAAATATTCTCATCTCTGCACCATGCTCAATTCTATGGGATATGGCGAGATCTAAGCGGATTGACTAATGATCATTGTCTTACAATAGGTGAAAAGCCTACCTCTGTTATTAGGATAGGTATGCAGTTACTTTTGCCTATCCTACCACCGGTTACATTGAGAGATGTTCTCGAATAGATTTAACCTACTCATAGCAAATTTTTGAGTTCTACATAGGTACAAAGAAACAGACCCATTATTTATAGAGGCATAAATTCAAGGAGACATAAGGATCTACAGAGTACGGAGTACCCAATATGAACTTCTACAGTCCTCTGTACTACTTGACTTGCAGACCAACGCAATTGTGCATATTTCCAATCCCAATAGATCAATTGATTTTACTGTAAGAGCTTGGTTTTGACTTGAATGTAAAATAGTACGGAGTACATTGATCATAGCAATCTATGACCACCACATGGTATTGTTAGAATACACATTACCTTAGGCAGAAGTGGTCCGTCCACTTTAACTACCACACAATCTAGACCCACTGTTGGTTAGAATCTGATAATGGGTTCAAATAATAGCTAACTACTCCTCCGTATGTCGTAGTTGGTAGTCCGTACAGCGTTGTCAAGGAAGGAGTCTTCTGCCAAGAAAGATCTCCTATTGGGTTTCAGACAAAACATGCTAGTATTCAAGACTATTTTGGTTTGTAGGTGAACTAGCAACCTATATAGTTTGCAATGCCACTGCGGCCATGGTGATGCCCAGCCAATTTACCTTGATAGCCACACGTCGATCTCTGATGAGGTGGGTTGTATACTACATAGTATATGCATTGGCATGGAGTTCAAGGATGAGTAGAGCTGTATATGTTACCATCATAAGAGAAATGGTCAGTAGATCTGCCGCTGATAGTCCATCGCACTGGTTCTTGGCTGAAGACATGCGCTGGAAGGGGTAAGCAGCCAAGACTGTGAGGGTCGACAGGGCATCTGTGCACTAGCAATTACTCAAAAGATGTGAATCTTGATGGTGGTAAGACGGATATTGCCAAGAAGATCAAAACGGAGTGAGGACGGAGTACGGGGTACGGAGTAGAGTACTCCGTATTCGAGTCCGTAGACTCCGTCCAAGATGATATGGTCTCATGCGGTGCTCGGTGTAGTACTAGCTGGTGTGGTTGACGCGACTGATCAGGTGACTCTGGTACGACGCGTCACGCGTGTTCGTCGTCCTCGATAGTAGTTAACTATAGCATAATTATTGGGTTGCAGACCCCATATTTACTCCATATAGTCTGCGACTCTGCTGTAAGAGAGCCTCAATGTCTTAGGTATCTAAACTTCAGCATACTCCGTACTACTACTACATAATTCAGCTCAACTGGATCGGCATATCCCACAGAAGGCGCGGTTGACGTGGCTCGACTTTCTGGGTGGAACTTCACTGCCGGCGCGTGACCAGCCGATCGTACCAGGATCTCGGCGTTGGGGTGGGGTCACTCGGCCCTGGGTTCCATTCCCATCTTCTCCGAGTCTTGTCGCTGGCGGAGAACCCATCCAGTCTGCTTCCATGTAGTATGTAGTAGGGAAGACGACCTATCCCATGCCTGATTATTTAAATCACCTATGATGAGTTAATGTTGCATCAGACCCAAGTTGCCACCTCTTCCTTTCGCCAGTGAGGGAGGGAGGGGGTTCGCGTAGTGCCAGCCAAGCAAATAATGACTAAATGGCTGAATGATAGAAAATGGGTCCCGGTGAGCAGATCCTCTGTAGTCTGTCCCCAGGGTAGCACAGCAGGGCCTCTGTTTTGTCCAATCGCATGTGCTGAACTGGCATGCTCTCGCTCTGCCCTCCAAGCCCGCCCGTTTCGGACGGATACCCCGGACCTGCTCCTTTTGGCCCTTCCGTGCCTGGCTGGGCAGTACTCCACTTTGTTCTAGTCGCCGCTTATCGCGCGCCCACGGTGGGCAGTGGGCATGGGTAATTATGGTATCTGTATCCACTCGGCAACTTTTCAGTGTGCTCAGTGCTGTTTTTTGCTTTCTTTTTTTGCTTTTTTTTTTGGCAGTGCCCACCCGCTCACTACTCCAAAAGAAGCAGGGCATTCTTGCGTCTCCGAGAGGGGGAGGTCGCTGGTCGATTACGGCCGTGTTTCCCTGCCGTGTTTCCTGCCATTGTCACTACTAACCTACCTACCTAGCCTAGATGCTGCTCTTTAAGTAGCCAGCAGCTGCCCTTCGTTTCTTCTACATCACACCTCGACGGTACATTAACAATCTATAACCTAGTTCAACTATTTAATCCTATACCCGTCGGTTTTGTGTCGACAAGAAACCATGTCGACCGTTCTTCAGCCCACGACGATCGACCTGCTCGAGACCGAGCTTGTCAGGGCTCGCGATGCCCTTCACGAGATCCGGCCGATTGCTAGCCCGATAGTGCTGATGGGGGAGGAGATAACCGTGGGGGCAATGGCGGCATACCGACAGAGCCTCATGCAACAGTCTCCTGAGTTCTACGGTGCCCGTCAATTGACACCGAAGGACTTGGGCCTCGTGACGGTGGTTCGGGAAGTGCAGCCCGACTTCCCGGGTAACGAGCAGTTGCTGGGGCTGGAATCCGTTTGCACGGTGACTGCTGTCCCTTCTAGGCGGGCCACGCTGGTAGATGTGCTCTCGAACAACTTGATTCTCGACCGCATGGCACCGTATCTGTCTGTGGCCTCGCTGCTGAAGCTTGCCTCAACGTCGCGCTATCTCCGCTCTGTTATCTTGGAGACGCCTTACGTGTTCCGCCATCTCGATTTGACTCGATGCCGAGGTGCCCGGCTGCCCAACACCAGTTCTGTACACTCCGGTGGCCTACGGTGGTCCATGAACCGATCCTCAGACGAAGATATATGCGCACAACCCTTGAGGAACATCTTCACTGATCTGGGGCGAAGATCGATCCTGCAGGATGTCCGTACTCTGATTCTGGATGGTCTCTCGGTTCCCGCAAGTCTGGTTGCTGAGATTATCTTGTCAAATCGTTTCAACGTGTCCATTCTCTCTATTCGGGAATGTCTCAACCTAGATGAGCACAAGCTCATGCAAGTTCTCCAACTTGCGGTCCGGCCAGACCGGCCCAAGGGAACACCGCGTGTGAAGGGCATCTATCATTTTTCTCCCATCAATGTCGTTTGTGGCACAACACGCACCAGATATAGGGATTGGTGGGATTCACGGGTTAGCGCCTCTCGATGTGCCGGCCGAGTGTCGATCAGTAAGAGTCAACCGAGGGAAGAGTCCCGCGAGAACTTTTTCGATCTTCCACAGAACCAATGGTACCGACCCACTGGCAAGGTTTTCAAGCGCTCGATCGAAGATGGATGGGCTGAAACCATCCAAAAATGTGAAGGTATAATTGCTTTCGATGCTGTGCTTTGTCGCGGGCCGCGACATGACGCTGAGCGCTACGCTTCTATGACCGATGAAGATTTTCGAGCAGGGGAAGGCGGCCACCTTTTACCCCCGGCCATTGCAACCATTGCCCTTGGCCCCAAGGGCTGCGATCAATGTCACAGCTCACCGGAGGGGCCCGCTATCAGGGGACAGTCTCCAGATGAACAATTCCCTCTCCTTAACCCTCCGCCTATGCACTCTTCCACAATTGCCGCCGCGAAGCTCCCGACCCTGTCTGTCAGTGAACATCCGGTCTTGGTCGCCCGCTGTGCAGACTGTCTCACGGATCGCTGGTGCCAACGCTGCAACAAGTGGTTTTGTTCAGTTTGCCTGCCTCGGCCCGAAAGAAACACCGTGAATCTCACTGCCCATCAAACCGTGGTCAAGATGCCTCCTGAAGCTCGAGTCGGCCGCACTGCGCCCTCTGGAGATGGTAAAGTTAGTGTTCCAAACAAACAAACAAACATATATTCGATGGATGTCATGCGTATCTAACCGATCGAAATAGAATCTCAAACCGGGTGTTAGCAAGACTTGTTGGTATTGTGGGCCAACAGTAAGTTCTCACCTAACCTACTCCAAACAATGCAAGATAACTGATTGAATCGCTATAGTGTGCGAGCTGCAAGTTCGAGTGCCAACGCACCTGTGATGGTTGTGATTGTGATTATTGTACCGAACACAATTCCGGTTGCTCCTCGAGTATGGTAAGTTCGCCGTTCACTATTGGGAGAATTCTTGAGCAGATGAGCTTTAGGCTGACTTCGAGTATAGTGTGAGCACTGTAATTTCACGACCCGACGCCGCTTGAGGGGTATGTGAGCGTCTGATGCCAGACCACACACCCTTGGGAAATAACGCTTTTTTACGACCCGATATGACAACGACAATATAATATAGACTTATCATATAAGTCTGGGATGATCTCTACTACTTTATACATTACGGCTTAATAGTATCTTTAATACCCTCTATATAACTACTTATTAGCTAGCATAGCTAGATTACGAATCTCGGGAATCAATATACCTCTCTCCTCTTCAGTCACCTATACATACTACATGTCCTTGTTCAGTAAAGAATAGAGCTATCTACAAAATAGACATCGTCACATCAGACGGTTGTATCAGTTGTTTGCAATGGGGCTCGAGGAGATGGCGATAGGTCTAGAAAATACAGTAGTATGGGAGTTTGAAGCTTCATAGGGTTCTAAACCAGCTTTCTAATAATAACCGAATATGCCAAACAATATTCTCACTCTGTATATGACCATTAATGAGCGATTTCCGGAATGTTTTGGGTATACGTCGTTTTGCCATCGCCTTTCCGCAGGCGGCAAAAGACGCCCCTCCACAAAATAGTTATGGAGCAGCTTACAGATGCACAGTAGCTTCCAGAAGAATAGCCTTCTTCGTACCACTTATGGAGTACCATGCTTGAAAATCGGCTAGCACTAGGTTTAAAATGACCAAAGACCGATCTGTCTCTGCCATCGCTCTCTCAGACCCTTCTTTCATCCCACAATATGGCAAGGGTTGACGATTCTCTCAACTGGTCGTCCCGCCTGGTGGTCTCTCCTCCGTCGCGAACACCAAAGCTACCTGGCGATAAGATCATTCTCCCCCAGTCAGCCCTCGAACAGCTCCTCCAAGCTGCGCCCTTGCGCGAGGTTTCTCGTTCCCGGCCTCAAGCTTACACTCGTGGCTTTGACCCGTTCAATCCGCACACTTTTGCCGCGGAGGCGACAGCCCGTAATCAGCAATCGGACCGACAGCAGCAACTCCCCCACCCGCTTACTTTCCGCATTGTGAACCCTCGGAATGACCGTGTGGTGTACGCCGGCATCCGAGAGTTCTCTGCGGAAGAGAATGAGATCGGTCTCAGTCCCTTTCTGCGCGATGCGCTAGGGATCGAAGCTGAAAAGTACCCCGCAGAGATCGCCGACGGGGCGCAACATTTGCAGGATGAAATAATGGACTCGGATATGCCCATAGTAACAGGGACAACGACTCGATCTTCTTTAGATGTTACAGTCCATGCCAAGCAGCTCCCCAAGGGGACTTTTGTCCGGCTCCGCCCTCTCGAAGCCGGCTACGATCCAGAAGATTGGAAAGCACTGCTTGAACGGCACCTGAGAGAAAACTTTACGACCTTGACCAGGGGCGAGGTTCTAAGCATCCCTGGTAACCGTAATGAGTCCTTCAAATTTCTCGTTGACAAACTCAATCCGGACGGCGATGGTATCTGTGTTGTGGACACTGATCTGGAGGTTGATATCGAGGCGTTGACGGAGGAGCAGGCGAGGGAGACCTTGAAACGACATATTGAGAGTTCAACTCGTCGCCAGGGGCTGAAAGGACAGAGCTCCGTGGGTGGCCGCATCACACCCGGAGAGAATGTCGTGGGTCAAGTCACACCTGGAGAGTATGTTGACTATGAGCTTGAGAAGTGGACAGAGGGAACCGTCATCAGCGTCATATGTGAAGCAATCGAAGGCAATGAAGGTGACATTGATCTTTTTGTCAGTCCGTTTTCATCTCGTCAGCGAAATCGACCCAGGATTGACGAGCATGTCTTTGGGGCAATCTCGAGCAATTCGCCAAAACAGATTAGACTGGAGCCTACGAATATAGAACTGGAGGAAGCCGAAGCCTTATATATATCAGTTCATGCATTCTTGGGTCCTGAGACTACACCGTCTGCTTCCCTGCGATACAACCTGCGCGTTGTCACCAGCTCCCCTGACGTCCAACACGACGCAGAGGACGAACAAACTTCCCACGGCCCTGACGACGTTCAATGTAAGAACTGTCGACAGTGGGTACCTCAACGAGCATTAGTCCTCCATGAGAATTTCTGTTTCCGGAACAACGTCCACTGCCCGATGTGCGATAACGTATTTCAGAAACGATCCCCGGAATGGGAAAACCACTGGCACTGTCCCCATGATGACTTCTACGGCAGTGACCTTGCGAGCAAGAACAAGCATGATACCATCTTCCACAAGTCGTACCAATGCCCGAATTGCGAATTCGATGGCCAGGGTCTTCCCAGTCTTGCCAGGCACCGTACCACAACATGCCGGGGAAAGATCATCTTGTGCCAGTTCTGCCATCTCGCTGTCCCACAGAAGGGGGAGCTTGACCCCGACATGCACGATCCGGAGGTACTGCTTTCCGGGCTGACCCCGCACGAACTCGTGGACGGTGGCCGAACGACAGAATGTCACCTGTGCAGCAAGATCATCCGGCTGCGGGAGATGAAGACACACCTTCGACATCATAATCTCGAGCGCATCTCGCGGCCGCCGCCTCGTGTATGCGTGAATCAGAACTGCGCACGTACCGTCACGAGCCCCTCCAACGACTCCCTCGGTCTTTGTAGCATCTGTTTCGGCCCGCTATACGTCGACACCTATGATCCTGAACGGAAAGCGCTTCGCCGCCGCATCGAGCGACGCTATCTGTCGCAGATGATGGCCGGGTGCGGAAAACCATGGTGTCAGAACGAGTACTGCAAGACCGGGAATCAAAACAGGAAATCCACCAAACAACCTGCAGAGACGATGAGTGCCGCGGATATCCTTGCCAGGACACGTCCGTTGCTTGAGGCTATCACTTTTCAACAAGACGACGGTAACACGATGCCGAATAATACTGCCCCATTTTACCTTTGCACAGACCAGGCGAGCCAGCAGAGACGGATTCTCGCCGAGACGATCGCCTCAGAGAGCGAGGTTGCAGGCCCGAAAGCATACTCTGTTGAATGGTGCATTGCTGCCGTCGAAGCGGGCAGCGGAGATTTAGATCGAGCGAGGGATTGGCTGGCTAACTGGGCGCCTGCTAAGGGCGAGACGATGCAATCTTAACTCAATAGATACCTGACTTCCTAGATTTTGGCTCAATATATTCCATACTAACCATGCATTATTTATATACTTTTTTAGGATATGTGTAGTGTTGATGATCGTGCTAGTTATTAAATAGATATTTCTTTAAGATGATTGATCTGGTAGGTACAGTAACTAACTGCTCGCTTCGTCAAATTCATAGATAAGTCTATATAGCCCTAGCCAGAGCCCCATGTGCCAACCATTGATATTCACCATTCAAGACCCCAAGCCATAAGCCACAGCTCTTTTCTTTTCTTTTCTTTTTTTTTCAACAGGGTCAGGCACGCTTCAGGCCGCGCCGGTCTTTGCAGCCAGTGAACCGCTGCCTCTCGACGAGAAGATGCCCATGATTCCAAAGACGACATAAAACAAGGCCAGTGGGTAGGCGACTAGTCCACGCATGCCGCGCATTTGGGTGACGGCGCAGAACATGCCCGAGGAGCTGTACGTGCACCAGCCGACGGCTGCAGTCGTCACCAGATACCCGAACAGGGTATCCATGGGGATCAGGATGCCGACGAGACTGGTCAAGACAAGCGGGAGGAAGCAGTATCCGAGCACGCTGGCCGAGCGGGGGAACGTCAGGGTGGCCGAGAAATTGTCTGCTCCCGAGGCATTGGACACGGTGGGCTTGTGGTGCGGGTGGTAGTTGTTTGGGTCTGCGGCATTGGGGCCAGACCCGGGGTCAACGGTGGGCGACATCAGACTGAGGATTAAATGGAGGGCAACAGTCCCGAACACCGCCACCCCGTAGATGTATCCGTAGAACACCTTGCCAGAGAGGAGAAGGAAGGTGCCGTACAGAACGATGTAGAGTAGAGCGCCATACAGATCACTGTCGTCCATGAGATGCTGGTCGATCCGCGCAAAGGGATTCAAGACTGTTAACGTCTATCCATTGAAAAAGAAGTCAGCTGAATCCCGAAAGAAAGAAAAAATCTCACGTTAGTTGCTTCGTCTCCAGAGAACCTAACCCACCTTCGTCCGGATATGCTCAAAGTTGACACCCAACTCTTCTAAGAGCGGCGGCTCCCCATCGTATCCCTCCGTCCCAAATGCGGCCAACCAGCCTGTTCTTAGCCCACCTTGTTCTCCCATCCGTCCACTCACACCTCCGGCCATGGAACCGAACCCGCCATATCCAGCTCCAGGGTATGCCTGAGCGGGTTGGTTTGATGAGGCTCCGAAACCACCATACGAAGCTTGTGAGGGCGTTGTGTGCCCAGACACGGAAGAGTAAGACGACGGGAAGAATTGGAGGTTTTGAGCAGAAGGATGTCCCCCGTAGGGTTGTTGTTGTGGCGGGTAGTATTGGGCCATGAGGCCAGAGGTTGGATTGTGGGGGGGCCTCACGAGTGGAAGTCGAGATGGAGTGACAGAATTGTAATCAGTAATGAGGGTAGCCTTTTTCAGAGGAGAGTCTAATATGCGTTTATTAATTGTTTCAGGTGGGAGAAAAGGTTGAGAGAGAAGAATGTTCTTTCACTTGGTTATTGGAGATGGACAGCAAGGTTGACTTTCATGACAAATGTACTCTGTAAAGGGCTGCCTACTAAATAGGGTTTAGCGTGAGAGGCTGCCGCCTTTGAGCTGCCGCCTTAAAGCTATCAAACGTTTACCAAGTCACCACAAATAGGTTATATAGAGATAAAGACGCTATTGTTTATTAAAACAGATCAAACTACAGGCTTCTCTATGGAATAAAACTCATACATGTATCTACAGAAAGCTGATTCCAATTCCCAGTTGTAGACCCTTTCTGCTCTCCTCACCCTTCCGGATCACTAGTGGTAGAGAGAAGTTCAGCTCAAATCTGGCCACAGGGTGAGCGTAAACGAGACCTAAACCAGCTGCGACGCTTGGCAAGCCACTTCCTAGCTCGCGAACTGTCGAGATCATAGCGTCTTTGGCTTCTTCACTCGTGGTTGGAGTGCTCTTTTGTGCAGTGCGCAGGGGTAGCAAGCGCCCACCGTTGATAAAAGCTTGCAGTCGCAAGGGCTTATCAGCACCGACGCGCGGCAAAGGAAGGAGAAGGTTGGCACTTCCAGCAGCATAGACGTCACCTCCAAGGGCGTCAGAGCCTTCATGGGGACCAAGGCCGCACTGGCGGAAACCGCGAACATCTGTAGGTCCACCAAGAAGGAAGCGATCATTGATGCGAGAGGGCTTGGGTCTAGGGTCAGAGCCAAGGCCAAGAGGGTAGAGAATACCGGCACGGAACGCAGTAGTCAAACTGATACCGCTGTCACCCTTGATACCGGGAATTGGAATGGGCACGGCTCCCTGGGTTTCAATTTCGGACTTCCAAAACGAAACGTCTCCTCTCAAAGGTCCCCAACCAGCCACCTCATTGAAGAGCTTGGCATAATAGCCGCGAGAAGGAAGAAGGGGGTTGTCCCTCTGCTCGTTGACCCAGCTGTGGAACACACTGCTTTTCACGCTATCGCCCGCACTGGCTCGGACCGCAGGGGAGGCGTTCTCAGAGAGGCTGGTAACCTGTCGCCAAAAGCCATTGTAGCCAAGTTCGTGGCGCTGACCAGATTGAGTGAGCCATCTCAACTTCGTCCAGGCACCCTTAAGAACTTCCTCATGGCTAGCCCATGGCTTCTGCGTCGAACTTCCAATTCCGCCAAACTCCACACGGAAGTCAGGGTCACTAAAAATCGGTGATTCGAAGGCGGCCTGATAAGCCGACCTTGTCCTTGTTCCCAATGACGCATTTAGGTTCAATGTCTCTGCGCCGCCAAAGACATTCCGCCAGAGAAGGTTTCCGTATGCCGAACCCTCCGCATTGCCGAGGTCAGTTCCAGTCTTCAACAAAACACGAGACTTTTCCTTAACGGTCAAGAAGACATCGATGTTGGTTAATTTTCCCAAGCTATCAGCATCGGTTTTTTGATCCAGGAAAATGGAAATTGGCTGCTGGAAAATGTCTGGTGAGCGTCAGCAATCGATGCAGTCAAACTCCGTGCAATAAGAGTATACCAACCGAATCTGTTGAGCTTGTCCGCGCGTGCCGAAACTACCTGCAGAACTTCGGAGAGGGTGTAGGGCCTGTCCTTTGGACTCTCTAGCAGCGGATTAAATATCCGCTCCAAGAATCGTCTTGACGTGTGCGGGGTACCGACGACTTGGACTGACGAAATGGCGCATGGCAGAGTAGAGTTTTGGTCAATCTACCAAAATAGTGCGGTTAGTCGGGAGCTCTATGTACTTGTGCAATCAATGGCTTGAGCTTAGGACATGATGAAAACATACCAATTCACCAAGACGCGTCTGTGCTTTTTGATATATAGCGTTTACACGCTCATTGATAGCCTGTTGCTGCTCCTCTAGTACCTTCTGGTCGGTGCGGTTCTGCAGCCGCTCGAAGATCTAGGATGAAAATCTGTCAGTACCTCTCATTTCGCTGGTTTTCAAAAATAATATGACAGATATGCTATACATCTTCATCTTCGGAGGAAAGAGGAGTGGACATTGCGGCAGTGGCAATGGCCAATCTCGTAGTGGGCAAGCTGTCGTCGAGACGGTGATTCCTGCGCTTTTTCGGAGGCGGAAGTAGTGACCTCACACGTGACCGTTTCCATTGTAGTAACTTCAGTCCGAGATCTGACTGAAATCATCAAATGATCACTTTTCTAGCATCTAATCTCAGATACTCTATTTAATTTGTCTTTCGCCCAATCCTTCATAATTTTTTGGTCCTTTACCTTGGATTTTTCTACCTATTTCCCTCTTTGATTGTCTAATCTCCTCCACTCTCTCTTTCAGCCTACTATCATTGTTGGTCGCAACTTACCCTCATAATCATGGCGACTAAAGCTGCCTATAAAAGAGTACTTGCACTCTTTTCATCTTTATTATTTGCATGTGACTCGGGCTAATTTTTAATAGCTTACTCGCGAGTACCAAAATATTGAAAAGAACCCTCCTCCGTACATTATTGCACATCCATCGGAAACAAATATCTTGGAGTCCGTGAAGCACTTGACTTTTGTCTCGACTTTTACTTACAGGTCTTAGATGGCATTATATTCTCACTGGCCCCCCGGGGACTCCCTATGAGAATGGACAGTATTGGGGCACCTTAATATTCCCTCCGGATTACCCGTTCGCCCCTCCAGCCATTCGCATGCATACACCAAGTGGGCGATTCCAGCCGTCCACGCGACTTTGCCTCAGTATCAGCGACTTCCATCCGAAATCGTTTAACCCAGCGTGGGAGGTTTCAACAATCCTTATCGGCTTGCTTTCGTTTATGACCAGCGAGGAGATGACTACTGGAAGCGTCAGCGCATCGGAAGCAGAGCGCCGAGTCCTAGCTGCACGATCAAGATGGTGGAATTCCACTGGGGGCGGTTCTCATACAGATCTTGCACCCGGAGTCAACCCTACTGCTAAAGGCATCAATAATGTCAAGGCGGGAGACGGGGGGTTGAAGTTCCGCGTCGAGTGGCCGGGCTTAGACCAGGAAAACTGGAAGTGGATGAAAGACAACCGAATCGATACGAGCACTGGAAAAATCCTCATCGAGCCAAGCTCTGCCGCTGCCACCAAGTGTTCTCCAGAGACGAGTGCTCTGCGCAGACGACCTAATGGAAGCGCTCCAGGGCTAGGGACCGTCATGGAGGGTGGCCAGGTTGCACGCGAGGCAGGTCAAAGTTGGATACGCCGAAATAAACTCTGGATTGGTCTTGCCATAATATTCGGCTATGCGCTACTGACCAGAGCCGTCAATGATATCCGAGGGTAGGAGATCTAAGTTGCCTCATACTTAGCGTGATGTTCTACATACAGGCTCCCTGGTAGATTATCTCTGACTCTTTGAGAGTCATGCATTGCGTTTTCCCTGCAAAGGGGATAAATTTTGCCTGATATTCTGGGACAGGTTACGAAGATTCGAGTATTGCCAGCATTCCTTTGTTGTAACTAGGTCTTAGGAGCCTTGCGGGCGCATGGCGGTTGAATTCTCCGGTAGATCCTCCACATGTCGCCTTAGAAATCAAAAACCAACGTGCCAGATTTTCATCTCTATATATGTAGTACTATCAACCATCTAGGACTATCAAGCCATCGACCGTTGTCCAGTGAAATGGCTCTAAGTGGGCTTCAAGTAATTAGTACATAAGCAGTAAGGTGTCTGACTCTGTGGCGAGAACCGAACGGGACAATAGTACCCGTGACTGGGGCTAAATCGGCTCTCCAGCAACTCAATCGGGTTTCTGCTCGACCCCTAATACTAGTTGCTATCCAGACACCGTCAAATCCCTCCCCCCATATCGTATCAACCACGAAGCTTACCGGGGGAATTGTGCCGGCCTTGAGTTGCATTATTGCATGGCACTTGCATGGCTACCCACACCTCTGGGTCGCACAGGTGATCTCAGCCTTCGCGTCGCTTTTCTCCGGGCCGTGCTCGACCATCGTCACCACTATTGACCGGCTTGCCTTGGCCTTCGGGCCTGGCAGTGATGGAACCCCCCCCGCAGACATCTCGACTGAGCTCCGCGAGACCTCCAAGTCATAAGCCCCCTCCAGGTTGGTGTCTCTGTCTTTGTTTGAATCGATCTGAGATGCATTAAATCCCCATCAAAAAACTGCCCTCATCTACCTCGTACGACCAGTCACAGGGAATGGAAGCCGACTAGGGCTGACCGCCCTGTGGTTGGTCGCCCATACCAATATACACTCATTGTGTCGTCGTGGTATTCCTGATAGTTATTTGTTGCAACATGGTTCTTATCAGATACCAGCCTACCTCCACACGATCGTGAGGTTGGTTCCACCATTTTTAGGGAAGCTTTACTCTCTCAGTAGTGCCTTTTGTATGCACCACTAGGGAACGAAGGAAGCGCCCTGCATCTTGATCACTGTGTCTCTACACGTTATGTGGACTGATGGTAACCGTTGAAATCATTTCTTGACAGGGTCAACTTCAGCATTGAAAACACCGGTGGACCGACCGACTTTTACTTTTATAGATCACGATGATGACTTGACCTCTAAAAGAATCAGAGATGCAAATGCTCGAAAAGCTATCCGATCTCATGTCATGCGGGATGTCCGTCGGCGTGAACGTCTCGCCGGGCTGAAAAGAGTATCGAAGCGTGATGGCCGCCGTGCACAAGGAGAGCCGGAGCCTGAATCTCGAAAACAACAATCTACATCGATGTCAACTAGACATCGCAACTTACCCCTAAGGACCACGTCAACTTCATCGAACTCTTCGCAAGAGTCGACGTCGTCAATTCAATTGACAACGCGAAACCCCATTGAATCAATGCAGACTTATTCGAGTCCCAATCTAGCATACTACTCGTTTCCTTCGTCATGGGCTTCAGATCCTTTTTGCACTCTTCCCGGGACCAATGAAGTCCCTTCTATGGTTTCTTACTTGATCTTCTATTGTAAGCTTCTATCTACTCCATTCCATTGGAATCATTACAAACAGGGCTAACTAGTCTAACAAGGCCGATCCGTCTTCATTCCATTAACATTTCCAAAAGAACATAAAATCACGCAGAACGCGGAGATGGACCTGATGGTAAACACTTCACTTTCTGATCCCGGCAGCTTCTTTGGTTTGATGACAATGTGCGCTGCTCATCGAGCAATTTTGGCCGGGCGACACTCGGACCTGATGAATTCGTCTGAAGAAGGCTATCGTGTTCTTCATGACCAAGACTACTACATAATGAAGGTCAAATGCATTCGTGAAATGAATGCAAAAGTTCAGAATCCAGATCAAGCGCTCAGCAATGAAGCCTTTGGCACCATCATCAATCTTCTAACGAGTGCGGTAAGGGTCTCCACTTGACGGATTCACTCCATCTTTCCTGATTTCACAATGCGACTATCATGTCTAAAGACCTATGTCTGATCATTAGCAGTTGATTGTAGGGCTGTTTGATGAGGCCCGGATCCATCTCATGGGTCTCAAACGCATGGTCGAGTTACGAGGAGGCATCGACAATGAGCGCAACCTGTCTATGATACATTCAATACTGGCGTGGGTTTTTCAAACTTAAATTTTCTTTTGACATTGCTCATCAGAAGTCTAGGACTGATATAAAAGCTGCCACCGGACTCATGACCAAGCCAATATTCCCTTCGACCTTGGCCCCGCAACCGATATCATCGGATATTAAAGAACGAATCAAACCCCCAGTATCCTCAATACTAAATATGATCGGCAGCGGCTTCTTTTCGAATCCTCTTCTGAGCTCATCACTTGTGAAAATTCTTCACTGGGTGCGAGACCTCATTTACTACAGTCAAGCTTATCGAGATCGGCCTTCAACATTGTATTCCAGCGATCACGATGTTCTCCGCGTGTTGAATTATGAAACTGAACATCAACTTCTCAGTTACCCATACCTGGGCTCCAAGAAAACAAGTACACTGATATCGTGTCGTGAGCTTGGACTCCATCCGGTGGAAGCAGTGGCAAGAATTGCATCTATTGCATTCCTGAACCAATTCCTCATTGTCTCTCCACCTTCCTCAGGACTCGGCCGTGCCATCACGAAACATCTAAAGCAGGCAATATCGGGTTGTCCCTTGTCCATTCTTTTGGGTTTATCTGTTGAAAACTATGACCTTATGGCGTGGGCGTTATTTGTTGCTTCGCAAGGCTCAGCTGGACAACCTGAACGCTCCTTGTTTGTCGAGCGACTTGCTAGTATCGCAAAGGTCCGTGGATGGCAATCCTGGGAGCAGGTTTCGGAGGTGCTGACACGATACTTCTATGTGTCGAATGCCGACGAAGTTATTTGGAAGCCTATCTGGAGCGAGGCAAAGGCAGGAGTTATTATCTCCACTATCTTTGAGGTGTAATGATATCAAACCTTAGGTTCTGATGACCTTCATTTTTGAATTTCTCCCGAAAATTCATGACAAAGGTGTTAATAAACATGATGAGAAAGAACTATGTATATAACAAGTAGTATAACCTATGCAGAATCATTTATAATTTAATAGTTAATAGTAGACACACTGACAGGACATAGCTAATAACTATGTCGAGCTAATAGTAATAATACTTTCAAGGCTTATTAGATTGATACTTCAGATGTGGGGTACGTAGCTAGATCTCTGCTCCCAAAGAAGCCCTGATCATCCTCTCCTTAAAGCACTCAAGGAGATAAATAGTTCCTCCGTAACTACATAGTACAGCCATAGCCATACCTAGTAGTAGATTATATGGTGCTAAGCCTGTTATAGCAAATAACCTCTATTGCCGCCTAGTCCGAGAACATGTGGGCATCTAAGCAATTAAACCCGCTGTATATCCAAGCAATAAGGTCTAGTAGTACTCATCTATAACCCATTTATAATAATTACCAGGAGGATAGGATATGCGACATCTCTGGTTGGTCTGCGGCCCCGGGGAAGCTAAGCTATTTATGGTAAGCGGTCTTTCGTGGACCCGAGCCAACCCGCAGGTGGCTTAGCGTGTCTTCCGCAACTTTTTGCTGCACGATTCTCTATCTACTTTAAATGTTTTGCTAGGCCGTGAAGAGCATTCTCCTCTGCTTTCTTCTTTTACTATATTGAATCCCATATAGATCAAGTTCAACCATTTCCGATATGGGCTGGTTTTGGGCCGATACCTCATTAAAGCAGGCCTCTGCATTGCCTGCGCATCCTTTGCCAGCGACAGATGCATCTCCTCCGGTAAGCAACGCAACCCAGGAACGTGTTGTCGACTGGCGGTTATTCTAACCAGCATCATATAGCCTGGATGTCCGATGCACCGGTCGGAATCTGTCATGCCACCGCAGTCCTCTGTTTCCGAAATACCCACTTCTTGTCCAGTCCGATCAACGGATTCTCCATTCTTCGTTTCTCAGAGAAGCTCTGCGGACCAAGAGCCCGTGAAACCCGCACAGACTACGCCTTCCGACAAGCCGTCAACCCTTTCTAAATTAAATCCTCTCAACTACATGTTCTCCTCGATCTCACAAGAGCGCGCCCCCGGTCAGACCGTCGATCTACCAGTGGATCGCGAGATTTCCACCATCCCGAGAGGCGACTCGAGTAACTGGGAATACCCGTCACCCCAGCAGATGTACAATGCCATGCTACGGAAAGGGTATACCGACACCCCACAGGATGCGGTCGAGTCGATGGTCGCAGTGCACAACTTTTTGAATGAAGGCGCCTGGGAAGAAATCGTGAGCTGGGAGCGTCTGTTTTCAAACGGCCTGGCGCAAGGGTGGAAGAAGTGTCGACGTGGCGAAGAAAACATCGCTATGGATATCGCTAGAGAGGAGCTGAATGGAGAGATCAAGGATGAGGAGCGGCCATATCTCATTCGTTTCAAGGGTCGGCCGCAGGAGTTGACTCCCAAGGCCTCCATACTCCAAGCACTTGGGTGGCTGTATCCCGCTAAATTTGAGTAAGTCGATTGTTTGAATCCCTTTGGATACGTGTACCCCACGCATCACTGCTAACAATGCATAGAACAGCTCCGCCCTTTGATCGACATGACTGGTTCGTGATGCGCCAAACGCCCTCTGGTCCCAAGGAAGTTCGATACGTGATCGACTATTACTCCGCGCCCCCCGAATCCACCGGGGAGACCGTCTTCTACCTCGACATTCGTCCTGCAGTTGACTCTCCGACTGCCGCTGTTGAGCGATTGATGAGATGGGGCGGCGATGTCTGGTACCGGGCCAGCGGCGGCTCAACCAGGAACACCAACTGAACGGCTCGGAGCGCCTCGACTGCAATCGCATCAACAATGTGTCTACTTTCTCCGCTCATAACGAACTTGATGTATAGATAATGGACTGGCATCTTTGTATTTTTACCTTTTTTGTTTTTTTACCTATTTTTGTCTTGGATTTTCTGGGAAGTGCTTAACTCCCAGCGATGCCTTAGCCATACTTACTTGTGTATACTGATCCTGTCTGCTGCTGCTCCCTTTGAGAGGGAAACAACCTTTCACTTAATATAACCCTTATTGATTATATTTAATTCTACAGTGGCTTTTTTAAATGACAAAATATATTGTTTATATCTGCCACAACTTCTTATTTAAATAGCACCATATGGCAGTTTTCTTTGTTTCTGCTGCCGCTCTATTCTTTCGATGAATGTTCAACCCATCCAGGTAAATCCCTACCATTGAAGTCATTACTTCAATTGCCTCCTAAGTAAATAGCTACCCGGATAAGTAAGGTGTAGCTAGCGTAGCAAACCACCAGGTACTGCTGTATTGCCAGCAACACCATCTTGGGCGTAATAACAAAGCGAGGAATTGAACTGAATTCTCTGGCTGCAACTGATCCCTGCCAGGGCCTGACAAGATCCCATGGACTCTTCCCCGGGAGTGCTAAACGCTTCGATAGGACAGTTGAGTTGAATGGCTTTTCTCGTTAGCAATATTATCATCAACAAATCCAACTGCAGTTAGGAACGCGAAGCCTAATTCGAGGCGAAAATGTAGGGTTGATGCCCCAGGCTGTTGTTGGTTGAGAGTAACTATGTACAAGTATTGTTATTATATAAATAGTAGCTATGTCAGCCTAGCTGCTCATGTATAAACCAGAACAATGGCTTCGAGTATTGGACGGGATGGCTTTGGCAGCGGTTAGATATTGGGGGATAAAAGGTCATATTTGACACAACGCTCCACGCTCTCGATACTCGCTTGGAGGAAGGTACGCGCCTCAAGCCCAACCCAAACGCGAAGCATGGACGTGTCTCCAGAGCGAACGGACTGTAAGAGCGTAGCGCTTGAACCCAGTTGACGGAGAATAGGGAGGGCACTAAATGTAAACATATCAGCTGTGTCCACTACTAACAGTTGGGATAGGGGCAATTAAAACAAATCATACCTTTTGAACAAATCCAGATCTGGATCCAGATTCCGGCCTATGCCTTCGAGCAGAAGAATAGAAATGACGACGTTGACAAAATCTCCCTCCAGGCGGACGTGGTGGCTTCTAACCATTGACAGCACCTCGCTCAGGACGTCACCGATCTTAATATTGCCGAGCGCAAAGGTGCGCGACTTGACGCCCAGCACTAGGTGCTGCATTCTCAATGCGAATACTTCACTGTCGACAACTTGATCAGGTTGGCGACAACGCTCAACCATGAGATGACCGGCTTTATATCCGTCAAACTCGGCAACAGCGCGGAACAGGTCGAGGAAATTCTTTCGGTTGACCTCATTGAGCTGGGTCACCAAGCCGGTGTCAATGAAGATGAGTTGCGGTCTGTAGCCTTCTTCATTGAGTTGGGCAAGAGCTGCGGTCCACTTCTTGGGGTCCTTGCTATGCGGTCTCAAACGCGCGAGAACAGCTTCGGTCACATCGAGTTCCGCTCGAGTCGGTGCCTCTGACGCACGCGTGTCCTTTCGCAATGACAGATCAAGCTCGCTGGGCTTGTAAAAGCGAACCATGATATTCCCGGGATGTAGGTCTGCATGGACGAAATTATCGATCAGCAGCATATGTAGAAAGGCGTCCAGCCCTTCGTTGGCGATCTCCTCTTGATACACTCCGCCTCCAACGTCTAGGAAGGTGGACAAAGGGATCCCCTGCGCAAATTCCTCCACCAGAACCTCACGAGTTGTGTAGTCCATATAAGGGTACGGAAACCAGGCGGTAGTCCGTGATTTGAACTTCTCGCGAAAAACCACAAGATTCGCTGCTTCTATCCGAAGATCCAATTGCAGTTTCATCATTTCTCCAAATTGATGTACTTCGTCGGGTAGCGACAGCCAGTGCATTGTAGGAAGAGCATTGATCAACGAGGCAAAGAATCCCATGATCCGCAAGTCTCTCCGAATGACACGATCGACTCTCGGATGAAGCACCTTGACAGCAACATAGGACGACGGAACTCGGTGAGGGGAACTCTTCACCAACACGTCAACGTTCTTTCGTACTTTTCCAGTCAGGCTCTCTGGCTGGTGCAAGATGTCTTGATCATATGACGAAGTCAGACTCGGCTTAAGCTTTGCCTTGTAGACCTGCGCGATTGCGCCGACGCCCAACGGTTCCTCGTCGAACTCTTCAAATATCTCTTCAAACGGCAAGTCGTTAAAGGCCTTGCGTATGGTCTCTTTTGTTGCATGCAGTGGATGTGCAGGCGCATTCGAGTGTAGAGATGACATAATGGCGCATAATTCAGGAGCAAATATATCGGTGCGTGAAGCTGCCCATTGCCCTAGCTATGATGGATGTTAATCAACGTCCCTCTCTGTCTGGACTTGTTTTGTGTATAGAAAATACCAACACACCTTAATAAAAGCAGGGCCGGCACGTTCCATTGCCCGTACAAGGAAGCCATACCACCAAATTGTTCCTGACCGTGTTCCATTCCCCGAGTTTATGCGTCTCCCCATCCATACCAGAGGCACTGCCAGGATGACCGGCATGAAGATGATGACCAGGCGAACAAACCGGAGACCTGTTGCAATCGGGTCGTATATATAGCAGTACCAGAACACGAAAAGCGACTTGCCAGGCGCGTCTTCCGTGAGAGTTTTCTGTACCTCTCTTTGGGACACCTTCAACATCTGCATCTCCCCCGTCTCTTCACCACCGTCTCCATTCTCGGCCAACTTCAGAAACGCGCCAGGACTTAGAGCAGCGATTATTAGCGTCCTCGTTGTAAGCGTCCTCTTCTGGCCGCCATTGCAGGGCCATTGCAGTCTAGACGGCAGGCGCGTGAGGCGGGATCGATATGACGGAATGTACCGGGAAAAAAGCCGCGAAGTGCTTCCGCGATTGAAACTGAAACGACCGAAGAGGACGGCCGTCCTCATGGTCTCATTTATGCAGTAGACGTGTGGTTGAGATATTCAGAAAGGTGATTTGAGTAACAATGGCCGGGTCCGATTAAGGTTACCAACATTGGTGGTGTCCATGAGTCCGCTTCAGGCCTGCACGTGAAGAGAGACGTCATCGCTGAACTAGCGGTTTCTTTTCCGCTTTCTCGGCTATCTGCATTTACTACATACATTTTCGCAATTACAAACTACGTTAAATCGGTTTCTAGAATTTATTCATGAAGATCAATATTTGACACCTAATACTTGGCCTGATAGTCGCCGAAAGGACCTGGGATATGGCATCGCCCACGCGCAGATACTGGTTTGGTCATCTAGAGCCGGGTCAAAGAGTTTCTGGATGATGAAAACTCCACCAAAAGGGTTTGGTTTAATCTATTGAATTGCGTTTAAGATAGTCCGACATGCTTTTATTCGTCAATTCTTCGAGTTTTGACTTCCATGAATCAGGAACTGAGTCGGCCTGCAGGAAGTATTAGCATAATAAGTCCATTTAGTGGACAGTTCAATTCTGGGGATAGTTCAATTCTGGGGATAGCTCACATTCAAGTTTGATAATTCTTTCACGAGGATGATGACGTTGTCCCGATCCTTTTTGACTTGATCCTCGTTGTTCTCTTCTTGTGACGTAGAGGCTTCAGCACTAAGAGTGTCCTTGATGAGTTGGAGCACCTCGCTGTTTTGTAGACAGTCAAGAACTGCTAGCGATCCAGAATTGCTCGATGCCATCAATGCTAAGGCAAAAAGTCCTTCGCTTCGGACAACTGGCCATTGTGTTTGGGTGATCATTGAGCCTATAGGGCGTGCAATCTCATTGTGCAAACTGAAGAACCGGTGAAAGAGGCCCTTGATCTCGATGTTCTCTTCGATCACTGCAGGCGTGGCGATGGTTCGGCATATCGAAGCGACAGTTCGCCCAATTTCGGTCTTGATTGGCGTGGAGTCCGTTTTTTCGAAGAGAGCAAGTAGCAAAGAGAGATATGTCTTGCTATCATTCGACGAATCAGAATCAGTTGAGGGAGGAGATGAAGGTGAGTCGAGAAGCCTCGAGATATTCTCAACGGACGAGATTATGACTTGTCTGGTAAGACTGACGGCCGAGAATTGCACCTGAGGTAATGTCTCATATGCCCATAAACGGGAGATAGCAGGTATCACCCCCGCATCACCAAGATACGACCTGTTATCTCCTGCGATGGCCAGATTTTTTAGGAAGCCTAGGGTAGAGTGCAGAACAACGCCTCTGGCATTGCTGTTCAGCACCGCTATCAATTCCTTATGTATGTTCATATCTTGAACCATCATTCGGCATGCCTCGTCGGACCTTGCCATATTTCCAAGCATGATGCTGGAACAAACCTGGAGTTGGTCTTCGCCTGCCGTTAGCCAAGATCTCAGCTTTTGAGAAAGAGGCGAGCCCAGCGGGTAAAATCTTGAGAACAGAGTTGATGAAGATAGTTCCGCCAGTGCTTGGTTCATCTTGAGTCGCACCTGTGCCAGCGCTTGGACTTCCTCGCTGGAGGACTCGTCTATGTCGATGATATAGGAATGACTAAGGACCGACGACAAGCTCTCTACCTTGCCATTAGATATGCAAACATCCTGAAATCTCTTGTTCTCCAAGTAGTTTACAAGGGAGTTAACAAGAGAAGTGAACTGAGCGAGATCCGTTTCCTTGCGTAGAGCGAGGTTTATGAGGAGCAGGATTGTCCCGTTAGGCGAGCACTCGATGCCTTGCTCTGGTTTGATACCAATATCGTCAGCTCCACGAAATAAAAGCTAAAACTGAAGAGAAATACCTTGCTCTGCTGCAAATTCGATGAGCTCATAAGCAAAAGTGAGTAGTGCAGCCCCCTTGACTGCTCCATCGTTTATGAGTTTCGACAGTATATACGCAATTTGATTTGCAGCCACTTGCGACTGGGCAGGCTCTGAGATCATCAGCGCAATTCAGATAGTGTGGCAATAGAGGAAATTTCTTTTTTTTACCATAATCCATGCATATGTTGTATATGACGGGTATCGCGACACGAATTAGTTCAGAATTCAAGAGATGCCGGACAATGGCAACAGTATATTCACTTTTCACTACAATTTCACGGTTTGAATCTGGGCTGCTCTTAGTATCCTGTAGTATCGACAATTAAAGAAAACAATATACTTACCAGTGTCGGCGCAAGAATTTCCGACTAGCCGTAATGAGTGAAGCAAGACCTCATTTTCGACATGCTCTTTAGATGCAATAAGCTGCAGGAAAAACTGCAATAGCCCAGATTGACCGTATAGGATACGATAAGATGCTAGCAAAAGTCATCAGTAAGCATCTGTGAGAAGGTGGAACAAAAGTATAGACTGATAGATAGACTCACGGTCTCGACTGGTGTTTGCCAAGGCTTCCGCTGCTTCTACCAGGTACCGCGATTTGCATCCCCGTAATGTCTCCAGAAGAGCTTTTATCTGCTCCAGACTTTCCAGAGCTCGAGAGTCCTGCTTGGGGATAGCATCGGTTCCTTCAAGAGATGCCTGTAGCTCACTTAGATTTAGGTTTCCCCCGGACTCAACCTTCTCCAAATGGCCTAGCAAGGAGCTCAGTGTGTCTTTTTGCTCCTCCAGGGAGAGGCTTCGAGCATTTTCAGTTTGGAAATATGGAGGGAATGTCTTCAATCCCGAAAGGACTTGCACCACCGAGGGTAGCTCGATGGTACCGGCCTCTGCCAGCGTTCCCGTAGGGGAAACAGAAACCGTATTGTCTTCCATAATCTTTCTAATCAAGAAATATGAAGTATGAAGGTCCCGATGAGCGTGTGACTTGACGATCAAACGATCCTCGTCTTCATTATCCTCTGGTGAAAGGCGTTTTCATATTGCTATCTTCAGTTGAGGGGGTAGAAAGGTCAAGTATGGCAGGTCTCAACAGTAAGTACCTTTGGGTAAAGTCCGCAGAAAGTTACCCCACAATAAGGTACACGGCCCCTCAAAACAGCAACGATCTCACGAACTTTTCAACGATACCGGATTAATACCCCGTAGATATGATTTTCAGTGTGAGTACAGACTATCCGATAATATCGTTTTTAGTATGTCAATTTGGAAAAAGCAATAGTCGAGATTAGAATCTTCATGATAAGAGGTATGTGTGGTCGGTATCTTCCGCACAAACTGTGGCCTTTTCACCAGATAATATACCGCTGCTTCCCTAACACTGATACTTCAATGCTATTTGTTTTATTGCAATCCAAGGAGTACGTATAGTCCTTGTCATTGCCCAGGACTCATCGTCTTTTATATTGTCATCCCCAAGTTGCTGCTTTTCCGCACACCAGATGCCGTAGGCGAAACCCATGGCGAGCAGATTAGTCCCGACCAAGTCAACTATTAGTTATAAGATGTGGCCTCTTTTAGATGATCCCAGGTATAACTTGATGAGAAGGTCTTCGGTCTTTGAATCAAATGGATTCAGGTGCCAATAAGGCTGTTTCTGTCCAGCTGCAAATATTCGAGGGAAATGTTTATACCAGCGTATACTGCTGCCAGCAGGGAATTTCAGCAATACAAACATTCTTCAAAAGAAGGTTCTTATTCCTCTGAAATGGCGCATATAAATTGATATTGAGGAGTATAGAGTTCAAGGCACCTGGTAGGTAACTTCATGGGCAGATAGTTGCGGTCCAATCAGCGATAAGCACGGCAGGCATTGCGGACAGGAGGCGCAACCGAAGCAAAGCTGGCCTTACCGTGTACATCGTCTACTCCAGACTATTCAGAACCAGCTATTGTCCCTCGTTTTCATCACCGGCTTTCTGCTCTGGCCGATTTGTGTTTGCGAATTCCACCAATTCTGATAATACCTGCTCTTTCCGAGTCCGGAAAATACTGCATAAGAATCCATTCATTATGACGCGCGCTCAGCAGACGCTCTCAGTCCTTCTCCTTGTATCTTCTGTACGTCGGCGATTCATCTTTTACCTCAATTGTTTCCGGAACCCATGTGCTAATATATTTATATAGCTTTATCTCTCTTTATACTTGGGCCTTGTTCCCTTGAATGAAACTGTCCAAACAGAAATCATCCCTGTCGTGAGTAAAACCGTCTTGACTTGCAATATCCCACCCAGGAAGAAACGACCTGACCACCCTATTTATCTTTGCCACCGATTAGCTCCCTTTTTACGCATTGATTGCCTTCGCATGCTATCTACTCGGTCGACTGGGGTTAGCGATCCTGACGTTCAACGATGTTCCCGAGGCACACGCGGAGCTACAGAAGGAAATCGCACAAGCTAAGACAGAGCTGCGCAAGGCCAAGGTCGACGTTGACTGAATGAGCAAGTGATCTGGTCTCGGTTTTTGTAAGAGGTGTTCGATAAATTGTCCTGGCCTGGGCTTTGGAGATTAACAGACACAGCACGCGAAGTGCGTCTTGTTCCTTTTTGATATCATATAAAAATGGTTGATTCAACGTGTAAGATTACGGTGGTGTCGAGAATTTGGCGTTTCCTGAAATCCTCCTGATGCCTTTTGTATCTGAAGACCACAACTCGCTCTCGCATGCTTCTGCCACTCCAAATCAAAGCAGCAAAGCAATTATAACCCAGAAACTTCATACAATACAATTTCTGAAAAAGACGAGGATATGTATAAACAGTTTTTAACTTTTCTTGTCTCTATTGAATTTTTACCAGGGATATCTGTTCGTAACGTGACATGTCTAAGCTGACGCATGGACCAGATAGTAAATAACTATGTAGGCGGTATGTATTGGAAGCCCGGGGCCAGATCGTGCGTGCGTCCTGGAAAGGGAACGGAATGAAATATATAGGATTTGAATCGCTCAGATGAGGGGGTTCTCCTTGGCCAGAGCGTCGTGCTCATCGATGTCCCTGTGCAAAGACAATCAGTAATCATTATCATACCGAGAGATCAGAATGGCGAAATTTACTTAGCTTCCCACGGGTAGCAGATCCAGACATCATCGGTCGTGACCGCGGCGTGGTAGTGACCCGACTCCATCATATCCGCAGGGAGGACGCCCTTCTTCGACTTGTCCTTGTTCTGTTGGTGCAGGTTGGTTAATAAAGCCCGGCGGAGCAGAAAGGGCGGGGTGGGGACAAAAAGTAAACTCTTCTACATGGATGGGGAAACATACGTGTAAGACGAAGATGGAGAATGTCGTCTTCTCGCCCTCACGACCCAGCTGCTTCTGGGCCAGCTCCACATCCTTCTGGAGCTCCCGGACAGCATATTCCAGCGTCGTGCGCGTGTCATCCACCTCGTCGACGATGAGAATGTTCTTGCCAATCAGGTTGGCCATCTCTAGAGAACTGAGATCCAGCCATTGCGTGCGGGTCACCTTGGTTCCGGGGACCTCCTCCGGGTCACCGCGGCCCAGGTCCTCGTAAAGGGACAGACCAATCGCCTGGATGGGGATGTTTGGGTCACCAGAGCGCTTAAGGAAAGAGCTATTCATCGGGATCTTGTGGTCAGCCTGTGTTGCAGAAAGCCTGTCACTTGTTCTTCAACAGTCTGGAAACGAACCGTAGGATACGAGCGGGAACATAACCACCGCCACCGATGGCGATCATAAGGTTAGGATGGAACTCATTGAGGATCTTGTCGGCTGACGCTTGACACAACTTGTGGACCTAAATGGAGGGGGGCGGCAAAGACGGATCAGTATACGACTCAAAAGAGTAGGTGACACGAAATGATGGAAATTCCGCGTGCAAAAGACGGTCTGCTGGAAGACGAAGCAGCCTGCATGATTGCAGAATGGGCCATCCCCGCACCCAAGATCCCGGCGCATACCTGGTTGTATGTCACGTAGACCTTTTGCGACATGTTGGCGGTGGGTAGGTAGTTATCTGATAGCGAACTGATAAGTTGGATACAAGGCAATTCGGTCCTCCCACAGAACGCAAGAGGAACTGGATATCTGATTCAGGTATCTATGAGAAATGGAAGCAAAAAAAGATAAGAAATTTTGTGAGCCACAATAATCCGTCAAAAAAATTTTTCTTGGGAATGGTACGGACTCCTGCGCACATCCACGGGGTGATCTCATTGACTGGGCAAAGATATCCATGACTGATAAAAAACCCCACAGTGGGAATTTCTATATGAGAGTCGGAGAGCTCCGAATGCCTCAGTAAGTCCTTAGCCCCGCCATTGTTCTGCGTTATACTCTATAGAATGTCTCTAAAAAAAGCTCATAGCTTGAAGTTGATATTTTCTTTTTGAAAAATTACACATCTATATAATATGACTACATATTATTATAAGTCTTTGATGGTATATTTGGTTGAGGCTTTTGCCTGGAAGGTAGGTATATATATGCCTTATAGTTATTTATGAACCTACACCATAGATCCCTGTTGATGCAGAATAGATGCAGAATAGATGTAAACTTTGAGGGAAATAAGTACCAAAGTTGATTCACTAGACGAGAATACTACCGAAAAGGTATCATTATAATCATGTCAGTCATCATCTTAGTAAGTAAACATCTGCTTCAGACCTCACTCTCCTCGCCCGACGAGTCCGGCTTGATCATATTGATCTCGAATCCACCTTCATCCTTATCTTCTCCTTTCTGGGGCCACAGTATATGGTGCAAGACGATCGCTCGAATCATCATATAGAACACAAAGAAGTACATCAGTATGAGGGGGATTACCATTGCGCAGCCGACAATCAAAATCGGCTTGCAGGAGAAGGCATTTCCAATGGCAAAGGTCGATGTAATCAGTGCAGTATTCGGGAACACGAACGAATACCAGCCCATGGAGAATACCATGCGGCCATGCCCGATAGCAGACCAATGGGCAAAACTGGCGATGAAAAAGAAGAAGATCGCGAGCCTGTAAAGCAGATCAGCGGGCTACGTCTCACACATATGGTCTTGCGGTTCATACCCCCACAGCCACAAAGCACCAAAATCCACTACAACCCTCAAAACTTTGGCGGCTAGGGGCCCATCCCCCATGAAATCAGATGGAAAGGCACGGTGCGCGTTGGCAGCCATGTTGACTATCCCAGTGGTGGTAAACGCACTGGGGCCAACAGAGACGAACATACCGGGCCGGACATTCTCCTTGGGCAGCTTCTGGGTCATCAGGCGATAGATAAAAGCCGAGTATACCATGAGGGAAACCAAAAAGCCAACACCCTGGATTGTTGTTCCTCCTATAATGATTCGCAGAGCATGGGGTTGTGACAGCTTGGAACTCAGGACCCCCGCATGAGGCCCGATGATCAGCATAGGATAAGCCGGGAAGATCCAAATAGGCGTCATCTGGGCGATGGTGAAAGTTTGCGTCGACCACCTGGCTGAAGATTAATTGGGACGGTCCAAACTCCAAAATAGTACTGAAAAAACGAATACCCACAGCAAAAGGTATATTGCAGCAGACAAAACCACAGCAAGAGCAGCGTCGATCCAGAACAAAACTATTATTACACGTTCCAGCCAAGGCCCAGTCTTTTCAGGACCATATTGGGAAATATTGATCAAGATCGTGCCAAACGACACGATCGAAGCAGGCACAAAGAGAGACTCTGTCGGATGTAGGAATGATGCCTTGAATGTATAAGGGTAGCAATAGAATCGCGTCAACAGCAAAGACCAAATAATAATATACAGGGCGATGTTGAACAGGAAGACAACCTCGCCGATAATCTCGAGACCGCGAAACCTGTAAGGAACTAGGTACATCCAGACTGGTCAGTACCGCTTGAGCGTTGGTAGATAGGACTAGGACTCGTTACATGTATATAAAACATTGGCGATCCCACCCGTCGCCATGGTTAGTGTGAAAAATGCCCAAGTGAAATGACGGATCCGTTCTTTCCAGGTATAATGCGTATGGGATAGCTCCTTCTTTGACAAGTAGTGGAAATCTTCCTGACAATGGTTCAGGCCGTCCAGTCCTTTCTCATTGCTATTCCCAGCTCCTCCACTCATCCTAATTGCGGGATTCTCTAGCGACTGGAGGTTGGATGAATGGATTTCCCTGGCACTGTCAAAACGAGAGAGCAAGGTTCCATGGCTCCTTTGCAGACTAGCCGCACGTTCTGCATCTTCGATGGTCGGAGTGAGATAGCCATCTTCTCCTGGAGCCCTGAGATGCCTGGGACGAGCAAACGTCATCGTAGGGATCGATTAAGATGGACGTAGTAGTACGCAATCAAACCGTACCTGGCAGTCTCTCCGTCCGCTCCTCAAGACAGCCGCAGCTATTATACTCATCGAAGCAGCCTGTCGAGTAGCTAGATCATGTTTGCAAAGGTTTCGTAGAGGTGGGCAGGCAGACTGAATGACAATCAATCAACCCTGGTCACTTTCCATGGCTTTGCGACTGGGTTCGGTCGCAGGTTTTTTGGGTTGTTTGGGCATGATGGCATTAGATAGGCCGATAGGGCCTAATAGCCCATGCGGGGAGTGGGAAAGTGGGTTTGTTGGTGCCGAGTTCCGCTTATTATGTAGGACTGTCGACTCTGGATGTCCTGTAGATGGGGACCAAACACGATGATTTGCCTCTGAGCCATGTGTGATATGCAAGACCAGACGTATGGATCGACAGTCTGTTTCAGCTGTAGAGTCATGGGTTATGGAGGCTTCGTAGATAGGATGCGTAATAAATGTATATATGAGATCATACGGAAGAGCTCTGTATATTTTACTTATATTCTTCTAGTAATGATATTAAGATTTCCATTAAGTCTTTAACCCTAATATTAGCAGTCTATAATCTAATACTTATTTCTATTCTATGTCTAATTGAAAGGCTTTAAGTAGTAGTTATCACAAAATTTAGGGGATATCATAGAGTAGACCACTCAGTTGCTAAAAATTATTAAGAGAGTAGTAGTTACTGGTCAATGCTCTAGAGTAATTTCTCTTTAGTGCTGCAGCTTATACCTAAATATACTATACTTAGGTAGTTACTATACTATTAACTACCCTATTATTGATAGTTAAAACACCTTATCTAAATCATTTATATAAAAAATGCAAATCACAAGCCAGACTTTGAGGAAGGAGTATGTATCAGATCGTTATTATTGCCTCGGGAATGCGATCCGGCGCTTTTCCTAACTGGTCGAGCAACTCCAGTCCAAGCCCCTGGTAACTATCATTGAGCAGCTTCAATTCTTCCTCACAGTGGTGCTGAAAAACAGCTTGATAAATTTCTTTTCTCAAAAATCTACCATCCAATCCGGAAAAAAATAATGGATATTGTAACTGACAGCCGCAAATCGGTGCTGATCACGGGGTAAGACTGCTCAGTGCTTACTCTGTAGTAAGCACTTGATAGCCAATCTGGAAATCTAATACAGAAGCCACTATCTTCCCTCATCTACTTGCAATAAATACTGGGTACTGAGTACTGATATTATTGTCACTGCCAACCAGATGTTCTCCTGGTGGTATAGGAAACTCTCTTGCGCGGGAGTTTCACAGACACGGCTTGCGTGTCTTTGCCACAGCACGCGATGCAAAAGCACTCGATGACCTTGCAGAGCTCGGGATAGAGACATTGGATCTTGTCGTCGATGACGAAGGAAGTGTCAAAGCATGCTTTCTTGAGGTGGAAAAGAGGCTTGGGACGAGGGGACTAGACTATTTATACAACAATGCGTGAGTAGATATTAAAGGCTTAATGTCGTCATCAGAACCGCTCATCCAGCATTGAAACTGACTTCTCTGTACAGAGGCAGAAGTATACTATCCAGGGCTATTTAGGCGTTCCGTTTTCGGGTCTTACTGACACGACATCTAGACTGCACGGTGCCTGCTACGGAGGTACAGCTCTCCGAGGCTCGACAAACCTTCGAGACAAACTTCTTTGCCGTGATCAATATCTGCCAGACATTCCTGCCACTTCTTATTAAGGCAAAGGGTACTATTGTGCAAACTGGCTCTGTTGCTGGGGTTAGTCTCGCCTTACCTATTCAGCTCTTCCGAGATACTTAAGCCCTGTAGATTGTTCCATATGTTTTTGGGTCTGTCTACAACGCTTCCAAGGCAGCCCTTCACTCATTCAGCGACACCCTCCGCGTCGAGTTGGCTCCATTTGGGTAGGCAAAACTGCTCACTCGCATCCTCAGTTCAGCTAATCAATGGACTATTAGCGTCAATGTTACGACCGTGGTTACTGGCGGTGTGCAGTCTCGCATTGCGCGGACAAAACGGACTCTGGCGCCAAACTCCCTCTATGAGCCCATCAAGGATTTCTACGCTCGGCGCGTGGTCCACAGCCAGGAAAATGCTATGCCGCATGCCACTTACGCACGCAGCGTCGTTAACCAGGTGCTTTACGGATCTGCTCCTTGGCGTTGGCTTTGGCCATGGGCTGTTGGCCGTAAACACTGGATCTGGGAGGGCAATCGGAGCTGGCAAATTTGGCTCGTGAGTGGCGGTTGGGCCTGGTGTGACGTTTTTGGTCGAGTCCTCACTCGGATGTTCGGTTTGTACAAACTGAAGCGTGTTGGTTCTAGGTAAAGGGGTTTGGTTAGATATCCAGCGGGGAATCTTCTTTATTTCCTGTTTCTGATCTTGATACGTTTCCTGTCGCGTTTGAGGTACTTGCTTCGCCCACGAAAGCCAAGTGGTTTGTAACGTAGCTTGTTCATGCTAGTTGGTAGTGAGAAACGTCCTTGCGTACTATCTTGACCCGCTTTTTCAAGATGACATGGATTGATCCTTGTAGATCCGGGATCTTTTTGTTTCCGGCATCTCACAAACTGCTCATAGTCAATGTACATGGTATTTTTTATACCGATTGCAGAGCGCAGAACTCGAAAGATTTCGCAAAGTAGCCGTTCCACGTGCCGTAGGGTTCCGTTTTGTTGTGGATTAGTCATAGATTTACGAACGTTGATTGGAGTAACACGGGACTCTCGGTCCCAGCACAGGCAAGCAAATAAGACTTCCGATCCATATCGTCCCGAGAAGTGCAGCCGTGAAGAGAAAGCTGTCCCTGAATCCGCAATAACATCACTGTCGCTTTTTGGGAAGCGTAACTTATCCTCTCGTCCTATATCACGACGAGTCCTTTTCCCTAAAAGTTTTCCTCTCCCCTCTACTCGATTTTCACACCATGTTCAAGCTTGCTCGCAGCAAACCGGTCGCTGCAGCTTTCAGAGCTGCGCGGGTGAGGATTTTCTTTCCTACCTACATATTATGCTTCAAAGCCTTCAAATTTCCATAATAGAGCTAACATTTGTGCTTGATATTTTTGCAGGAGCCCTCTTTCATTCAGAGTCGATTGGCCGTGCCGCAAAAGCGAAATCTCTCCATCCACGAATACCTTTCCGCCAACCTTCTCAAGTCGGTAAGTCCTGCGGCATTCTCTCGACACCTCAAACTCAAGCGTCCCCCTCGTTTCCAAAGCTGATAAAAATCAAAGTATGGCGTCGGTGTTCCCAAGGGCGCAGTTGCTCGCTCCGCAGAGGAGGCCGAGGTTGTTGCCAAGGAGATTGGTATATATCCCTCAATTTCTTTCGCATACGCTGATTGCTGCTAAAAAAATTGAATCACAGGCAACGATGACTTGGTGATCAAGGCACAGGTCCTTGCCGGTGGTCGTGGTAAGGGTACTTTCGACAATGGTCTCAAGGGAGGTGTCCGTGTCGTCTACTCGTGAGTCCTATGCACAAGTTTTCAGTCCGGCGAGAGAAAAATACGTGTACTGACTGGAATCGTGTTGTAGTCCTACCGAAGCCAAGATGTTCGCCGGCCAGATGATCGGACAACACCTCGTCACCAAGCAGACTGGTGCCGGTGGCCGTCTTTGCAACGCCGTCTACATTTGCGAGCGCAAGTTCGCCCGCCGCGAATTCTACCTTGCTATCCTCATGGATCGTGCTACCCAGAGCCCCGTTATTGTTTCTTCGTCGCAGGGTGGTATGGACATCGAGACTGTCGCCAAGGAGACCCCCGATGCCATCATCACCACTCCTATCAACATCCACGTCGGTGTCACTGACGAGATTGCTCGTACCATTGCTACCGACCTAGGCTTCTCTGAGCAGTGCATCGAGGAGGCCAAGACCACCATTCAGAACCTTTACAAGGTTTTCATGGAGAAGGATGCTACCCAGATCGAGATCAATCCCCTGTCCGAGACCTCGGACCACCAGGTTCTCGCCATGGACGCTAAGCTCGGTTTCGATGACAACGCCGAGTTCAGACAGAAGGAGGTCTTCTCCTGGAGAGACACCACCCAGGAGGATGCGGACGAGGTCAAGGCTGCTGAGTATGGCATTCCTGAAGCCCTCTTTTCCAACAGACTGATTTTCTAATGCGGATTAGGTTCGGCCTGAACTTCATCAAGCTTGACGGTGACATTGGATGCCTGGGTAATTACTCAATACCCCTACATCCCTGTCTGATACATATCATGCTAACTTTCATCAAGTCAACGGTGCCGGCCTTGCCATGGCCACCATGGATATCATCAAGCTGAACGGTGGTAGCCCCGCGAACTTCCTCGACGTTGGCGGTGGTGCCACTCCCGCCGCCATCAAGTCGGCCTTTGAGCTGATCACCAGCGACCCCAAGGTCACTGCCATCTTTGTCAACATTTTCGGCGGTATTGTCCGCTGTGATGCCATCGCCCAGGGTCTGATCAACGTTGTCCGTGAGATGAACCTGCGCACTCCCATTGTTGCTCGTCTCCAGGGTACCAACATGGAGAAGGCTCACGAGCTGGTACGTCTATGACATAACCTAATATTTACGGTCTGCGTGATGACTAACCCTCTTTCAGATTAACGATTCGGGTCTCAAGATCTTCTCCATCGAGGACCTCCAGAGCGCCGCCGAGAAGTCCGTGCAGTTCTCCAAGGTCGTCAAGATGGCCCGTGAGATTGACGTTGGCGTTGAGTTCACCCTTGGTATCTAGGCGGTATAAGTGGGAAACCACTTTCTTCTTGCTCGTTGAATCCTTTCGCTGTCGGGGTGTTTCTATGCCCTATTTTGGGTAGATACAAGCATGGGACTCTTGATCGTCGAGAGGGGACACAGTAGAAGACTAGTGGGTGCGATTTAGGAAAGTTGATCAGCTGAAATGGCGTTTGCTGAGCGCTATAATGGCACTATAGAAATTGCTGATGGTTGGATACATGCACTACTGTTATACTATTATTTTTTTCTTTTGTCACTGTATTCTCATTCTGTGATTCTCTACATTATCTCTTAATTGAACCATTGAATGAAATCCCTATAGCATACTGCAAGCAGTGTCTTAATGATCTGTTTAGTAAATAAGTTGTTTAAGACTGTCTAGTAGAAATATGGTTAGGCAGTTGAATATCTGGGTTGAAACACCAGATATGCCACCCATGTTCACTTAAGGCGACAATAAAATCTTCATCGCCGTACAGAACAGGTTTATGAAAAGGTCCCTGGCCTGGAAGGTTGGACTCACTCAGGACCACTCTTGTATCCTTCGAGAGAATGTTTTCATTGTCGAGCTGATAGGTTCGAAGGAGACGATGATCACCAGCCCACGGAAAATCGTCCTCGAAATAGACCATGACGATATCGGAGGCAAGAGGGACGATATCAGTATCATCGTAATCATCCTCGGCCGCAAACTGGACCATACGGCTGGCAATATCACCGCCTACTGTATAATGGGAGATGATCAACACAGGGACGGCCTCGCTGTCTGTTTTGTCGAAGAATATTAATGGGGATTGTCCGCTACGGTTCGAAAACCTCGATGACCAATCCGGTGAGAAGTCATCTAGATCGTAATCCACAGAGATGCACAGCGAATGCGAAGCTAGGAAAATATAGCTCCTAGAGGCCGCATCAAATATCCAATGTTTGAAGAGGAACGTTATCTTTTGATGCTCTGTGGTTTCGTCCTTGATTTCGATAGTGCTGAAACTATCACCGGTGGGTGTAATACGGATAGACGAAATATCACACGGCGTTTCAATCCTCGTTACTCGAGTGATGCAGGAAATTCGATCCCAGATGATGAGATCACTGTTTATTTCGATTGCCAGCGCAGACTCGTTGGTAATGAATGAGTTGTATGCTGAAGATGGCAGCCGGATATCGGCAATCTCAGCCTTCGTCTCAAGATCCCACACGTGGCAGTGTCTTGCAAATCAGGTTAGCAATAAAGGCATGTTTATATTAGGGAAATACATACCCCATGCTAGTAATAGCAGCAAAAATCTTATTTGTGACTCTCACAGCTTTGATATCTTGTCTGTTCTCTAGGTGAATCACATCGACCACACCTTCAAGCCAGTTCCAGAGACAGATTGATCTGTCAAATGCCCCAACACATATTCCAGATGAATAATCAGTGATCTCGTATTTAGTATCTTGGTCTACCACTTCGAGCTGGTCAAAGATCATTGTATGTGGATATGTAGCCACGCTGAAAGGCCGTCCTCTTTGTAGTGCAATCCGCCGCCGTGCACATCGGTGGAAGAACATCTCTTGCTCTTCTAGAGTCGTGATTCCTTTAGGGATAGTGATCTGATGCCCCATAAGCACAGATTTCCTGATATCCCAGGAAGATAATATAGATTTCCACTGCTTTGAAACCTGTAACAGCTGGTTAGCAACATGCTACAATCTTCCATTACAGTCAACTAGACGCATCCCCTACTCTTTGCAATATAACAACATCCACTATACTTAAATGGCGAGTAACCAGTGCAACTAGTTCAACGGGCAACAGGCTGATAATGTCGGTCTGCAAGGTGATTTTGGATGAAATATCCTTGATTTCGCGCCATTCCTTAGAGGAGAGTTGCCGCAGCACTCCTTCGTAACTGGTACCCTAGTCAGTATGACATGGTGATACGAAAATCGTTCTTGCATACGCAGCACGTCGCGCTTCTTTCGTCTTCAGCTGCGCGAAGGACCTGACAATATTCGCAGCCATAATGTTGGCGTCAATCTCCTCGAGCTCCATGACGGCTATCCCGTCGAGAAGGTGGACGAGGAGGGAAAGCACTGTTAGTTGCAGAAAATTGCAGTGAAACGAAAGAACATAACTTCTTTTCTTTTTGCAACAAATCCAGAATATTGGACAGATACTGTTTGCTATATGGAGAATAGAACCTAAGTGGCAGGTGCAAACAAGAGCAGGCAGGTGACTGACTCCGACGCCTACTGGAGTCATCCACCACGCCAAGATGTACTCTTTACATACAAACGACCAGTCCAACCGAACAGGTACATCTATGCCGGTATTTCTGAGGGGACAGGTCGATGATTACCTTCCAAATTATGACTGGTACGATCAGTCTTCCGCATCCTCCGTTTCCAGAAGACTTGGTGCCGACGATCGCTGCAGGAGTGTGTTTGCCGCCCACGGGGGCCCATTCCAGAAGCCTGCATGAAATTTGAGGCAGGGAGAGGCTTGTCAGGGAACGTGGTCCAGACGTTTTGAAGGGAAAATATGGGAGGTGTCTGTCCCGGCGACGACAAGAAAAAGTCCAGGTATTACGCTCCTTATTACTGGGATCTTCCGATACGCCCCATATATTGGCCGGTAGGTAATTTACTTCTAGCCTACCATCGGCGTCGACAGCGATTGGAAATTCGTATTTTTCCCGGAAAAGTCTGGAAAGAGTTTCATCTCCACCGAGAACAATCGGCTTGTGCAGTTTGTCGCCCCCGGTAGGTAGTGACTAAGGCTCCTAGCTAAGCACCAAATGTTGGGTGTTCCAGAATCCAACACTTTATCTGGCCCCTCCGCCCATCTATCTCGATTTTCTCGATTTCGTCCCGGTTTTTCTCCCAGATTAGCAGCAATCCGTCTCTTCCAAGCAGATTGTCAATTGGTCGCACCACCGGCGATTCTCCGCTTTCTGCGTCGCGGTCGTGCAGGCCAGAACCCCCTCCCCGTTCCAGCTCCCAGATCGACCGACTGCCGCATTTTTCGGTCCCCCTCCCAGAAACCCTGTTTCACATTTCAGCTACCGCCCTCGCGTTCTGGGATCGTCAGGTCTTTCGCGCGACACAAAAAGAAGCTCTCTGGTTACTCCCCGCCGCCGCCGTCTCGGGGCTTCGTGGCCGCTGTGCAAAGTCCGGCCCCATGGTCATAGCTCGCAAAGCTATCTGCAGATCCGATTTTTATAACGCGCCGTCGCCGCGCGGTTGTCACCGGTCTCAGTCTTCCACTTGCCCTCTCCCTCCATCAAGTTCGACTGCCCTCTGATCGTGTCCGCCTCCATCTACATCCCAGAATAAAAACCTTCGAAGGCTCCAATAATCTGCGTGGTCCTTGTTCACCTACAATAATCATCTGCTGGTGGAAATTTTGCCAGTTCCTGTCGGAGGTGGTCGCTCCGCAATGTGTACAGAGGCGGAAACTGCTGGGTGTTGATCTACGGCTCTGCTTTCGTGATATCCACCCTCCCCACGTGTTGGATCTCTCATTGGTGATACCAAATCATTCTTTTGTCTCGTCGTCTCTCATATATCCCGTCGCACGCCACTATTGCTTCTTTTTCGATCCTTTCTCGCAGCCAAGCCTTCACCAGCGTGAGATCCACAGGTATTCGGAGCAAGTTGCTTTCGCGCGATGAGCAGCCTCGCTGGTCCCCCTCCCAGAAATATCATCACCGGTGGTCCAGGTGTGCCCGGAAAGACGCAGAACTTGCCAGTCATCTCCTCGTCCAGCCAGACTTCTCGCGATCCAATGGCTGTCACTCCGCCTGCGTCGGCGGCGACAGGCGGCGCGCCGCCGCCTGTCCACAGTAGCCCCGACAGTGATCGAGCCGGTGCCCATAATGCCAACGGTACTGTCGAAGCTGGTAATCTCAGCAGCAATACCAGTATCGCGAGTTCCAACAATGTGTCAAATCCAGCCGTTGGCGCGGCTGCTGCTGCTCAACAGCCCAAGGTCGTCCAGACGGCCTTCATTCATAAGCTCTATAAGTATGTCAATGCCAGGGTGAATTCCCAGACTTTCCCCATGTGTACTAATCTCTACGGTAGTATGCTGGAAGACCCGTCTATACAACATTTAATATCGTGGTCTAGAACAAACGATAGTTTTGTCATGTCTCCCACCTCTGAATTCTCCAAAGTTCTTGCGTAAGTGGTCTGTCTATATGTGTTTATGAAATCTTCCCCTTTTACTAATCGCTTTTCGTCCGCTATAGTCAATATTTCAAACACACCAATATCTCCTCTTTCGTTCGACAGCTGAATATGTACGGCTTTCACAAAGGTATGGACTAGGAAGGGCAAATTCTCCAATGAATTCACCTAGATGTTAATTTCAAAAAAAAAAAAAAAATAGTGAGCGATGTGTTCCATACCGGCGCGCCTGACTCGGCTTTGTGGGAATTTAAACATGGCAACGGCAACTTTAAGCGCGGTGATTTGATCGGTCTTAGGGAAATCAAGCGTCGAGCATCTCGACATGCGCTAATTCATCGGGATTCGTTTCCAAGCCACAAACCAACAGTCTCGCAGCCCGGTACACCCGCGGAGTCGGCTCCTGATGCGATGGATGCACGCATGATGAATCTGGAGAATTCCCTGTTCGATATGCACAACCGCTTGGCTCGCGCAGAAGAGAGCAATGCTGCGCTCAGCTCCAAATACCAACTGATGGCTGACAGTCTTGTCAGATGCTACCAGGTGAGCTTGGCGATTGTCCATTAGCTCGATCATCATCTCTAACCAAACCAGTGGACTCACTCCATCTCTCATTTCCTCCAAGCCATGGTTCCAGAACGCGAAAGTCCGCTCTTCAGGGATGGTAGGAAATCCTGCTCTCCCCTCTTTTCGATTGATTATGCATAGCTCACAGGCTCTAGTCTCCAACATGCAGAAAGAAATTGAGCAACACCTTGATGCGGTACGATCTCTAGACAACTCGCACGAGCCTGTCCCCCCAGCCAGGCAGCCCTTTTTCACCAATGTGACTGTCGATACTGGGCCACCGCTTTCACCTCGTCAAATCCCTCAGAGCGACAGCCGCAGGCCGTCGATATCGGTTGTCGACACTTCCAGGTCCAGTATGATCCGTCCCCCTGTTCCACCACACCTCGCCGTCTCTCCTCGTCGCTACGGCTCAATTGGTGCGGCAAACTCGTCTCCCAACTACAACCGGCCTCCAGTTCCTCCACCTGTTCCCCCGCAACAGCCAATTCCTCATCCACTTTCTACGGTCTCTTCTCCTCCCGGAGGCCCGAACCTCGCTCGTCGTCATACTTCGGCCGATATTCGCCAACATGGATGGTCGCCGTCTGGGTTGTCGCCTTTTGCCTCGGCCAATGTACCGGCATCGAATTCAGCCGCCCCGTGGCCACCTTCACCACACCGAACGCCAACTTCAAGCGAACAGCAGGTCCGCGAAGTTCTCGCTCAATATGAGATGGGAGTCCCGCGACGGTTCCATGACAACTCCCGACACGGTACACCCCCATTAGCAACCGACACTCCGCCATCTACATTGAGTGTCGAAGGTGGCTGGGCTGTTGGCGGCCCGAGGTTCCCTCGGTACGAGTCGTCCTTACCAGCAACTCGGCGCTCCAGCATGGCAAGCAATGTTCATTCATTGCTGAATCCAGCCGATACTGCAGAGAGACCAAACGAGGATTCGCCAATGGGTGAAGACCGGAAACGAAGGAGACTAGACTAACATCCCCTCCTTACGCCTCTGCACTTGACCTGGCCTGCCATTGCAGCAGAAAATGCTTTTCTTTCAGAAATGCATCCATTTCGCCACCTTTTCCTTCTTCGCCACTTTTGGTCTATACCAGTCCGTCTCGATCAGACAACCCTCTCATTGTTTCGATGTCTCTATTGCAGCCTTTTTGGAGGGCAAAGGAATATTTTCCGAGTATTATGCCCCAGGTTTCCATTGTGGAGGATATATCCACATCTATCTTTTCAATATTGTACACTCTGGGTGGGAAAACTCTTCCTTTGGAAAACTCCATTCGATTGACATTTTTTGGATATCCTTTTATTAACTTTTTTATGTCGGTATGCTGGGAAGCAGAACCGTATCGGTTCTCTTTGTGCCCCTCTCCTGTCTTATGCAACTGCTTTCTTCTCTTTCTTTTATTTCTTTTTTCTGTAGATGTTCCTTTCTTGTCAACACTGGTTGAATCTATCATCATAATTACCACCATCACCAACCTTGTCAGTTGTCTTTCGAGAGGCTGCGGGGATGTGCTGTTATGGCAGCTCGTGTTGGTATTTCCTTTCTATCTATTTATCATCTGGGCGGCTGCAGCAGCTCAATTCCAACCAGCTCATTCGCTGCATGTTATATACCCTTGGGTCGGATGGAGCAATACCCTTTTTAGTTCGTTGAATGGTTATAGATGTGCAAAGTCTTGGCCATAATTGTCAGTCTCAGAAGAGCTTCGAATCAACTCCCGAGTCAGATTTCACTCCTTATGTGACACTTTATATTTAAGTGAGGAATCATAATTTTTAACCTTGAACTTTTGTTCGGGTATCGTATTCTCCCAACGGGTCTCGGGACCAGATTGAACCGTGTACGCAGCCAATGCTCACAGCAAGGGTCATATTCAAATATCATTTCCCGGTCATTCTCCTCCCCGGTGTCAACGACCGGCAGAAAACAGGGTAGGACACCAGCAGGGGCGCCTATTGGTTCTCTGCTTTTGTATGGCGCGATTTTTTTGCGATTACATATAACAATCCACTATTTTCATTTCTTCTTTCTCTTTTTTGACCTGTCGGCAAGGATTTCATCTAGGAAGCTAGTGGCTTTCTTTTTCCTTCTCGACGGAACTGCCGCTGTCTCAGGTTTGGTAGACGTTGAAGACGGTTCATCCTGCACGTTGTCTCCTTCCGTTCCTTGCTTGAGTCCAGCCTGTGAGTTCTCACTTGTTGTATCAGTGATTTTTCTCTTCTTCCCGCCCAGCATGGTTGTCCGCCCGTTATCGTCGTCATCGTCATCATTGTCACCGGGTCGTGAAACGGGGGCTCCGCTCGTTTTCTGCACATGATTTGCTGCTGCTGCTGCTGCCGTGGCCTTCTTCACTTTCTCATAGTTCCGTCCAAGGAGTTGCTTTCTCAGCTTCTCGTTGGAACTGAGTTCAGTGCGATTCCAGCTTCCGTCTGCGGAGCGGTTCGGGAGAGGTGCTCCTACTCCAAGACTGAGAAATGTAAGATACGGATTTCGAAGCCTTCTCGCTCCAGAACGTTGAAAGGACTTACGTCTCGGGAACAGCGGTGAAGATCTCATCTTCCTCTCTCTGAAGTTCTTCTTCAGACTTAACATTTGCAAGCTCTTCGTTTGTCTTCTGAGGAAGCCAGGAGGCGACGAGTCGCTGGCTACGAGCTAAAGCAACGTTTGCTCGGTTCAGGATAACATCTGTTTCACTTTTTGAAATTGACATTGCATTCATTGCTCTGCAGTATCGATTGGCCAGGCAGGATACTCGCCTTGAGTCTCGTTCATCCCAAAGAAAAAAATAGTACGGCAGATTTTACCCGCTTTTTCTACCGCCTCTTGTCATGATCGTTGATCATCAGTTACATTATGAGGATATTACACCATTGATTAACATGATTTCTAATTATTATTTTGTAAATGATAAAGATTGCTCTTTTTGTAGCTTCATAAAATTACCTATGTTTATATCAATCATTGGGTTTCAGCAAATTTAATTGGTTACAAGTAAGATATATATATGTCTAGTGTATATAATTCATTATAAGTCATTTATATACATAGTCTAACATGGCCTATAAATAAAATCTATATAAATATGAGAGTCACAAGGTCTAGTCTCATAAAATGCAAAATGCCAGGATATCCGCGCATATTAAACAACGGTCTGTTCTTCTTGATGCCTCTGTCGCAACTTCTTCTCCGTCTTCATAAATTCCCTGATCCCGACTGGAATTTCGGAAAATAATTCATCAGGTCGACTCGTGGGTGCCCAGTTGGTCTCGCTACCACCGCCATCGTCATCCATACTCGTCACAGCGCTTTGGACTTCAGGCCTGGGGGTTTGCCGCATATCTGCGATCGGATCCTTCGGAGTACCTTTCGCCATCGCCTTGGCCTGCTCCAGCCTGGCTGCCCATTGTTCTACATCGTCTCTGTAATCATCCCAAACGCAATGGACGCAGCCGCTCATGCAGCAATTTTCGGGTTCTTCTGGCCGTGGCGGGATCGCAACTCCATTGATTGTCTTCCATGTCGACACCGGTTGCATTGTATCTGGATGATAGCGAGTCGATTGATACCCTGGACTTGCAAGGCGACTACCAAACACAATTGACATCTTGTCTTGGGGTGATTGTGGTTCGACTTTTACGGCGGGGGACGCTTCGTCTTGCGTGACGTTTATAGCCGGTGGATTCCCGGTCAGCGAGAAAGACGTAGGCTGGCCCCGAGATGATAGGCGGGAGGACAAAACCTCAAGATAGTATCCTGATAACGGTTGCCCTACTGGCGAGACCACAGGAATATGTTGGGTGGTGTTGTTCGGGTGATTGGAAATGGGGCTGGAGACATATTGTCGCACATATAGAGAGCGGGAGGGCCTCCATAATCTTCGTCTTGATTTAAGACTGTGCTTGAAATAACAATATTTATAGCCATTAGTAATTTTCTGTCTTAAACTGAGCGCGAAGCACTCCATCGTGTGCCGAATTAATGAGTCTTGAAATGCAGACGGAAGTGGGAAAGAGAAGTCGGCGAGGATTAGTTATGTCATGGTGCAAACATGGCAAACACAATATATCTACCTACTCTCCGACACTCCGCTTCTCATTTGCACGTGTCGAGAGACAACAGTGGCATGGTATGCTACACAACGCACAGATTGTGCCGCTATTATTATGGCTACTTGATCGCTTTCTCTGTCTTTACCCTTTCATTGAAGCAAATTGACACTAATAGGATATCTGGTCGAACCGTGATTCATAAGAATGTCTACCTCTCCCGCCAAGCGGCGCAAAACAAGCGAGACGACCGCGGTGCCTGTTGACGCGTCTCAATCCAACCGGCATGCTGTTGAGAGTAATAGGCGAGCGCGACCTTCGAGTCGCCAGTCTTTCCAATCTCCGACGCGCGCAAGCCTCGCAAAATCGCATCCCGAAGTGTTAGCGCGTGCCACCAGTCGGATCCCAACTAGAATCCCACAACCATCAAAGAACAACTATGGTACCACTGGCAGTCAAGATGGAGAGAAAGAGCAAGTAGATGCAAGGGTATTTGGATTGCGCGACCGAAAGGCTTTAAGGCCTTCGTTGTCCTCGACAGCAAGCCCGACGAAAGGACCTGCTGCAATTACATTATCTCCACGACGACGCTCTGGTGGGATCCAAGCGTTTACTGCCCCTCCACGCAGAGTTTCAAGAAGGATTGGACCTACAGACATTATATTTGGAACTCCGCCAACGTCACAGCTTGCCCCAGAACCGACAGAAAGCAATACCCCCGAAAACCAGCTATTTCAAGGATTGGCCAGCGTGACGAACGAATCAGAGCAAGGCTTAGACACAGGTATTTCATCTTTGCCCGAAGGGTTTGGAGAACCTGATTTACCCCCAACACCGACTCAATTGGGTCTCGAAGAGCCTCCAGGACGTCCCCAGGGTCTTTTGAGCAGTAGTCCAAGTAAGCGTCCCGAGAGACGCGTTAGAGGACTCACGGCAGAAGATCGAGGCCTCGGCTTTTTGAAGCCTAAGAGCACCATTGCTGGAGACAATCAAAGGCTAAAAGCTGAAGACGAGAGGACTTTTGTTTCCGAGACTATCTTAGAAAAACAGAAATTGCGAAAGCAGCTGTCGGATGACCTCCAGCGACTCAAGGATGACATTACAGAACTTGAAAAATGGACCAGAAGGTCGCAAGAGAGCGTGCGAGATGGAAAGCCTGGTGAGGCAGATCTTTATTCACTAATGTGAGTTTCATATCTGGCCATCGTGTTGAACCACGTATTGATATTTCAAATAGGTCGCTCCTGGCCTCCGATGACCCAACATACCAACAACATGCCGAATCTCAACCAGACAATACCTCGTTCTCATCCTTGATCTTCTCGCTACTCCCATTCTCACCAATAGAGCCTCCTAAGCCAAGTCACGAAACATCACCCTTTCCATCGAATCCTTTTGCTTTGCAGAAAGCCTCGCAGACAAGGCCGTACCTCACGGCATTTGCGCCCTTGAATTTAAAGGCACACTCCAACAAAGCATCCATGTCGGAATCCGATGTATTGATAGAAACACACACTCTAACGCTGTCACCACCACCTCCATTCCCTTCCAACCTATTCAACGTGTCTGTTGTGTACAGAACGCAACCAGAAACCTTGTCACTTGTCAATAAGTCATTGTCTATACTTCTGTCTGATGAGGCGTCCCGCATCCCAGAAGACTTGCAATCGTGGGTCAACACTCGATTAGCAAATCCACTGCTACAATTGGACGTATCCGGCCTCTGCTGGGGAATCAACCGGTATTGGGAGGCCTCAATATCTCGTGCACGAATGTGGGCAGAAATAGAAAGGAAACACTCCAAATTTGTGGAAGGTCGAACAAACCCGAACGGTACTCGCCGTGGAAGTGCAGAAAGTGATGAGACCGCACTCACGCCTCACAATCTGCGACTCCTACTGCCGCATATCGAACGCTCTAGTGTTCTTTTCTCTTCGAGTGACAAGTCGCGAAAAATGCTTCTTACTTGTTCGCTAATATTGGACGAATGGACTGGTGAGCCACAGCTGGCCTCGGAGATCTCGGTCCACGGACCGGCTTCTACTGGGAAGAGGAAGATTGAGCAAGAAGCAAAGAAACTATTCCGTGCATTGCTGAGCGAAGGGGAAAGAGTCAATAACGAGATGGATACGATCGTCCGAGCTACAGGAGCGGTTCTTAATCTTTTATTCAGTGTTGGATCTAAGGAACTCTCAAGCTAGGGCGTTCAATTTTGTATACCTGTCCTATAGTCACATATTTCTGTTTTATTGATACCAATGAATAATTAAGTGTTTCGCCATATCAAAGTCGCACTGTTGGAGTCTTGACTTAGGATGAAGGTCCCATTGTAGCTATCAATCGATTTCACGATTTATGGCGAGAGTGCGGTGCAGCTACAAAAATCCCAGAGACATCAGAACCATGTTGTACGCGGTACATACATTAAACAGTCCATGAAGGCTGCAGGGGAAGCCAAGCTCCGAATATACCTTGTGTGACAACTCAAATAGAATATTAATGACACTTTTATACCCTTATTCCCAAACCCATTCTGTCTCTCATCTAGATATGCCAAAGATCCATGCTGATCTGTTTTATGAGAAGCGTTTTGGCCGACTCGAGTGCGCGAATCTACGATCCATTCTCGCCGTCTTTCATCCAGGAGCAGGGCCCATGACAAAAAGGTAGGCGGAGCACGTCTAGAACATAATTTAGGAATTTGCATTTCGTTCGAGAAGGCTCGGAGGGTTCGTATTTTTAAGGAACAATAGGGTTTGGTTTAGTAAGGAAACGAGATAAGGAGGCGCCACGCCATGCCCACACACACGGTTACACACTTTATCCTCGACGAAATCAACCCGATGGTCACCGGTGCACAAGGAGGGAGAGAGAAAAAGGGAAAGGGAGAGAAAGAGACTGGGGGATTCTGCATGTTTATTTCTTGGCGGCAGCCTCCTCATCAGCCTTGACCTTGGCTCTCTTTTCCCGGGCACCCTGGTAGCGAGCCTCGCTGCGAGCATCGCGCAGGCGTCTGTAGGCAGCCTCCTCACCCTTCGGCAGGGCATCGCGCTTGACCTCGGTGATGGCCTCGGCGGCGGAGATGTTCTTGATGGGCAGGAGAGCGTTGGCGCTGGTGGCGTAGCCAGCGGTCTTGCCCTCGGCGAAGGCGGCCTGGGCGGCCTTGACCTCCTCAGCGGAAGAGTCGAGCTTCTTGAACTGACCGCTCTTGCGGGGGAAGAGGATCAGGCGGGCCTTGTAGTCCTTGAGACGAGCAACGTTGGCGACGAGCGACTCCTTGGAGTAGTTGACACGGCGGTGGTCAACGGAGATACCGATGGTGGGGGCGAGCTTCTTGGGGATGCCGGCTTCCTATATAGAAAAATTGCAATAAGCCTCTCTTCATATCGAAAAATGCAACTGGCTCCCAGCGCAAAAGAAAAAATTCCTCAAGATCACGCGCCCGAAAATCGGCAGTCGATCGTGGGTGCAGGCATATTTACCTTGAGCTCAGCAAGGGTGAAGCCACGTCCAGCCCGGACACGGCGGTTGTACTTGATGGTAGGGCATCGCACAACAGGGCGGAGCTTGTCGGTCGGGCGGGGAGCAACAGCGGCGGCCTTGGCGAGACGGGCCTCACGACGGCGGTGCTTGCGACCGGGCTATATTGCGACAGACAATCTGTTAGTTTTTTTTTTATCCCTCTTTCATTCTCATGTCGTTGACAATCGTATTCAGACAAAGCGAATTCGTAATGACACCGAGTGAAGTCGTAGAAACGCCGATGATTTATGGGACTCATACCTGGTCGAAGTGCACGCGGACACGACGCTGCCAGTCCTTGTGGAAGTCTATCCCAGATCCATTAGCACACCTCATTCCCTTGCACGACAAAAATTTTCGACCATTCATATAAAACAGATCGAAACACTCCTCCAGACGGGCGTTTACTCACGGTTGTTGGGGATCTGGTTGTTGTGCTTGATCGCCTATATATCACCAACACACAATCCGTCAGCATCAAATTCAACCTTTCGTCGCGTAGCCCTTCAGGGTACAAAAAAATTTGTCTCGAGCGATAATCTCACGAGTCGATCATATTTTCGACTCGACGATTATATCTCAGGATCGAAAAACGCACCATTGTGTCGGATGGGGATCAAGAACCGGGTATTGTCGTCGTCGGGTGGTTGCTGGTCGTATCTCAAGACTCCCGACGAAGGTCGTTTCGATATTGGGGGTGGAACTTTTTTTGGTGTGGTCCAAGCCCGCGTTAGCGAGCCCTACCCGCTATTCCACATCCGGAAACTCTCGTTACCGCTTTCATACCGTCGACGGTATCTTTGTATCCGCTCTGTACGGCGTATGTAACTTTGCCTTTTACTGTTGCGGTTTACCTGACTGGTAGTTCATCAATGTCCCAAACTACCTAGGTATGTGAGATCTACGACTTCACTTGATCTAGATATTCTATATGGAAGAGTAAGAGCCTGGTAGATTGTTCAAAAGATCAGGTAGATCTGATTTTATAGGCTGAGAAATCCCTATATAAGCAAGTTTTCTTAAAAATATAATGATAAGAGTTCTATTGTCAGCTTTGAATTTGCATTTAGTTATAGCTAAGAGTATCCTAAGGTACTTGTTATCTGCCTAGGTTGTATGCTACTTACCCCCAAAGCCCAAACATAGCCTAGATCATTTGTCAAGTTACAGTCAATTGAAAAAAAAACAACCCTTCTTCAAAAAGCATCCCTATCAAAAAGCTATCTGAAACGCCAGATTCCCTATCATATCATACTGATTCATGTCTCATTACTGACCCTGAAAGGCGCAGGCAAACAAGAAGAGCTAGCAAACATTTGCAGCGCGGAAGCTTTCAGTTTTCTCAAGTCAAGTGTGCTCTACACCCCATGTCTTGATTCCCAGACCGACCTCTTCAGCAGGTCTTGACTTTTTTGAGGCGATATTGTCGCCATCAAAGCTTGCTTTACGCTTCGTAAAGCGGGGAGAAGGTTCGGTGCCTGGCTTTCGTACTTGGCCAAAAAGCTTCGTCTGGAGAAGAGTGCTGGATTTGGGAACTCTGGTTGCCGCGTGGTGGTCAAGATTGTCATCGGTAGGATTTTGACGACGCGTGTCTGCCGCAACAGAACTAACCAGAGACCCAGGTACATCCTCGTCGGTTACCGCCTCTCCATCCGATGCCGATATCGTGCTGTCTCGATCATAGCCACCGTGGTCCGCCTGGTTGGTGTCTGATGAGAAGCCTAGGGGACGATCATTCCGTGAATGGTGCGCAGGGGTCATATACTGTTCCTCGTTGCGAGCAGTGCCGATGCGGGGAGGAGTCGGTGTCATTGGTAGCGAGGAGATTGAGTGGCTCCCGCGAACGTGGCCACCAGGTTGAGGCCTTGACATTCTCTGTCCGTACGGAGAGGCATTGACGCTAGCAGCGCCGCGGTTAAGGACCTTGTCTGCCGCAAGAAGAGCAGCAAACGGATCATGGCGGTTGTTGTGATTAAGGTGAGGGCTGGCATTGTGATCCGAGAAGCGAGAGTTAAACCTCCGTTGAGGTGTCTGGTATTCGGTCTGAGAGTTGGGAGATAAGGATCCCTGATCAAGCATGAGAGAGAGATGCTCTCGGTTGTCTCGGATACGCTTTTTGAGCAATAAATTTTCCTCGGCCAGGTGTTCGCTTTTTTCTTTCTCCTCTTCTATCATCTTCTTTGCACGGCGCAGCCTGCGATCCAGCGTCGCATTGACCATCTCCAATTCTTGATTATGCTTCAGAGCCGATTCAAGCTCGACAACATTAGAAGCAGGCTGTGCAGACTTGATCTCAGTGACTAAATGACGATTGCGATACTCTGAACTCTGCAGGATCTCAACCTCCCTCCTAGCCAACTGTTGTTCCACCTCAGCGCGTTTTACTGCCTCGTTGCTCGCAAATGAAAGCAGACTGTGTTGTAACTTGAAGTGAAGTGCTGACATGCGGGCTTCTTGCGCAACGCCGAGCAATTCCTTCGCGATGATGCGAAGTCGCATTTCATCTGCCGTCTCAATCTCTTCAGCAGACGGAAGGTTCTCTGACGCCCCATATGCAGCGCAAAGAGTCTTTTCGAGATCGGGTGGCGATGCGAGGTATGAATTTGAGCGCGACCGCGAGCGTGAGCGTCGCAGGGGCGCCGGTGGGACTTGAGACGAAGGCGGAGGTGTCATGTCAGAGGAAGACAGTGGCGGAGGCGACGGGAATTTACTCTTATCAGATTGTGAAGCATGGCTAGCGGCGATGATACTAAGAACGGGCGACGCTGAAAGTGATGCACGTTTGATTGGGGTAGAAGGACCCGCTATCTCAGCAGGAGGAGCAAGGGAGGCCCGCGAGAGGCGGCGTTCGGAATCTTGTGACATTGTGTAAAATTGTAGCGGCGAGAGGGGGACAATTAACAGCCCACAACTCAGAAGAGAAGGCTCGCACTGTCGCCTGATCAGCTTCTATTACAACAGTCAAGGAGGAAGAGAGAGCAATGCATACCGACCTCGTCTGGCTATGTTGACAGGATGATGTCAACAAATAAGATGTATCTCAGATCAAGGAGACTGGCGCAATTATGACAAGACTGCCTAAACCATGCGCCGAAAAGCACCAGAAAGTCTCTCCAAGTGTTAAAGTGCGACGTCCTTTTTGTCTTCTGCGCGTAATGCTTGTCGTTGGGTGATGATGCCAGTCGGATGCGCTTATCGCTGATACGGTTGCTCGGGAGGGGGCGTGCGACAAGGTGATCGGGAAGCCGGAGGGCCGCTTTCTCTCAGAACGCGCAAGCTGCGGGATCTTCTCGTGGGAGGTGGCGGAGGAGCAAGGGAGGCAGGAATGAGGAAAGATATGGGATGAGGAGAAGCAAGGACCGTGGGCAATGAAGCCTTAAGGACCGTGGGACAGCAGGAGTCACAGAGGAGGCTGGGGACTGTCGCTTGCAATGCCAGCCCTGCCCAATCATGGCCAGCCACTGCAAAACACGTGAACCCAACCGCGTTCCAAAATGCCACCATTCCAAAAGAGGCTAGAGCGGAGATCACAGGCGTTCAGGGCAAAGTAAACACAATGAGGAGGAGGTTGTTGGTCAGGCAACGGCAGGTCTTGGCCATGATATACAGGTTTCGATTGATCTCTAACTAATTCTGTCTATGAAGCTGGGGTTGAATGGTCTAATATTGATAATAGTTAGCGGCTGACTATATAGAGTGGTAAGACCTTTGAACTGAATGATCCAAGCAAACTGTCCTGTCTCTTACAAGGAGTACTCTCGTCTTCATCACTGATTCAAGGCTATCTTATTAGAACTAGCATCACGATTTCGAGTATCTGGAAGGTCAAGGAAAATAAATATATCCGTACCACCTTCATTTGTGTGTGTAGATGCGTTTGCGGCAACTCTTCATCTGGATATAAAGAGGCTGCGAATTCAATTCTGTACTACTTGCAGGCAAATTTCTTGCAGACAAAAGAAACCCTACTTCCGATAACCATTTTGATCATTTATGGTCTCTGTTTGTTTCCTCTTATATTACTTGCAATGCTCTCTTTCTACCTATCCATAGAACCCACCAGGGGTTTTGTATCAGTGTGCTTATGGAAAACCCCTGTTTCAGCTCCTTGGGAGTTATTTACTTCGCCACTGAAGGCTACCCAAGTTAGACGACCTCCAGATACTTGACAAACCCCAAATAACTGGTAAATAAGTTAGTTATATTATGGTAAGTAAGTCCAGCAGAGCTGGTGGACTGTTAACAAAACATAATGCCAAGGGAAAGTCTAGGCTAAACTGGATCGGGAGTACCATATGGTCAACCTTAACTAACTGTTTGTTCCCGCTTCGGTCATCCGTAAACAATGAAGTCCTAGCCAAGACAAAGAGCCACATTTGTGTGAGAACAATTGTGTTATATGTCTTGACTATACTCCGTGCTACCTGAAATACTGATTAGCCACCAATCAAGGCGTCGAAAATCTTTGGAATGCCTTATCCCGTTTGAGCCAACAGTTTACGGCCAGGATCTCTGCCCCCCTCCCCCCCCTCGTTCGTCTACAGAGTAGCAAGGATCGTCGAGTGCCATGAAAATGGATAAATCCTCGCGAACGCCAGGCCGACCCCCAAGCGGGATACCTCGATTAGTATCCAGACTGCCTCTTCCTACATCGACCGCAAACAAATCCGTCAGACCGTCCCCCTCACGTGAGAGATTAAGAGCAGACCCGGGCCTCGATGCTTCCAGATTACGGAGACCATCGGAAGAAACTATCTTCAAGAAGCCTCTTCCGAAGGCTGCTTCCCCTGTTAAAACACAGGGAACAACAGAAAATGCACAGGCCAACAGAGAAGGGTCCCGGATCCGGGCGAGCTTTTATGGCGGAAAACTGAAGGTCAACGAGAAGGGGATGGACGGATCAGCCGTATCGGAGGAGGCGGACTTGGATGCCGCTAGTCAAGACGTTCGAGGCCGAACACGGGCTACGCGGCCTTCTTTATCGGAGAGAACAAGAGAAACGCTGGCGCAAATCCCCGCCTCACCAGCGTCGGTGAGGCGACAGTCGAGCTTCTTCAACGGAGCAAGTCCTATGCGTTCCCCATCTCGTGCGCCATCGCGACCGCCATCCGCACTAACTAGCTACTCGCGATCGCCTTCGAGATCATCTTCTCGCCAGCTGAGTAGAACTGACGTGCCTGCTCAGCTCCTGTCAGCGGTTCGGTTGCCGTCGCGGCCTAGAGATCTAGACGCCTTGGCCAGCACTATAGCTGGCGAACCGTCAAATCAAATGACCTCACTTGGGAAGATGGCTCCTCCGAAGACTGTGAAACCTACATTGCGCAAAAGTATCGGACCAGACGGTCTGTCTCGAGATCGTCTTGCTCCAAAAGAAAATGACACAATACCTGCGAGGGCCAGTATATTTGGTGATATGAAAAATCATGACACAAAAAAGCCAAAGGCTTTATCTCCGCCGCCGTCCCTTGTGGTAAAAAAGACAAGGAAGCCATCATCCAACTTCTCCTCTACTTTGACCTCACCCTCCTCGACAGTTTCGAAGTCCTCATCCGTTACATCTGCTACATCTGAGCTCACGCCTGAGCAGCAGGCCGAGAGCGAGACAAGGAAAGTTAGCAAATCTTCAAACGCGCTGAGAGAGAGCATTGCCAAGGCAAAGGCTGCGAAGAGAGCTGCGAGCCAGAAAAGTTCTCAGACTGAGCCACCTGCAGATCCATGGGCCAGCATCGACACCCAGGACCCGTTCAATCAACGGCCCACGGACTCGAACAAAGGTCTGCTGCGGAAACGTGTGGAAACGGCTCGAACCACTGGACATCTTAATATTGCTGCCATGGCTCTCAGGGAATTACCAGATGAGGTGATGACAATGTATGACTTTGATCCGAATAGCTCGACCGAGTGGTACGAGAGCGTGGACCTCGTCAAATTTATTGCTGCAGACAACGAGCTAGCGGAGTTACCAGAGTCTGCGTTTCCTGACGTCGATCCTTATGATTTTGATTCGGAAACGGACGAGAAGGGAAGCCAGTTCGGGGGCCTAGAGTTGCTAGACTTACATGGAAATATACTGCGTTCTCTTCCACTCGGAATCAGAAGGCTTCAACGGCTTCACACCCTTAACATATCGAATAACAACCTGACTATGGACGACTTGCAAATTGTTTCCAGAATTGAGTGTCTCGTCGACCTCAAAGTGGCAAGCAATAATCTAGAGGGGCCATTGACATTATCCTTGGATCGGTTAAGCAAGCTGGAAACACTAGATTTGCATGAAAATTCCATCACAGAACTTCCAGAAAGTCTTGCAGCTTTAACATCACTCAAGAATTTCAATGTCGGCCAGAACCAGCTCACATCTCTTCCATTCGAGGCATTATGCAAACTTCCTCTCAAAGAGATAATGGCTCCAAAGAACCGTCTCAGAGGCATATTGATACCGGCATCAGTTCACATACTGCCAGCACTGCAGACGTTAAATGTTGTCAATAATGAGCTGCAATGCTTCTCTGAGAATGAGGCTTTGGCTCTCCCCAACCTCCAGACTCTGATGCTGGATTTCAATCGTATCAATACTTTGCCTAATATGTCATCGTGGCAAGCCTTGCTGACCCTTTCAGCGGATGACAACGGCCTGACAGATCTTCCTGCGGGATTCACCGAGCTGAAAAATATAAAGAATGTGGACCTCACTGGCAACAATATTACCAGGCTTGATGAAAATATTGGATTGATGGAAAGTCTATTTTCATTTCGCATCGCTAACAATCCTCTACGGGAGCGGAAGTTCCTCACTATGGACACCGAGGACCTCAAGCGGGACTTGCGGAGTCGATGCGAACCGGAATCGCACGAGACAGATGAAGAGGGTTCCGTCGGGACACAGTTTACCTTAGCCCCAGAAACTCCTGTGACTTCAACTGGCTGGCAAGTGAAGTCAGGGGGAGTCCTCGACCGTTCACATACCAAGATGACCGAGTTCGACACAGACCTTCTAGAGCCAATTACGGTCCAGGATGTTCGGTGTCTCTATCTGCAGTACAATGACCTGCATAGCTTTCCGGTGCTCGCCATTAGTATGCTTGCACAAAACCTGACCGACCTCGACCTCTCACACAACCCGATGGACAGTTCCGAGCTCTTTTCGTCCCCTCTCACCCTCCCTCACCTTCAGAGTCTCAACCTGAGTGCGACCACACTCACAAGCTTCGAGCCTCTGCAGACCTATATATCAGCGCCGTCTCTTTCATTCTTAGATATGTCGTATAACCGGCTTACGGGGGCTCTTCCAACCATGCGGCACTACTATCCAAAACTGATGACCCTTCTTGTAGCAGACAACCAAATCGCCAGTTTGTCGTTTGAGGCAGTACAAGGTCTCCAAGTCCTCGATGTGAGCAACAATCATATTGAGATGCTTCCCCCCAAGCTCGGCTTACTGGGCGCGGAAAACTCCAGCAAGAATTGGGCGGGCGGATCCGCTTTGAGGAGGCTCGAAGTCGCAGGAAACAGCTTCAAGGTCCCTAGATGGCAGCTCGTTCTAAAGGGGACTGAGGCAGTTCTGGACTGGCTGAAGGGTCGCATTCCTGCCGACGAGCTCCCTGAATGGGAGGCAGAAGAAGTAACGGACGCTTAGTCGTGGTGTTGGACAGATGAGGGGCCTCTTTCTTTTCATGTCTCCTATTTTCTCTCTTTCCGTACATATTGACAGGGGTTCTCTAAGTTCCTTTGATATCAATAAGTGTGGGTATGATGCTTTTTTTGGACATTAAACATCTTGTATTTCTACAACTGTGCTCTTTTCGGGCAATTTTTTCTTCTTTTTAATATATGTGACCTTCCCGGACACATTGATTTTATTTCGTCTCTGCATATTGGTGCAACCCCACAGAAACGCTGTATAAGTATTTACAGGTGATAATAATATTAGTTCTCGACTCCAAATCAGGCCTTGTCCGGCGTCTCATCCAGCCATCTGGTAACCTCACGCAACACTTTCACCCAAGCCTTGGACCACATTGCGAATTTGTCCTCTGTCGAGCTCTTCGCCCTTGCGTCTTTCTTGGTGCTCCATGGCGAAACGAGTATATCAACAGCGTTCGCGGCGTGGCTTTTCACTTGTTTCATATGACGGATTAGTCCGTCTGTATTGTCTTCGTAGAGCGCGCCGGCCGCTTCGTCAACTTGATCCGGGATGCTTTGGAGATTGGCCATGAGCGACTCTAGCTTCGCTATATTCTCGGAAGGCTCTAGCGAAATGCCTCCAGTGATCCTTAGTCGGTTTACGACGACGACAGAGTACATCTGGACGACGGGCTTGAGGAAACGAAGCGTAGCCTTTTTATGCGCGAGGAGAGCGGCTGTATCCTGATCATCATCGTCATCGCCATCATCGTCATTTTGCTGGTCCTCGTCTGCCTTCCCCTCCTCGCCTATCAGGTCATCGAAGAAATCGTCTCCTTCCTCGGGATCCCACTCCTCAATCTCCTCCATTGCATCGCGCACTAGGTCTCGCCATTCCTCAACGCGGCGTATCACAAACCCCACAACCCCCTTTGCGACGAGGTCGTTCAGCCTATCGCAGGCATCCCACACACGCCCGGTCGAGAGCGTCAGATCCGGCTTGGTGATATCTTTGTCGTCTTTTCCTTCCCTTTTCGCCTCATCCGTCTGCTTGGCAATCAGCTTCACTTCCTCCACCAATGCCGAGAATTCCTTCAGGGTTGTCTTGGACAGCGTATTGATTTCTGTGTGGAATGCCTTGGTATATTTATTCGGAGTGACGAGCAGGGCGGCGGTGACGAGCGAGGGAAGCACCGACTCGTTCACGGCCGTCAGGATACCTGCAATAGCTGAGGGAGTGAAGGGCGACATCATCGCTAGAAGAGAGAGTTTCGTGACTTGCGCCCTGAGCGCAGTCGCCGATGCTGATACCAGAGGCAGAGCATCTTTTCCTTTGTATTCAGTCGCTGCGGGGTCCGTCGTGGGAGAGGAGAGAGCCGCTTGGAATTGCGTCGAGAGAGCGAGCGACGTCGCGATGACGACAGTAAAGTTTTTGGACATTTTTTTTTCTGGAAAACGTGAAAGAGAGTAGAAAAAGATTTTCTCCTCTGAAGAAGCTGCTCAGCTTGTCTTCAATAATGGCCTGTCAAGGGACTGTCAGGTTCGTCGGGAGAAATTTCGGCCCCAGCTGAAGAGGGGTGGCGATAAGGCCAAAACAGTAGATTAGGGTTTTGCGTGTCACTTGCTTGGTTTTGTATTACTATAGGCCTCGTCGCCTCTACGACTTTACTTCGTTAATAACGCTCAGGCAAATCCAGCAAGTCATTCGGCGTTTGCCATCTTTATGTAGGCATTCATATGGGGGTGGACCAAGCTTTTTGGTAACTAGTGTTGTGATAGTCATAAATGGTCTCGATGAGAGGGGATAAAGCAAAATGGGCGCCATTTTAAAGACGCATTCACGGTTTTCTCCCTAGCAAAAGTGCACATCGAAGTGCTGATAATATAATATGGTAAGGGTTATATGGATAAATCGACAGTCAAGAGGTAGGAACCGGCCCTGCAAACTTCAAATGTGGTTAACAGTCGTGGGTACGTTCTCATAGTATGGTATGTAGGAAGAGATGTGTGAGGTCGATAAAATCGCTGTCCGACGAGTCAACGGGTCTTCCACTGCTGGCTTCTTCAAAATCTAGTTCTTCAATTTGTCTCTCGCTCTCGATCATCTCGAGCCTGTACCTTTCCAGCAGCTCTTGCCGCTTCTTCACAGCCTCGTTGAACCAGTAACGGTCGTAGGCCAGGTGCTGGATCATGAACGAGCGGGCTGTCTTCGCTTGTTCCTGCTCAACCTCCGATCTCGACTTGAGCGACGTCTCGAGAGCCACGCGTTCAACTCTCCCTCTTTCCTCCAGCGCCACTACGGCCTCGTCGTGTGCTTTCTCAAGTTGCGCTTTGGTGGTCTTCTGTCTTTCTCGAAGTCTCTCGAGCACGGCTAAGCTTCGCTTTTCGGCATCGGGCTGATTATGGAAATATGATGGAAGGTTCAAGATCAGCTTGATCTCCTGCTCGATGTGGATCGCATTCAGCCTGGCGGCCTCTTTAACTTGGACAGACTTCGCTTTCTCGACGCGGTGTTCGTGGTTCTTCTGTGTCCTGTCAATCAATGCGTTGCGGTCACTCTCAAATCGCTCCATGTAGGACTGCTGCTCAGCAAGAAGCGAAACCACCTCTTCCTTTTGTCGGTCGATCATAGTGGTTTGTTGAAGCTTGTTGATCTCGAAGAGATATCTCTGTAAGAGGGTCATCCGCTCGTCAATGGACTCCAAGCGTTGAAATTCACGTGCGCGTGCAGCTGCCTCTTCCTGAATCCGTGCATTTTCGCGACTTAGTTGCTCTCGTCTGGCTGCTTCTTCTGCTTCCTCTGTTTCCATTGCATCCCTTCTCTGAAGATACCCAACTGCTGCAATGGCAGCAGTAATTTGGGCCTCGTCGTCATCAGTATCACCAGCAGCAGGTAAATCGTTGTGTATAAGATTTATGTTCTCTGCAGGCGTGTCATCACAGGAGCATGGTTGCATTCGCTCCCCCCATCGCGCTCCACATTTATAGCTAGCCATCAATTAGCCAATATAAAAGAAGAATATAAAGAAAGGCAAGAAGAGGTACCAGAACTCTGCCCCGCACCGGCAGGTGATGTGAAGACACCCATATGTCCGCTCGACCACAGACCTACAGCCCCAGCATCTTTGCCACTGTTGGTTTCTTGCCTCATCGAGAACCGCAAGCAGACCGGTATCATAGGAACACTGTTTTTGACCGTGAGATATCCCACGGCATCTTGAGCAGATACTGACTCTGCAGTGGGGACATCGCTGAGAGTTGGAACCCTCTTTAATATCCTTCAACGGGATCCATTGCCCGCATTGCGGTGACGGACAGTACCAACGGTTTGCCACAGAAACGGCGTACTCACGTATCCTGGACATGTACTGCTTTTTTTCTTTCGAAGAAAGGTAGGTAACCATCTTTTTCATGGGGATCTCTTGAAAACAGCAACGCGGCGGGAACAGACTTTCATCTCTTGTAGCCATGAGCGCCATTCGAGCGAGGCAGTCCTTGCAGTAACTATGTCCACAAGAAAGCAAGACTAATCTTTTGACTCGTAACTCTGTGAAGCAGCTTACACACTCCCTTGAAGCGAATCAGACAGAGAATTGAGCATTCAGAAAGGTGAGTTGCTTACCCTCTTTTCTGGGAACAGGATCTCTGGAACAGAGATCTGAGTCGTAAATTTAGAGATCTAGATGTTGATCTGCAAATCGGTGGTTCAGAAAGGGCGACCTGGTGTACCGAAGAGCGAGGTAGAGAGGAGTCAGGCCGATGCAGAGTTGAATGATCCTCGTCTTGTTCTAGAACCTCCTCTTGGAAATTGACACTGTCACCTTCTAAAGCTGGCAGATATGTTTCCACAGCCCCAGAGCGCCTCACAATTTCCGCAACTACGCTTGGTAGCTTGATTGATAGTGTTTTCAGCTCTGGTGGACAAGAGTGCTGTAGCCATTGCTCTTCCACGGCGTCAGGTATATCTTGAGGGGCGTAGCCCGGTAGCAGCTCAGGCCACTCCAAAAGCCCGTTCCCATAAGTGGATGTCGATGAAGAAGAACTGCCTGACAAAGTCGACTCCATTTCGACCATAGGGTAGTCGACTTCTAGCAACACGGAAGTCATGCGTGGGTGTGTGTGTATTGGTTTTTAGTATGGCGTACTTTGTGTAACGAGAGATCAGTAGGGAAGAACGAAGGAAAGATTAGAGGGGCATCTCATGTAGATAATACCACCAAATACCATCTAATCAGCCCATTGTATAAACGATTTCTGCACAGCAACCGCCGGCTTGCTTTCGTGGACAAGCCATTTGGGCGGAGTCTTGACACAACCGGGCATATCTTGTCGCGCCACATGGTTTCCCCTCATTGACAACGGTATTATGAGTATAGTCTTTGAGTACGAATGATATCGTGGAACGAAACATGGTATTCGTCGTGTGAGACTGACTTGGGCCGCTAAGGAGCCCAACCACGGTGAGAGCTCAGGTATCTGACATGGCTTATCCCTTGGGAAAAAATCAATTCACAGCCGTCCACTAATGCTCATGAGACGGCACACTGGCTTTGTTGAAACAGAAAGAACGAATAGAGATAGTCAGTCTCGTACATGTGCTGGCGGTCTGCAAGGCTGACCCTTGATGCTCTTGTCTTTGCGGGGCGGGGGCGCAGTGCAGGGAAGAAAAAAGAAAGAAGGGACTCTGTTTCAGGATATTTAATGGAAAGATCAGCGAAGGCTCTAAGCCGCAAATAAAGTCTAAACGAAACAAGTCTGCCTTTCCTTGGGTAGGGATGTGGTCCAGGGAGGGGAGAGGAGGAGGCTCTCGTATCAGCGACCAGTGGGCTATTGTTTTTTGATTTAATTTTCATATTACCAAAGTGATTAGAATGGTTATATATGATGCAATTGGCAAGAAAGAAGCCCGCCACCAGAATGAATTAATTCAGGGTATCACTGACAGCTACAATGCTGTCGAATAGACGGCGAGTATCACCAAACACCAGACTCCACAATCCTGATTCAAGTAAGACCCAGGTAAGGCGCGGCTTTGATTGCACCTGAGAACTTCCTAGAAGCCCATCCTGACCCATGTTCTAAGTATTCCTGCCTGGTGATCGCGACCTGTTCTAGCTCCTCTCTATTCGTCGCGAAACGAGAAGCACCTAGCCAGGTTGATCTAATGGGGCTGAATCAAGTCAGTTATGAGAAATCACTTGCACAAGTAGGCTCATAGCCTCAAGAACAAGGAGTGACCTACTCTTTTGGACGTCGGACTCTGACAACACACTCTGCTGAGGCGATCTGGCGCAGTTCCGTTTCTCTGGAGAAAGATCAGCGAATATGGAAGACACAGGAAGATGGAGTAATGTCTTACAGCCGATCCATGAAGCCTGGTAGCAGGCAGTTGCCCCCAACAACCAGAACATTAGCCAGAAACGAAGGATGCAACCCAGTAGGCAGTACAGAGAGGCTCTGCAGGACCATGTCTGCTATGCCGGCCTGTTTCAGACCAATATCACTCGGGGTGAATAATATCTCGGGTACTGTGAAACGTTCGTTGCCTAGGATCAGGACATCTTCTGACAAGGCTTCCGTTGTAGCACCCGACAGCAGGCTCTTCCTTTTTTTGGCCTTGAGGAGAGGATCATGCGGTCGCATAAAACCCTTTTTGCCCGCATTTGGGTCAGGCAGGACATATTCCACAGTGATGCTCTCGTCTGGCTCCATTTGCAGACGCCTCTGATTGGCCTTCCATGTTTTCTCCATATCACCAGAGAAATCACTGCTCAGGTAGCAAACAGTCTCTTTGATCTCATTCATCACAAATGTTTCGTCAACCATATTATACTGACGCATTGATACAACCTCCTTGAGATAGTTTGTGAGGTGTTTCCCTCCCAAGTCTAACCTGCGAATGCCGCGCTGGATAGGCCTTCCATTGTAGACTGGAGTCACAGTTGTATGGGAGTACCCGGAATCGACAACCAGGAGACATTCAACGGGAAGAATGGGGGCATCTGGCTTTTGTAGAGGCGGATCACCAAAGAGAGAATACACCTCATTCCAGGCGTTGAGTGATGGTCCTGGGAAGCTTTGTCAGCCACCGTAAAGGATGGCAATAGAAAACAAAAAAGGAAGACTGAGCTGAAAATCCGAAAAAAATAAATAGGTAATCTCTTACCGATAGATCGCACGTATCCACCGAACCCACACTCTTCCATGACGATTTCGTCGGCATTCTTCTGCAGAACAGGGAGTGCGTTCGGCGCCTCGGTGAGAATGAGCGTTGTTTCTTCAGGACTCGCGATTCGAAGATCCTCACTCCCCACAGTCCTCTCATCGAGGAATGAATGTTCCCAGAGCTCCCTCTGTGCTTCCCAGTTCACGATGTATCCCTTCTCCACGGGCCGGCGAAATGTCACCTCGTTCCAATCCGTGATATGTGTCGATAGTTGCGAGCCGATAAAGACCTTGTTTGCGCGGGTTTTAGCGAGAGCATTGGGTATCACACTGCAAGCAGACAGGGCCGTGTCTTCGTCTTCCGGTGGCGGGAATTCCGGCGCGTAGCCGGCTTTCATTGTATATGCGCCATTGTCGATAATGAAGGTCTTGCGCGGTAGGGGCTGGATCTTCGGGACCGCAGTTTTCGTCGGTTGGCGTGCCTTCGAAGTACCCATCCCGGTGACCACCACAATTGGAAATTCGTATAAAAGACTATTCGCCTCAAATAATCACCCCGAGACCGTTAAATGAGTGTTAGATGGTTTGTTGCTGGAGGGTTTGTAGATGTTTAACCAGCAGCCAGAGTTGAGGAACCTCCGCGGAACCTGACGTGAGGCTAAACCATTTCAAGTCTTGGTCTTTGGCGTAAGTTACAAATCAGGAAGTTAGGGCACAACATTAGGGCAATTTAAAGAAGGAGTCTGATATGAAATAAGAGATATATCTTGATATTTTGGACTATTCTATTTTAAAAGAAGAAAGACGACGAACGCCCCTCCTAATAATCTACTTGACTGGCAAAGGCGTTCTCCTGATTGTTGATACCAGGTGACGTTTTACACCGCTTTGTTGTTCGCAGGCCAGTTATGATTTTTAAGGCAATATTAAATTGAAATATATATACTAATTATCTCTGACAAAGAGATAAAAAAACTAAGGTGACATTGATTCCATGACGATCCTTCTAGTAGTCGTAAAAACCTTTCCCACTCTTCTTGCCCATCCAGCCAGCATCAACCATCTTTTTTAGCAGGCCCGCGGGCCTATATTTGCTGTCTCCTGTCTCTTGATGTAAGACGTTCATAATAGCGAGGCAAGTGTCTAGTCCGATAAAATCGGCCAAAGTCAAAGGTCCCATGGGAACATTGGTCCCGTACTTCATAATGCTGTCGATGTCCTCACGGCCACCAACACCGGTCTCGAGACAGATGATCGCCTCATTGATATATGGCATCAGAATGCGATTAGCTAGAAAACCGGGTGAGTCCGCAGAGACAGCAGGAATCTTGCCCATGCGCTTCACAAACGCGACGGCAGTTTCTAATGTCTGCCGAGAGGTCTGTAGACCGGAGATGATCTCGACTCCCTTTTGCACCGGTACGGGGTTCATAAAATGCGTTGAAACCACTCGGGAGGCAGCCTGGAGATCCTTTGGATCGGTCGTCGTGGCCGCAGCAATCTTGGTGATAGAGATAGAGGAGGTGTTGGTGGCGAGAATTGCATGTTTCGGCGCAATCTCCGCGAGTTTCGAGAAGATAGAAGTCTTGAGTTCAGGAATTTCTGGAACAGCTTCAATCACGAAGTCGACTGCGGAAAGATCATCCAATTTCAGAGTAGCGGTGATGCGACCACGAACTATGTCGGCAGCTTCACGGGTAAGACGTTCCTTGGCGACATCTTTATCGAGAAGTTTATCTATATAAAAATATTGTCTCAGCAAGTTTAGAATTCATTAATGATATGGTGCTCGTATTTACCGGCAAATCTAAGACCCTTATCCAGCGAGGCTTGCGAGTTATCAACAAGGAGAACGGGAACTTCTGCTTTCTGGGCAGCAACCAGAGCGATTCCAAGTCCCTGGAAGCAATCAATAACAGCCAACAAGTCGCTATCCGACAAGGGACCTCTAACTGACCATCTGGCCAGCCCCAATCACCCCTAATGATTTCACCTCGGCAGCACCCTTTGGAAGAGTGGTGGTAAAGGAGCGGGCCATAGAGGGCCCATTTCGAGCAAAAGAGCGAAATTTAGAGGTCAACATCATTAATTAATGGATAAAGAACCCCCCGATTTCATGAAGAAGAAGAGTCCACTATTCAAACGTCTGTTATTAAAGAGACCCTGTCCCGCACGTGCTTTCCCGACGTCATCGGTTATCCTCGGCTGTCGGATAATATCACCATCCGTGGCTCCGGGCTTGGCAGGCGCGTCGACGCGTGACGGACGCGTTCTAATTGGTCTTTCTCGATTCGTTCTGGTTATCGAAATCAGAAGGTGGTGATAGCGATCTTGTGCTGAACAGGGAGAAAGGATCCAAAATAGGGTCTGTCGCATGACCTATAGAGCCACTAATATGGACGAAGACGTGGTGTCCTTTGGCCAGGAGGTCCAGGTCGTGGATCCTGAAGTTCGCGCTCATGTGTACAGTCTGGTGACTGCGGTGCGTTCGGCTTTCTCTTTGGCCTGACGATCTTCTCTGATTATACTGATACTATTACAGCTTGGAGGCTTTAATGGCGAGAATGCAGATTGCTATGTGCTTGGTGATGACGCGTTGGCGTGTTTACGAGATATCAAACGATGGCTCAAACTATACGACGAGAAGATCAACCGTATGGATGTGGCAAGATGTTTGGGAGAAGCCAATCTCGTGAATGGAGATCTACTGCCCATCTTGTCGAACTGGTGGACGAGCGGTCAGAACAACAAGCACATGTCCCGGATCGCTCTGGCGTGCTGTGAGTTGGACGCCGATGCTTCAAGTGTTTCGCTAACACGGTAGTGGAATTACTCGTCCCTTTAACCTGGCCTGCGGAGTTCCACAAAGATATGACGGTCAATCACCATCGCCATACCCCCTACATACAGCAAGCTCAAGTTCGATATAAACGAGGTCTGCTCAGTTACGGCGGCTCCAACCTTCTCCGAACCGTCATTCGAATCGCCCTGCCGAGTATGGCGGTGCCCCGATCAGAACGGACGACTAGAGACGAAGGCATCCTCAAACTTATGCTTTACCTCTTCCGGAATATTTCAATTATCTCGCAGAGCGCACGCCTGGCAGCAGAAGGTGATGAGGAGGAGACATCGAGATCGGTGACGATCAATGCATTTGCGGAACAGGATGTGTTCGCACTTCTCCTCACCATGTGTTCAAATGTGGGGGATGATTTCAGCCAGCAAGATATGGCCCTTCTGGAAATATTATTCCACTTGGTCAAGGGTGTGAATGTGGAGAAGCTGTTCATGGACGACGTCCAACGAACGGCGAAACGCACCGACGAGCTGAAAGATCTCCTATCTAAGGAGTCGTCCTTGAAGAGGGAATATGCAAAGAATGCACCTACACGTCATGGCCGGTTTGGAACGATGATCTGGGTCAAACGTGACGATGCCAAGATGTCGACCGTCTCTGGTCAAGATGTTCTCAAGGATGAACAGACCACTCTGTTGAAAATGGATCAGAGCAAGAAGTGGAATAAACCCCAGCCACGCCGGAGACAAGAAGAATTGAGCACGAACAATAGTTTTGACACTCCCACCCATCTCTCCTCCACAGCAACTAAGAATTTGCGGTCATTCGTGGAAGAGTTTTTAGACTCGGGATTCAACCCATTGTTCACTCATGTTCGGAAGGCAATTGAACGAGAAGCAGAACGTGTGACGGATATCAATAGTCGCCAGTTCTTCTATACGGTCTCCTGGTTCCTGGAGGCGGAACGTGTGCGTCGTACCTACCAGAAATATACGCACGAGCAGAGCAAAGGAAAAGCGAAGGAGATGGAGCCTGACAGCTTTGCGCTTGTTGCTGGCGTTTTAAACCAGGAAACATTCGTCTTTCTGAACAGAGCCATGCAATATGGTCTGGACCATAAAGATTGGGAGGACATTAATGCAGAAATGCGTTGCTTTACCCAGATCCTGCTAACTGTTCAGGAAATGTCAAAGTCCCCCCTTGAAGAGGACCAGGAGATTGCGGAGAACATTCAAAACCGGATCTTTTACGAGGAAACAACTCATGATAGAGTATTGGCTCTTGTACGTGGATACAAAGATCAAGGATTTGGCTACTTGGATGCCTGCACAGAACTCTCCCATGTTTTTTTGCGGATGTTGGAACGGTACTCAAAAGAGAATATTGATCTGCAAATACGATCGCGCCGGAAAGCCCGACGGAAGAAGACGGCTGAAAAGAATGCTACCACAAATGGAGAAGAAGAGGACCCTGAAGAACAAGCATCGGAAGACGAAGAGATTGAGGACGCAGTGAAGGTCGCCAAGGAACGAACATTCGATTTCAAGCGCTTTTCTGCCAAGTTTTGTACCCAGAAAAGCGTCGACACATTCTTCGCTTTTACCAAGTTTTATAAAGAGCTGGACTCTGAACAACTCAAACGTGCTCATCGCTACTTCTATCGAATTGCCTTCAAGCAAGAGATGAGTGTTTTGCTATTCCGTGTCGACATCATCAACCTGTTCTACAAGATGATTAAAGGACCTGGTGGCTTAGATCCCAGCAAGCCTGTCTTCAAGGAATGGGAAGAGCTGGTACGGCAAATCATTCGAAGGTTGGTGAAGAAGATCGAGCAGCGGCCGGCACTCATAACCGAGCTGTTGTTCAGCAAAATCAATGCCACCGCTTTCTATCTTGAATATGGCCATGAGAAACAGACATTGACGTCGGAGAAGAGACCGCCAGCTGAGCTCTCTATCCACCCCACATATGCAACTACACTCGATGATAAGATGAAGATTGTCGTGTCTGCCTTGGTCATGGACAAGCGGCCGGATCTAGTGAGATGGATCAGTGATTTCATCGGATCTGCTGCCGATGAGAGAGAGTCGTGGGAAGCTCAAGAAGAAGCGCAACGAGCTCAAACATCCGAGACATCTACTACTCCGAACCCTATGATTGGTAAGTTTCCCTCCCCCCCCGCATACTTCCTGTTGCGTAATACATCTTGGCTAACCGTTAAATCAGCCGTTACTCCTCGCGATGAAGAATGTCGTAGGGCAATGTTCTCGAATAATAAGCTACGGCTACTTATGTCATTAGCCGGTTTCGAGCGCCTCGGCGTTGAAGATGTGCCTGGTGCTTCTTGGATTATTCCCTCTAGGCTCTCGTCTAAAGATCTGCGAGACACCCAGGGACTTATCAATAGATACCTCGAAAACCCTGTCAATGACATTGACGGCCAGGAGCCTGGCAAGTGTCTTCGACGCAAGCGGACGGATGAAGCTCGCGATGATATCTGGCGACCTACGGTGAATGTTGATTTCGGATCAGACTCCGAAGGAATGGAAGATGTACCCGATGGTCCTCTTTTCCCTCCAAATCCTCGATCGAAAGCGAGTGCACTGGATGAATTGAAGAAGAAACGCAAGTCCAAGCGGAAAGATGATAGGGAAAAGGAGCCGCTGGACGAGGAAATCGTTGAGGAGCGCCGTCAAGCACGCACGGCTAATGCCCTAGCCAGGCAAGCGAAAATTAAAAGCGATCTTTACATCCATGCAAGTGACGAAGAGACAGACGAGGAAGCTGACAAAGAATTCTTTGTGCTTGAAGAAGAGCGAAGGAAAGCCCAGGCAGCTCGTGTCAAGAAGGCTCTCATCACTGGTGAGATGGAGTCCACCGACATGACAAAGAGTAAAACCGCTGGGCGTAAACGGTCTAGGACTGAGACAGGGAATGGACGGAAGCGACGGAGAGCCAGTCGTCAAGATGCCGGGAGTGAAGACGAAAACGATAGTGAAGACGTGCTTATGACTGGTCTTGATGATAAGGATGAAGAGAGCATCCCTCCTGGTCCTGATGAAGATGACCTCATGTTTGACGACGACCTTGCTTTCAGTCGAAATCGCAAAACCATATCCAGCTCGCCTCGGCAGTCCACACCAGATGTCATAACTGAGGATGAGGAAGAAAACGATGTTGCTAAGGAGGACAAGGAGGGTCAAAACCAGGGCAAGGATGACGACGACGACGACGACGACGATGATGATGATGAAGAAGTGCTGGTCGCTACTTCGTCTCGAAGGCGGGTAAGAGGTGGATTCGTGATTGAGAGTGATTCTGAATAATGATGATGGTCTGGTTCTTCTGGCTCATGAATTTGATGCGGCAACTTATTAGCTATCAGAATTATACATACCCTCATGTGTGCGCCCAACCTCTCAGATACCCGGTATTGTATTTCATGTCTATCACATCATAGATGCCTATATAGTACCTACGCGGCATATAGTTACTAATTGATTGATCAGGAATCTACCTAGATATTTAGGTATGCTCTATTCTCCAATACAGTAAGAGAACAATAGGGGGTATAGAGAACGTACATATGTATACAAAGCTTAGAGAGATCTAGGGCTATGGATAAGGTACTGAAGGTAGGTAACTACTTAGTTTTTAGTACTTAGTTGTTATATTATCTCATTATTCAAGTAATGACAATGGATGTTAGGGTAAGGAGATTCATGTTCCTATATTATAGTTACTGATTATCATAGTTGACAAATGTCTAAGAAGCTAGATCTACTAATAGTATTATACAAGTAATGTACTATATAAATACCTAGTCTATAGCATGTAAGATGTAATATCACTTATCATGGTCTCCCAGCAGTAGAAGAAAAACAGAATCATACCTATAACCAACATGCCTATATGTTACCTCTTGTCTTCATCTGCGATAACCCCAGGCAATGTATGATCCTAAGGCTTTCTGGCGTCAAATACCATCTACTTGTGGTAGCATTAGCTTCTAAAATCCAATGTGTATCTAGATATTCAATGCAACCAGACGTAGCATACCTTGCTGATGTTGAGGCTCAGGCTAGATATACCAAAGACACGGTCCATTTCCCCATCTTCTCTATTGTGAATAGCATGACGCAGCAGCTCTGGCAGTTATGACGACCGTTATGGGAGGGGAAGCTATCTGGGCTATTGGAAGTAGCTATCTCGATGAAGGGTGCACTGCTGGTTTCATCGTTGTCTACTTCTTTGTCCCAGACGTGATCTACGCCGAGACCGACAAGACGCTTATCCGGACTCGGGCTGTGATGGGAAAACCCTCTTGGACACAGCGACTGGCAATGAGGAGAGTGGTATGGCGTCGCATCTAACTCTGACTGGGAATGAACTGGGACAATGTCAGTATGCTATGGTGCATGGAGTGGGAATGGGAAGGTGCAGTGAGGCCGAAGTTGGAGTCTGGACCAAGGGAGATGGTGGGATAGAGACAGCCGAGACGAGGGAGACAGCAGTTAGAGTATCTGATGAGAAAATTTTGATTGCTTGAATTGGATTTTGGGCGAATTATGAGCTATCAAATACTGACCAAGGAGGATTTTTCAAGCATTTGTACCATCACCTCCTCTCACTTATGGCCAATATTTCACACCTCTCTTCAAAACAGACTCCAGTTTGCCATTTAGTGATTTCTAGTCCCTTTTGATAGTTGATGGTAAACATCCAAAGCACAGAGTCTTGGTGTTTATGTTTGATTGATGTTTGATCCTTGCAGAGGAAATTGAACTCACTTTGCCAGCGAACATTTCACCTTCATAAAGCCGTCAACCTTTCTCTCTATTTCAGAAGAGCTAAATTTAGAAGAAGCTCTATGTTCTTTCTGGCTTGAATTCTGCATCAAAGCTAGTTGTCAACTCAAAAGTCGACGATAGTATTGATATGGCAGCCGGTGCATTACTGGGAGGCGAATATAACATTCGAAAGGCTCGAGGTTCCAGGATTCCTACCCCAATTAGACCTCCTTCTAGTGGTCTATACTCTCACAGAATATCTGGGAGCGAACGCTGGGCGAATCATATACTGAGGCCTTCTGATGCTAGTCAACAGCCATCTACCTCAAACGTTAGTTGGCCGTCTGATGAAAAGGCTGTCGTCGAAGCCTCTTCAATCAAGAGGAACAAGAAAACCCCAGAAATAAGCAATACCTTCCATCAGACCACTCGTCAAGATCCCGATCGACCGCGAGATGTCATGGAGGGTGGGCGTTCTCGTCGGGTATGCCCGACAAGCTATAGAATGCCTACTCCGTTTCCCAGACAAGTGACTTTGGTGCCCTTTCCAAAACCTGCTCCTATGACAGGCCCTGATGCTCCAAAGCCATATCGTCGATTCTATTCTCTTCCACTTGACCTCACGAATAGCAAGTCGACTCCAACAACAGGTAGGTCTCCAAGCTTCCAAAGCCCACCCGGAAAGATGGCCAACAGTAACGAAGGGTCAGAAGGCAGACCCAAGAAGGTTGTGATTTGCCAGATTCCATCATATCAAGATATAAGACCAGCGTTGAGGAAGGTGCGACTGAGAATCAACGACGCTGCTGCCGCACTTAAGCAGCAGCCGGCACTATCTTCTCAAATCTGTCCCCCCTCCAGAATTGATACTCGTATCTTGGTCAACCGTGAGGGCTCTGCGACTCCTCGAGCAGCAAGCCAGGCAACGAAGATTCCCCGTTTGTTGTCCAGTGATATTTGTTGTCCTGAGAAGACGGAAAGCATAAATCGCAAAGCCTCGAGATGCAGAGACATGGTGAAAGCTTTGAAAGCGTCGAACATCTTACCAGGGCAGGAAGAGCCTGATCAATTCTTTGGAGGCTCCGACCAGCAGGAGCCACTCGCGGATTCACCACAGAGCCTTAACAGGAGTGACTTTGGATCTGTGGACACAGACGGGACGGAAAACATGGTGAGTTCTAGCCATAGTGAGAACCAGATATAAGAGATACTAAGTCGGCTACCTGCTTAGGTCGCTGAATCACAGCCTCTTGAATACTGGCTTGGCCGCTTTATGACTCTGTCGAATGCGTATCGGTACATGGAATCTTTTGATGAGCCCGACGAGGCGACAGCGATCAACACAATTCCTCTTTTCTCTGCTGCTTCGTTCGCGAACAGGAAGTTGTTGGATCCCCATATAGAAAGAGCCCTCGCGTATCTAGAAGCGGCTTGCATCACCATGGAAGCACTAGACAGTTTTTTCAAGTTTCACGACCAATGTGTTAGGGCATGCGAGAATCAACGGAAGAGAGAACGATCGTCTACTCGAGACTCACCTAAGAAAGGAAAATGATATAATGTGGGAGAGCAGCAAGGAGTCCGAATAAGTCCTGAGTTTTTAGCATTATCGCGAGATTCAGTGTAAAGGAATACAGCGAGCCCGAGCTCGAACAGAGTCACTGGCAGCAACTGATTCCCTACAAGTATAGTAGTACAGTATCTTTACATTTTGACATGATAAGGATTCATTAATGAATAAGGTATACCTGAGACATGCAGACTGTTATGCATGTTTAAATCAAAAAGCGCCGGTTCCATCGCAATATATGCAAGAATGACCCATCTATCATCTATAGACTCCCAAACCATATAAACCAAGCCACCCGTGCCAAGATAAAGGGTCCAGAATCATTGCATGGGACGATTAGCCCTGCTCCTTAGAAAAGCTGCCACCTGTTCATGCCTCGTCACGAAGAACATACGTTTTCGATCTGATTTCCAGACGAGCACGCCGATCTCCTCTGCATACCGGCAGGGGGCTTCATACTCCGCGAGACTGACAAAGTCCTTGAAAAGGAAGCCAGGGGTAGCTTTGACGCGATCCCGTTCCAGCTGCCACAGACGAATCTGATCCACGACGGTTGGGGGCAGGATGGTAGGAGGCATCCCGGCCTTGTTCGAGGTGGACCGCAAAATGTTGTGCTTGCGCATCTGAGGGTGCGCATGGTTGGATAGATAGGAGATGATCTGGTCTGCTGTGATGCCCATTTCGATGGCACGACGGACAGACTGGCGGGTGATTTTCCCGGTGATGAGGTTCGGAAAACGGTATTTGAGCGTGGTGAAGAGTGCGATAAGCGAAATCTGGAGCGGCGACGACGTGTAGGCGTACAATCGGTAGTTTGTTTCGATAATAATGAAACCCGAGCCTTCCTTGCCGGCACCTGTCCCCGGAGGCCCGGCAATAGCGCCTGAGATAGGGTTGTTGAGTGCGCTCGAATCGGAAGTCAGAGTTGTCGCTAGTCGGGTAGGATAGAAGCGTGTGGCGTCGGGAGATTCTTGATATACAATGCCAAAATCGGCCAGGTCTGTTAACGTTCGCAGTTGGTTGGAAGTGAGATTTCTTTTCTCATATGACTGGCCCAGTTCAAGGCTGCTAAGAAGAAATAGAAAGGACAGGACTTCGACGCTGTCCATGCCGATTGCCTCGGCGCTTTCCACGTAGAGGATCACAATGTGCCACACTTGACGGTTGACATCTTGTAGTACGAACGCAAAGCCGTCCTGTGTGATTTCCACCCGTCGGTCTCGGATCTCGACCAAGTGTCCAGCTTGTAGAAGTTGTTTCACTCCTTTGCTCAGATTCACTGGGTTCTGCTGCTCCCCTAGACCACTGGTCCCGACCATATATCCCAGCACACTTTCCCACTGTCTTCTGGCATATTCATCGAGCGCAGCAACGCTCACAGGGCGATCTTCGTCCGCCTGCGAAATTTCTCCAAACGACTGTGTCTCGCCGGCCCCAGTGAGTGCCTGTCGGAGGGAGGAGGCAAAAGGGTTGGTGACCATGTACGCTCGCACGTTGTCCGCCATCGTCGTGTTTGACAGAATATGTAACCTTCCCAATATCGACAGTGCATTATCTCGTTCTCTAGGTACAGAGTCATCGTCAGAGGTTAATCAGAATGGAGGTGTCAAGCAATACTAACTTTTTGCTCTCTGGCTTCACCCAGATCTCCAAATCCGCGGCGGGAAGAGGATCCTTGAGATAAAGAAGGGCCATCACAAAACATTTTGCTAAAGGTAGATCAATTACTGTACAGAAAGAGGCCGGAGAGAATCGTGTACCTAAATCAGGCAGCATACGCCTGAAGATGGCGAGCGCAGTTGACGGCTGCTGGTATAGCTTGTAAAAGACCGTACCAGGCAGGCCCTCCAGGTACTCAAAGGGACGGGACGAAGTGGCAGCCATGTTGCCTGAGCCCCAGAACGAAAACAAAGATCAGCTTTGTCGCATCGTGCGACGTTCAAGAGCTTGTGGGAGAAAGCCGGGGTGAGCTAAAGATTGCGGTTGATAAGATGAGCATGTCTCAAAAAGAATTACGGCGAGCGAGAGGGCCCCGGAATGCTATCATCACGATAGGAATAACCGAGGGAAAGTATAGACCTCATTTCATTCTTCTTCATGTTCCCAGCAGAGAGTACGCAATGACTGCTTTACGATTCGTTAGATCTGTAAGCATCTGAAATATTCATTCTGTACGGATTGGTGTTCTGACACTCTTTTAATAGGTCTGGGAGTCCTTCCGGGCTACTTCCGGCTTGGAGCCACGGTTAGTAGCCACGTCCAGGAGGATTATCGAATGTGTACTGATGGGAACTCTTCGAGAACAGACTCCTTGATAACGTAGGTTCCTGTCTCTTAGAATTTCCCGTGTTACTGTGGATTGTGTATTCCCGTTCGTGTCCGCGGACTGGGGTGCTCTTGGCCTATTAAATTGATGCAAACCATTGGATCTGACTTCTCTCAAACAGCTGCAAGTCACGGCTGCCAGACCTGGTGTTGTCAATTTTGAATTGGATATCAAGAAAGAGCATACGGTATGACCTCACTCTAACCAAGAGTATGAATATCGTCTCATATGAGTCTAGAACCGCTTGAACATCCTCCATGGAGGGACCATCGCGAGCATGGGTATGGTGTGACCCTTTCCGGGACCTCTGACCAATGTACTGACCTTCATCAGTCGACCTTGGAGGCTCTTTGGCTGTTGCTTCCCGTGGGCTCTTTGCTACTGGCGTCTCGACAGATCTCAATGGTGGGTGCTGTTGACATGAGAACGCTTGTGCTCTAACCATGTGCTAATCCCGATGTTCTTGATATAGTGACATATCTCAGTTCTGGAGGCAAAGTTGGCGACAAAATTCTGGCGGTTAGTCTTTTTCTATGAAGTAGAAAAAGCATATTTACTAACTCGTACACAGGAGGTTACTTGTGACAAGTGTAAGCATGCCTAGCTCTTCACTTCAACTATAAATTGCTTGAAAATAGGGTTTCTAATCTGACTGAGGTAGTCGGCAAAACGCTTGCGTATACCTCTATCAAATTCATGAACAGCAAAGGCGACATCTTTGCGCGAGGAAGCCACACGAAGTAGGTCTTGCGAGCATATTTATTTGCCAGTTATATATGGACAGCTATTGACGATTTCTTCCAGATTCATCGCCCTTGCCTGGAAAGACCCCAAAAACATTGTGGAACAGCTCCAGAAGGAAAGCTCGTCATGAACTAGCCAAGTCCACAGTCTGGGATACTGTATAAACTGTAATTATACCTCAATAGTTACACTCAACATAGAGAGGGATAGATAGATCGACTGTTCCGAAACATAAATGATAGTTCTACTTATTTCGTAATCTCGAGCAGCGTCATGTCAAACCTCACCAACTCTTCATTTCATAAGAATTGCAATGGTGGTTAAACATTATACACAATATGAGGCATTAATTAAATGGTTTTATAGTCAGTTGATGAATGCCTTGAAGTCGGCGAATTCGAAATTTGTTCAATAGCACGCACGTAAGCTCAGGGGAAGGAATTGTATAAATGTGCGTGCCGCCACCTCCACGAAAATGGTGATTTTCTCAAGTACTTTTCTGTTAATTCTCTCCAAGGCCGTCCACCTCTTCACCAACTCCCAGCATCTCCTCATCTTCGTCCGCTTGGTTCACAACGTTCTCGTCCGGCATGGCTTCCTCACCAACAACGCCTTGCTCACTCATAGATTTGAGCTTCGCTTGGGTCATCTCATACACATATTGTCCAAGATGTTCAACACTCTCCATGGGTGTCCCCTGTATATCATCATCCAGGATGCGTGTAGTGGGGAACATCTCTCCCGGAGCCAGCATCAGCTTATCCGGGCGTTTGAAAAGAATATCAAATGCTGGCTTCAGCTCAAAACATGTCTCGAACACCTCGCGGCGGCCTAGGATGTAAAGCCCAAGGCGAGCGCGAGAAAGGGCAACGGTTAGACGGCGAACATCGCGCAAGTAGCCTACCGAGCGTGTTCGAGTGAGAGATAAAATGACGTCTGCAAATTGACGAAGATTAGCACACTTTTCGAGATCCTTCAAAAGATTGGTTCTACTCACAGTCATTTTGCTCGCCCTGGTACCTATCCACAGTGGTAACAATCTTTGGCATGCCAAATAGGGCATTCTTCGCGCAGCGATGATTCAAAACATCTTTGATCAAAGCTGTTTGCCCAGCGTAGGTCGCGAGAATTGATATCTTAGATGCCGGGTAACCCAGCAATCGCATGTATTGGTAGAGAGCAACAGCATACTCAGCTTCGCCAAGGTTCTGGATGAAATGAGGTGTGGGCTCCCGTTCACCATTACCCTGGTAATCGGGGATATTGATGAATTGATAGTCGAACAGCAAACCTGCGTTTGCCTGTTTGAACTCCGGTGCAGTCTCTACCACAGGTAAATTTCCTAGCTGTTTGTATCGCCACTGGAAGAGCTCTGCAATGCTAGGCCTGGATCTTCCCTGACGGTCGAGGGTGATGGTAGGCACACCCAACCTCACCAGACGCAGGAAAAGGCTTTGCTCAAAGTGGGCATACTGACGGAACGCCAAATTCTGGATAATCGGCGAATTTTGGAGATGATCACCACACAGTACGACACGTTTCAGCGACAATTGCCCGTTCCTCATATTCTGGAGAGCACAGGGGATAAAGCTCTCAACCTCTGTAATCTGTGCGGCTTCTTCCATCACAACATTATCATAATGGAAACCAAGGTCTGCAATCTCTTGGCGACGCATGGCAGCATGTGTTGAGGTCATAGCGATGATCCTGGCTTCCTTGAGAAGTAAATAGTTTGCCTTGTCTCGGGGTTGCCGCAAGATCTCGAATGGACGGATGTCTTCAAGCTCCGAGAATATTTTTTCGATATGAGACTGACATCCACTTATAACATCAAGAATCTCATCTCTGGAGGCTTCGGAGTTGAACAATGGTTGGGGTGCATTGGCAAAGTAGGTTTGGAAAGGGAACCCTGCCTTTACTTCCTCCTCCGTGGAATTGTTGGAGCGAGCTAGGTCCCAGAACTTTGCCCATGCCGGCTGGACATAAACAGTGTTAAAATACCCAGCTGTCTCACAGGAATTACCATGTGCGCCCTCGGCTCCGATGGATGCGGCCAATCGCGAAACCTCAGCAAGATAGTAAGTGCGGTTCTCAAGGAAAGATTCGACCCTGCCGAACTTGCTGTAGCTAGTCTCAGTCTCCAACTCTTCTTCCCCGTGACCAAGCCTGAGAAGATGCCGTTCATCAATATCCAGGGCGACGATCTTTTGGAAAAGTTGGTTCAAAGCCTGGTTACTATGTGCAATCAATAAAGTCCGCTCTTTCGGGAAGTTATGATATATGTTGCTAATGATCTGGGTTGCCACGTCGGTTTTGCCAGTGCCTGGGGGACCAACGATAACGGTGAGACCTGGTTGTGTCCCGGATGCAATGGCTTCCACCTGGGAGGGAGTGAAGGAGACGGTGTTGAGCTTTGGAGCATCGACAGGATAGGGACCTGGATTGGGCGGCTTGTACGTAGAGACGCGAAGAGATTGAGACTTTGTTGGAGCCTTTTCAGCTTGGTTCTTCCGCCTTTTCTTTGATGGAGGCGCATTAGTCTCCTTCGCCGCACCTTCTACATACTCAAGGACATAAGGTGGTCCAAAGCTCGAATCCTCGTGTCCTGTGGGATCAATGGTCGAGCCAGGGAAGCTCTCGATCAAATGCTGCCAATTCAAGAAGGTATCACGGAAATCAACAGACTTGAGGCGATTGGGCAGCTCTGTCCACCGAGCACCAGCCGGATCACCGTAGCCAAGGAAAATGTCTTGAACCCAGGAAGGAAGAGAAATATCCGAGACGATCAATTTCTGCATTGTCTCCAGAATGGGCTTGAAATTGTTCTCTCTGCCCTTCCTTCGTGCAATGACATTGATGAGGGGATAAATATCCTGTTTTCCTTGGGAGCCGCGATCCTTGTCTGCCTTGAAGGCTGTGGTATCAAGATTGACTAGCAATTTTCTAAGGCGAGGTCGATGGCCATACCCATTCGTCTGCCCTGCAGCAGGTTCACGAAGAGGACGGCCACTTTCATCGAGGATTTGTACAATCTCTGCAGTCCTCAAATAGGTCAAGCGAGGCGCGTCAACCGAACCCTGGTTTCGAGGTATGAATTTTGCAGATGAGCCGGTTTGCACAGCCAAAAGAAAGATCACATCATCCGGTCGGAGAGAATCCCATTCTCTTCGCACATGATCGGCCAGCCTGCCAACCTCAATCGCTATCTCAGCTCTGACGAATGCTGGCTTTGAGGAGCCAACCTTCGGCTGCGCGACTTCAATAATCGCGGGGCTTGATATCGGGATAGCCATCCGCGAGAAGCCTTCAAACGAGACCCCTTTGCCTTCACGGCTGACCCGGGGCTGCATCTTTTTTACAATTGCTTCCATGTCTTTTCGTACTTGGAAAAATGACTCAGATCTGTATAACAGGAATGAGCGCCATAAGAAGTCCCCAAGGCTGAGGTACTGGAGGTTCAGCTTCGGGATGGCAAGGGGCCTTGACCCATCGTATGTTTCATTTCGCAGCGAGGCAGGGTCATAGAGACTTTCTTCCGTGGGAAGGACACTAAGCTGGTCGACGGCTTCCTGGAATGGTACCTTTCGTTCATAAACAGACAGGAGGATTTCAAGATACAGCTGTCTGTCGGGGAAAACATGTGAATGCTTGGGGTAGTCAGTTCTCAAACCAAGATGTGAACACAAGCTTTGCAGCTCCGATTCATCTAACAAAGCCAGTTGCCCTTCAAGCTCAGCACGCTGTTCAATTGTGCCGTAGTTTGATAGAGCAAGAATCATGAGTTTATCCTTGAAATGCTTCATCGAGGTTCTCTGCAATTGCGCAAGCTCTCGGCAGTGACTGTCGTATACCGCTTGCGAGCTGAGAGTTTCACCTGAATAATCATCAATTGCAAAGGTGACGAAATGCTTCAGGAGGTTGTAAAAGTCGCGAAACAGGGCATTTTCTGGGCCCCGATAGAGACTCGAAAGACGAATGACCGGGATGAGATTCAGATCCTTCAAAAGCGTGTTGACATATCGTCTCGTCGGTAACTGGCTGATCAAATCGACAAGCAGCTCCAAGAAACGCTCACAGTACCGCAAATCGTCCGCTTGTTCCTTTTCCGTCCCATTCAGTCTCCGGAGAAAGTCGAGCAGCATGGTGTACAACCAAGAGCGATCAAATCTCATCTTGGACTTTGCTGGCTCGTCAGCTGCATCGTATCGTTTCGAAGAAGCCCTCCAGGCTTTGCGAAGAGAAGGGGCCTTCCCCAGTAAATTCTCCCTGGCCTCTTCGCTCAGCAAGTTGTGCCATATCGAGATCGACACCAATGGCGCGCATTCCTTTCTAATCAATGTATTTTCCAGAGATTGGAAAGCGCTAACCAGGAACGAAATGATCGATAGGCGCGAAGACGTAGGCAAGGAATTATCAATGCTCATGGACAGGACGCGATGGAATAGATTCGAAAAATCGTCCGGCCGATCGGCGAATATGTCTAGTTCGCAGGCAAGTCAGTCACAATCCGGGCCTAAAGATCGGAAGAAGAGCGATATAAAAATCAGGCTTACCCCATATCGGCAGATGCTCGCGCTGTTTTATACTCACAACCAGTGCGATCAACAAAATATGATGGTTCGAAGCATCCTCCGTGTAGCCCGGCCACAGGAACCTGCACCCAATTAGCACGTAAACTCAGCGCAATCCAGGGGCCTAACACCGTACTTTTCCAAGATGCTTAGATTCTCCAATGTCAGTAGAGAACGGAGACTGAATCCCTCCTCCTCTAGCCGATCCCAGACCTCCTTCTTCACGACCTCCGGCTTGACCTTGCGGGCCTTCTTCTTCGACGTCTGGAGCCAGTGACTCTGGGCTAGCTTGACCCAATGACTATCCTCTTGGAAGTCCTCCACGGTTGGCCTAGATTCAAGGCCCGGTGCCATGGCAGAACGCGTCTGGAGCCCCATGTCGTGGTCGATAATCTGCGCTGAGAAAGCGGAGGGTGGTCTCCGATTTCCTGTCTGCACTGGTGGTCCAAACCGGAAAAGCTCCAGGCGCCCAGGCGCGCGCAGTCTAGCCGTTAAAGTAAGGCGGTTAGATCCCGCAGAGCCGCACCTCCTGCAACACCGGATCACTGCAACGCTGCCACTGGATTGCTCTTTCTTTTCCCAACAGAATAGCCAGGATGGCAGAGGTGGCAGTCGACGCTATTCCTGTTTACAGGAGGCTCATCGGGCGTCTCTTGGAGCGAGCAGAGGCCGCCAAGCCTGTCAAATCAATCGAGCCGCCTTTGACAGAGTCGCATCTCGGCGACTCAATATGGGCAGTTACTGGGGAGGACCAAGCGCAAGTCGATGTGCTGAGCCAGCAAGCACGATATGCTACGGTGGAGATTGCTTTTCGAGAGAATTTCTACAGCCTCTTGGTGCGATCATCTATGTTTCCCCCCCCTTCGATAAGCTAGAGATCACGCGAGCTGACCGCGCCTCTTTGACAGGCGACAACATCGATTGACCAGCCGGCATTTATTCAGATATGGAATCTGCTCGATATAATTTCAATATTCTCCGATAATGGTGCGTGGATGCAGGGCTATACAATGAACGCTGCGGTCTAACAGCCCTAGAACAATGCGAGCCGGGTCTAATATTCTGGCTGATCGAAGAGCTCCTCGACAGCCAGACAATTGACAGCTGTCGCAAAGTTTTCGACTACCTTGAGTCTCGGAGGGAACAAAACACAAAGGTATACAGCTTTATCGCGTTCTAGTCTCCTCTTTTTGCTCTCTTGACTGTTCGCTAATAAAACTGCTATAGAAACACTTCAAGCAGAAAAGCCTGATCATCTTGAGATCTTGCAACGAACTCCTCCGGCGGCTTTCTCGTGCAGAAGATACGGTCTTTTGCGGACGCGTCTTCATTTTCTTGTTCCAGAGTTTTCCCCTGGGCGATAAAAGCTCCGTTAACCTTCGAGGAGAGTACCATACGGAGAATGTTACGACATTCGACGAGATCGCCAAACTGGCTGTTCAAAATGAGAATATTGATATAGATGGCGATGAAAAGGACCTACTCTCTACGGCATCCGAACCGATGAAAGTCGACGAATCACAGACACCAATCGGTGCTGGAATCCAAGTAAACAGTCAAGACTCAGGAATACTTCCAAAACTCACGGTGTCAAAAGTGATCGATGGTGACTTGACTGAAAAAGTTGATCTAAACGATCTCTATCCGAAGTTTTGGACATTGCAGGCGTACTTCTCAGCCCCGACAAAAGTTTTTGATTCTCAACACTTCGCATCATTCAAATCGGGTCTCGAGGCCACTCTTTTGACTTTCAGAAACGTCACCACGGATCTGGAAGGTCAAGGCAGCTTGCGAAATTCAGAAGATGTGCGTAAGTCTGCCAAAAGAAAGCGAACAATGGACGGAGCCGAAATCGCTAGCAACTTCAACCCCAAATATCTCACCAGTAGGGACCTATTCGATCTCGAGGTAAGAAATTCCGGCTCTTCTTTCGCACATCAATTCGCTCATGTCAAATCAAAACAGGTTAGCGACACGGCTTTCAGGCGGCATGTTCTTGTCCAAGCTCTTATTCTTTTGGACTTCATGCTTTCCCTGACGCCCAAGGCGAAAGCTCGATTGGCAGATCTCACAAATAAATCCGTGCTCTACGGCTTTGTCCTTGGCGAAGAAGATGTAAGTTTTGTCTTTACCGCTTCAGCTGTCGTAGGCCATCTAACCATCTTCAGGCTCAATGGGCCACGGAAATGAGAAAGGCGATCGAGGAGTACCTACAGGAAGGTCTAGGTGGCAAGTTCTACTACCGCATGGTGGACACCGTGCTTTCAAGAGACAAAAATTGGGTACGGTGGAAGGCCGAAGGCTGTCCGCTCATTGAAAGACCTCCTGTCTCGGTGAAAGAGTACTTAGGGGCTCGCGAACATGCAACTAAACTCTATGCGAATAAACGCCTTCGACCGTCTCCAATGGGATCTCTTGACCTGAAATTTCTATCCGAGGGAGAGTCTACAACAAAGTTTGAGCGGCTCAAGGAACCAGATAGGTAAGGCCTCTTGATTCTTGATTCTTATTTCCAAGACTTCGAGCTTACATTGAAAAGGTCGGATACCCCTAACCCAGAGTCCTTCATGATGGGCATCATGGACGACGAGCTCGACATCGACATGGCTCAGTCCAAGGAGGACAAAGAAAATGCGACGAGAGCCAAGGCTAGCAAGATCTGGCGGATGCTTCGTCTGTCATCACGGAGCAAACTTTCTGTCTTCGATCAAATTGAGGATGGTAAAAACATCAAGATCCTTTTCGAAGCACCAAAAACCGCCACTGAGTCTGCAAACACCACAAACGAACCCGAACAGGGACAAGCAAACGCCGAGGAGAAGGTCGAGAAGGAGGGAACACCGGCTGATGCTTCCAATACTGCGGATGCTCAGGACCGCTCGGCCACTGTGACGTAAACCCGACGTATTCGGTGGCAGTCGCTACACCTTTCTCACCGACCCCTATCAATGTCAAGGCAAAACGGGTCATGGCCTAGACTGCTCTCGAGTAGTCTCTTGGTCAGGGGTACAACGAATTGATCACGGAGCTCTTTCAAAGGCCATCATATGAACATTGCTTGACAGCAGGTCCCACCTGGCATCCGGTATTTCCGAGCGCCTGCATTCGGGTTCTTGTTTGGCAATTACAAGAATCTGAAGCAACCGGATCGTCAAGGAGCTGTTCGCAGTCGAACTTAAAACTGCAGGCTGCAGAGACGGGACTCTGAACGACGAACATGGCCACCTGGCGCCGAGTGTGATTAGAGACTCTTCTCTCGACGCGTGGGTGGGCTCTGTGGCACGGCACAGAGCGGAGATTAGACCCCATATGCAATCTATCCTACCGGTTCTTGTGTCGAAATACCCCCTCAAGGCGTGATTATTTTGCAGCATTGTTGGTGCTGCGCGAGGCGAAACGACTTGTGTTATGTGCTAGATAGTCGTAACTCCAATTAGCTATTATTGCCTGGGATCATCAGGTTATAACACTAGAACATTCTGTCTAGCTCCCAAACTTGGTAATCATCAAGTCTATCATAGACGCTTAGAATTAGATGTCACCGTAGACGTTATACCAACAGATTTTACCTGCTGATAGTGACCATCCAAGCACTCCTCCAGCTTCCAAGCTCCAGTGCCAAGCGGTGATCGGAAGCGTAGGATTCTTAGCTCTTATCTACGTAAACAGCAAGTAAGACATGCAATCGTGCCCACATGATACTTAATCGTATAGGACTTAATTTCCCAAGCCCCTGGTTCGTGGCGGCGTTCGCATACGGACCTCGGTTTGACAGCTCTTCCCTTGTACTTTGTTCACGTACGGAGTACTCCATATGGCGGGCGTTCAGGCGACCAGCGCCCAGGATCACCAAGTGGAGCAGACAGGCCTGCACTGACCAGCTCTTCGAGAAGGAGAGCAGCGAAGAAAGTTTGAGAATCGCCCAGAAAGCAAGAAGCGCACATGCCACACACTGTTCTTGCGTCTGTGCTTCTTTTGTTGGGGGAGGGGGTGGGAGGGGGGTTTGTAGAAGAGGGGAAAGGGAAGGAATTGGAAAGCCTGACGGTCGCTACCACTGATGGTGGACGGGCCGGGTTCAAGCCTTGCTTAGACCGGCTCGGAATCCTCTTCCATCGTTGCTGCTAGGCCTTTGCATGTCAGCCAGCCAGCCAGCCAGGAGGCTCCCTGGGGGGCTAATAGCCTAATTACCCAACCATGCGAAAAACATGGAGCATCCGCAAAACAAGATGATTATTATGACTATTATGATGAGTATTATTATTGTCGATGCCTGCTCCGAGACCTTGTCCTTTCGGCCGATTCTGGCCCCGTTTCTACCCACGGAGAGCCGCTCTCTTGTTCCTAGTCCTGTTTGAACTTTGGAGCCACTCCTCGAACCCTTTTCCCCCGATGATCCTGTGGATTTCGATATTATTTATGCTTGCAGAATACGGGATAGGGGAGATCGGTACAAACAGATGGGCCTTCGGGGCCTTCTGTGTACTCCGTACCGTGGAATCGAAGAGCGCCATCATCAAGACGGTTCCAGCTGGGTCATAGATCTACGACGGACGAGGCAATTAATGAGGTTTCATCTTTACAGAGGAGACCCGCACAGACTGGAAACCGATGGAAGAGAGAAATGGAGACCTGAACGAACCTAGGGTAGACCTAGGCTTTTTGGATCAACTGCAGATGACAGGTAAGTGCCGTGTTCCACCGTGAAGCTGCTACGAATCACGGAGTCCTCTGTGTATGGAGTACTGTTACAGAAGCTAGTTAACGGAAGACGCGTCTCTCTCTGACTGTCGACAGACGCGCAGGATTCAAGTGAGGTGATAACTAGGACCAAATGGGGACGTGAAGCGACCTCTGGCATGGCTGATCATGATACGGAGGGGAGAACCGTTGCGTAAGACAAGCACGGAGACAATTATACCGAGGCATTCCTCAAAAGTTCGAACCTGTCAAATGAGCGCCAGGACCACCATCTGCAGTGGAAATGAGCAGGCTGATGGGGTGGAAATGAAGGGTAGACGCGATGCCTCTTGGCACCCACGCGAAGCCGAAATTAAAGTTGCTCCCAATGGATCTCCATCCAGCACGACTCAACCGAGATCGAGCGATTTCGATCGCTGTCCCATCAAGAATGTTGGTCGATGAGTCGATGGAATACCCTTGGGTCCGAGATTGTTCTGGCCGTGGTTTTCTTCCCCCGCACCATGCCTCCTGGCCTACGTTCCGCTTGGCGCCTCGATGAAATGATCCATGACTCGGCACCCCTGTCCAATGCCCACCACTATCTGGCAACTATCTAGTCAGTGTCCACTTCGCTTCCCTTCTCGTTGAGCTCAAGGGATAAGGCATTCCCATTCCCCAAGCAGAGGGCAAGACTGTCGGACTGCACAGCCATTTTACTTCCAACGGATCTCACTCTCTCAGAACTGATGGAATGGCCAGAGATTCTCTGTTCCCCCCCCCTCAGATGAGGTCTGTGGAGATTATTGCAAATTTTTCGGGGACGCTTCGATACACCGTGTGTCCCTGCTCCAATAGCGGATTGGATTCTTGTTTTTTCATTGCCTAGTACCGAGTACGGAGTAGTCAAGGTGTTTCGCCGTTTCAGTCACACTGGTTTAGCGGTACCTGTCGACCGACCCCTGCAGCTCGGTATTTGGCTTCGGGATTGGAGGGGCCTTTGCGAGGACTCGCTCTCGTTCGGGAACATCGTCACTACTCCACCAAACTGTGCAGCCTAACCGAGATCCATGTGCTATCGACTCTGTACCTCCGTACTCCGGACGGGAGATATTCCACAAACAGAAGTCGGCTAAAAAAAAAAAAAAACAAGAGATACTCGCTTCCACTTTGGTTATCAGCTACGACGACTTAACGGGTAGGCGTGATTGGTTTCTTCAGATTATTCCGTCCGATCGCCTTCAAGGGGCTTGTTGATACCCTAGGTAGATTCCAACTACGTAGATAGCCTCATGGCCAAGTTTTGCTCCGGACCGGCACCGCAGGAACCACTTGGCACACTTGGCACTGGGCATCATCTTCACTCCTATGATCATTGATCACCGATCACCCAGGCACTAACTAACGTACCTTACCGTCCTGCAGTCCTACTAATTACATTCCTAATTAACAGTTATGCATATTTATTGCCGCCTCCTCTAGCGTGGAGAAGATGACATAGCTAGGTAAAGTTTCTTCCAGGATAGGATCAGAAAGACAAAACAACAGAGACTGCAGCAGATCCACTTTCTTCTTCCTCCTAGAACCTACCTAACTCTAATGAGGCCGGACCCAAGCTTGTCTTGTACTGAGTACGGAGTAACGAGTTACCTAGTTACAGTAGGTAGTTACGAAGGAACTACCCAAGTTTAGGGAAGCTAGACCAGAAAGGTACCCGAACAAACCCATTTAGAATAGTGGTACCTTCAAGGTTAGTTCTGTAGCTGTCAGTTAACTCTACCTTAATAATACTACAAATTATCATAACACAGAGCCAGTACCTAAAGTACTACTCCGTACACAAATCTCTTACTCCTGTCATTTTTTTCCAGCGCTTCAGTTTGGCTTGCGTCCGCCCCTGACCCAAGCAATTTCATGCAGGTGCGCTGAGGGTGGACCGTGGAGTCGCGGTTTCCCCTGGGATTCGAATGGGACCACATTCGGCAACGGTTCTAACGCCTATCTCCGCCCACATCAGTCCAGTTCCCACCAAACAACTGACTGGCTGCAGCGACCAGGGCCGCACAGTGCGCTTTGCAATCATTCCTGAATCCTGAGCTCGCCTCCCCCCTGTCACACACCCGAATTTTGATACGCGACAGGGGAGAGGCTCTTGACTCTGCAAAAATTTCTCCACGAACCCTGTCGCAGCCTGAGTTCGGTAAGACCTTTGTACGGAGTCCAACGGAGTTGTCGTAGCGGGTACCGCTCTTGTTCGTTTCGTATTCTCGGGTTCGGCGCTATACACTTCGTCCGTCGATTGATCTTGTGTTTAGGACCGTCGTTTCTCTTCTCTTGGCCGGACGGTTTCGAACTTCGGACAGCTCAACAATTCTGCCTGCTCCTCTCTCTCTCGCTCCCTCTTTCTGTGGATGCCTGGAATCAGGAATGGTTGGTACTCCTCCGATCGTGGTGATGCTGCTGGCCTCCAGTCGGCCAACTTCCATGGGCTCCGTACGAAGATCGGCATCGCTCTAATTTACGCAGAGCAAACACCGTTGACTGGTTGAATCCCGGCGCCTGACTGGGCTAATATTCTCCGAGCTTATGGAGCGTCTCGGCACTGGGCAGCTTTCTTGTTTCCCTGTCGTCGTGGCGGCAGGCATGACTCTCGAGTGGCCACTAGCCCTCCTGCTTTCTGCTGGAAATCCGTGGCCGAACAGTTCTGGTGGCTGATGGGGCCAACGCAGCTTGCGAGAGCACAGGTCTCCCTCCCACATGGTTTGCCAGGCTGCGAGCCTCTGGCAGGACCCGCAGGGCAACCAGGGTCTAGTAGTCTACCTAGGTACCCTTCTAGACAACGGTTAGCGGGGGTCGATGGGCGAACCGGTGTCTGACTGGCAGATGTGGCTCTCCCGAGGGTATTTGGCGCCGGTCCCACGTCGGAAATTGTTCGACGTGCGTGTGGACAAAAAAAGTCGTGCAATAGTCCCTCCGTAGTCGTGACGGGGGGGGTAGTAGGGGTAGGGGTAGGGGTAGGGGTCAGACACTACTACTACTACTACTACTACTACTACTAACTACTACTACATACTACCTAGTACTCCGTACAGAGTACGGAGTACGGAGTACTCTCTCTACAACGACGTCCTGATTGTGGCGTGCACTGTGCAGACCTCACACAGTGGTGCAACTGGGTTTACTGGATCGGAGGATCGATCACTGCAACCTGGTCTGTCTGACTGCTGCTTGACGTACTAATTTCACAGCGCGGTCGTCGTCGACAGGCATGATACATTGCCAATAAGGCCACTGGCCCGCTTTAACAGAGGTTCATGGCTTCTTGTTCGCCACTTTCTGCTCTCCCTCCGCTCACAACCGTACGCCCCCCTCCCTACTCTCTCTCCACTCCTCCCGAATGTTTCTCCTCCACGCACCTCTTGCTTCGATCGAAGGGCTCTCTCTCTCTCTGCTACGTGAGGTTCCATTACTCTTGACGTCCGGTCGGCAGATACCAGGGAAGAAACTCTCTGCCTGATTTCTGCCTGTAGACAATCCTTGAACCTAGGCTTCTCAAGCTTCCCCCTCCCTTCCCCGTGATTTATTCATAGACGCATAGGGATAATGTTCTGTACCTTTCTATCCACTTTGCTTCCTCCAGTATCTCCAGTATCTCCATGTTGATGTGGTCGTTTCGTTGAATTACCCTTTTCTATCTATCAACTCTTGCCATCTCCCCTGTACGAAGTAGCAGCTCATAACCAGCAGTTCTGTTCTCCACCAACGCCCTCCCCCCCCCCTCTCTCTCCCTGTCTCTCTTTGCTCCCCCTCCCCTCAGCGTGCATGTTCTTCACCGTCTCCCACCCTCCTCTTGTCTGATTGGCGATCATCCTTTTTTTTCCCTCTGCTAGTCGGGAAGCTCCACCGTTGGTCTTCCTCTCCCTCCCTCCCTCATCGAACCTAACCTTCGGGATCATCGAACTAGACACCAGTAGTAGGATCAGCAGCAGCAACGACATCTCTATCAATCTCTCTGGTCCTCCGAGAGGAGAAAATCGGGCATCGACCCTTGAGCAAGAACACGGGCCATTTTTCGCCATCCGAGGAGTTTAACATTCGGGGGCGCCTGACGAGGACCGACTCTTCCCCCCCCCAGTGGAACCCTGTTCGGTCTCGACAAGGCCTGCGGCTAATAAGACTATCCCATCTTTTTCCCACTCTCTTGGCTCTCTCGATCCCTTGTCAAAGCTTCCAAGCACGTTTCTTGCGCCCCCCCTCCCCCCTCTATAACCTTCCATCCACATTCCGGGAGCTCCTACTAGGTTTTGAGGACCCAGTAGAGGATCTGCTTCCCTTTTTGGTCCTTTTGGCACCTGGTCCGAGCACGACCTGACCCATCACCCTCTCCTTTCTCGAAGCTACGGAGGAGGCGGAGCAGGCGTGAAGATATTGGGTCTTGGTGATCCATTTGCCTGCTGTTCTTCCCTTCGCCAGTTCCCGTCCCGGCACTCGTTGCTCGCAAACACCCAGCAGTGTGTTTCATCAAGTCAGTCCTTGGGGTGCAGAACGTCAGTAGGCGCGCAGGGCTGTCATCTGCAGCCAACCTGTGTGGAGGAAAAAGGCCTTACTACTACTCCCACCATCACTTTTTATGCCGCCGCGATCCCTTCAATCTCCCGTTGCCCTCTTTTGGTGACGCCCTTCTCCCTCAGGAACCGCCCCGACAGGTCGTTGAGACCCACATTATCCTCCTTTGTTTCTGGTCTCCAGACGCCATCGATTCCTTTCTTTTTTATCTTGCAGCCGCGGTTCACCCGGGCCTCTGTTTCCTTGATTACCGTCATTGCTACGCCTGTTTCCCCCTCCCCCCCCCCCCATCTATCCCCTCCTTCGATGCTTGTGCCATAGAGGCATGGAATAGGACATCTCTCTGTTTTCTATCATGTCAACCACTGGACCTTGTCTCTGGATTCCACCCTTTTCATCACCTCCCCATCTTCCTGGAGTGCCAGACTACGTCTCAACGACGACGGCAACCTGGGATAGCGAGCAGATTTCACCCAAGTCCAAGATATTCCCGCTGAGGCTACCCTTGTACTCGCGGGAGAAGGAAGGAGGGTCTGCCAAGCAGCTCATGGACGTGATGCAAGAGCCAGTCAAGGCCGAGAGCAACTTCGCTCATATCACGGATCCAACGTCTAACCACACACGGTATGTGGGAAATGATCGATTGCCAACGTCGACAGACAATTCAAGGCTGGGAAGAAATGAGCAGCATGTTCCTCTATCAACGGTGAACGAGCTGCCAAGCTTGACCTGTGAGGAAACTGCCTTTTCCATTGGCGACGATGCCGGTCATTCAAGCTCGCCAAGGGACCTCACACCAGACTCGGTCAAGGAGGAAAAGGAAGAGATGCAAATCGATGATCAAGCAATGCATCAGGAGGGCGACGAGGGAGCAGAGTTTATCGGTGGCGATCAACAAGAATCATCCACCGATGTCAAACCAGACAAACGAAAGATGAAGCGATTTCGGTAAGGGACGATTTCTTTATCTACGGGATTCTCAATGTTTGCCTTGAAGCTGACCAGGACTTTCCTTCCCTCCTAGCTTGACACATAACCAAACTCGCTTCTTGATGAGTGAATTCACTCGCCAGGCGCATCCAGATGCGGCACAGCGGGAGAGGCTGTCAAAAGAGATTCCAGGACTGACCCCACGTCAGGTTCAAGTATGGTTCCAGAACAGGTAAGACGAATACCAGATTTTCCCAAATTAACCAACTCCTCCCTGATTCTGACATTTACTTGAAGACGAGCGAAACTCAAACGCCTAACAAGCAACGATCGAGAACGGATGCTGAAGTCACGAGCCCTACCGGACGATTTCGACACGACCAAGGTGCTCCGAACTCCCTTTGACCATAAATCAGGGGCCGACGGATCTGTCTCTTCGCCTGGAAACCCTATGCCTGCCAGTCACGACACAGGGCTGAAGATGCTACTCACAGATGGTCTGCAAGGCCCTCACGAGGATGACTACATGATCTCACCTCTCAGCGCCGCCTCCGCTGGCGGGAATTACTTCCCCTCTGGTACACCTGACGGTACTTCGATTCACTCCTTATTTTTTTCTTTTCCTGCTAGTTGATAACTGAACTGTGCTGACCAATGTTTCCGTGGTAGGGCTATCGAGGGCTCCTCGCAGCACTTTCCCTTTTCCCAGATCCAGCAGTTTTTCGGATGCAGCAACTCAGCCCCCGTCGTTCATGCACGGATTACAATTAAACAGGTTCTCGCGAACGATGACAACCCCGATGGCTCCCTCACAAATGCCATACGCATCGAACGTCATGAACTATCGTCTCAATCAACAGCCCAGTAGCATGATAGTCGGCTATGAAAACCAACAGGCAGTTGAAGGTTCCGTCTCCCCCACAGTTCCAGAAGGCGGGTACGGGATGGAGAACCAGAGTAAGTAAACCCCTCCCACCCAACACAAGGAAATAAAAAAAAAATGATGAGTTACTTACACGATTTCTCGAGCAGATCATCCAGTCCCCAGCTACCAAACGCAACTTGGGATGCCGGCTACCAACATGAGTTCGCACATCCCCCATAGCCGACACATGACGATGCCTTCTGCGCCTGTGACCACATCCCAGGATTACCGCACCTTCACATACGATACCTCCTACGCCACAAACACAAACCTCCCCTATGCCCACGCGAACGCCTCAAGCATGAGTCTTCCAGCATCTTTCCCGACCACCGATGCTGGGAGTGCACCCTCAAGCGGCGTCTTCGGCGCTCCTGACAACCGGATCGGGGCCCAACACACAGTGGAGTCGCTACGAAACAAGTTCTCCTACGAATATACAAGTTATATTTAGGAAGTGCGGCAGGCTGGTGGCTGCTAGAATTCTTTCTCGACTCATCTCTAATCCTAATATTTTCTACGTTCCGTTCTACACCAGCCGCGTCCGATCCCCCTTCGTCTTCACTTTTTGACATATACATATTTTTCTGAGATAATTACGGCACATCAGTTTCCAACCTAAGGAACGAGCGAATATATTCCACTCGTTATTATTATTTTGGGGGAAGGGGGTTTTTTTTGATGCCCGCCAATCTATATATTTTTTTCCCTTCAATTCTTCTCTGTTAAGTTATCGCCTACTTCTGTTGTATTTGCCTTCTGTTACTTTGTCTTGATTAGAACGGGGGAAAAAATTCGCTTCTTACGTGTCTGGGTATTGCATTGCTGGCGGACCATCGCGGCGTTTTATTTTTTACTTATTCTTCAGCTGTATCTTATATGGGAAACGAATAGTCTTGGAGTGAATTGGTGGATGGATTTAAGCCATAACTTTAATTTTGATTCAAGAAGTGATAGAATAGGCGCACCCTATTAACAACATGCCTTGTCATATAACTTAAAGGAATGGTTCGTCTTTTTGGACGAGTTCCTTCTTCCCAACAACCCGTTTACTATCGAATCCTAGTACCTAGTATACGTATCTTATACTTCTCGTCAGTGAGATATTCCTCTGGTAATTAGAGAACTCTACATTGTGCCGTCTGAATAGAAATTGTGACATGTATATCAGGTATTCTTGAACACCGTTTTCTAAAGAGGACCCGGTATAGACGACGTCTCTCGAGAAACCCCTAGCATTCTCTTTCTGAGTCATACGTACCTAGGTTAGGTAGGTACTAGGTAGGTAGGTAGCAATCTCTAGTTATACCCGAGTACGATACTAACCTGACCCATAATGGAGACAATCATTCTATTTTAGGAGTCTAAGACTCTAAGCATCTAGATCATGGAAGCTTAATGAGAAAGACCTATGAGAGATGATCTATAGGTCATCTCCAGAAGCGTCCTGCCAAACCGTCCACTCACCGTAGAGATATTCCAGAAAAATCGGGAAATGGCATCCAAGTCCACTGTTGGATGGCCCAATCACAGCCGCACCGTTGCAGTCAGGAGATCCTTGAGTAACCGACCAATCAGCGGGCTCCCGTTGCTAAGCAGCGGCGGGTGACCCAACTCTATAAAGGTCGGTCCTGCCTGCAACCTTGACATGACAGTATTAAGTACCTGAATGGCATGATCTGTTTGTCTTCTTGACTCCTAAGGTTTCTCTATTCCCCGTTATCACGGAAACACTTTCTACAATTTTCCTCTAGCAATCTCTTTTGTCAGACTCGACAACCAGTCACCCCGTCCAAATTACGTCATAATCGATCTTCTTCCCTATCAACTACCTTACCCCTCACTATCAAAAATGGTTCACCCGGCTTCGACCTGCTGCAAGAACACCCAGGACGGCAGCTGTGCCTGTGCCGCCCAGGCCCGCTGCTCCTGTGGTAAGGAGTCTGCTCTGCACTGCTCGTGCAACAAGGCTTCTGCCGAGAACACCGTCTCTGGACCCCGCTGCTCATGCCGTAAGTTCAACCAAAAATAATACCTTGGTAATCGTTGAATAACGTTAAGACAGGCGCCCGTCCCGCTGGACAGTGCACATGCGAGAGATCCGTGACCGAGAACCAGCCGGTATCAGGGACCACATGCCCGTGTGGCAAGCGGCCAGATGGTTCGTTGTCTCCATCTATTACCTACTTACTAAGGTTGTCTTGTTTCGATCACTGACCTTGGCGATTTAGCTTCCTGCACCTGCGAGAAGGCTGCGGCCGTTGACTCTGCTGCTGAGGCTTTGGAGATCGACTTCACCGGGCGTGCTTGATTGAGTTTGAAAATATTCTCTTTCTGGCTTCGAAATTGAGTGTGCTTGATTCGGGTGTTCGGGTGTTCGGGTGGATTCTGTTAGGATTCTATTAGCCATTCAGCATGGGGAAGGCTTTGCATACTGTACTTGTTTATACCTATTAGTATCTCTGGAATCGACTGCAAGGGAGCAGCTTCACATACAATAGCCGTCAATGAAGTTTCATGAATGATATCATATCTATCGGCATCTTCTTTAGCGCTTACTTGAAATGTAGATTGAGATCAATCTCTTGAGATATGTAGGGAGGAACATCTTGTGGTAACTAGATAGTAGTTATATTACTAGACCAGTCACCAGAGCCTATGAGCCTGTGGGCCTGAGGCATATATCACGTGGACAAGACCGTTAGACTGTCACATGACAAGAGGTACATAAGCCACGTGACATCTGCTTTCCACCGCAACAACATTCCTCCGCGGTGGAGAGCAGATCAACGGCCAAAGCGGTGGAAACACGGAGCTGCTGGAGCACAATGAGCACAAGACGCGCCGAGAGGGAACCGTTATCGTATGCTTGAACTCTAGGATTCGTGTCCCTTACCCTTTGATGTAATTCCGTGGTATCCCCAATATTCTCTGAAAAGCAGCTGACCGGTTCTGAGATAGTTTGAGCTGTCTCTTCGACTATCACCTAAAAGAGAACAATTTACTCTCCCCCCTCCTTGGGGTGCCCCTAACTATCGCCCAGGGCCGACCGAAATTACCGGATTGCGCGCCATGTCTAGATCGCTCCAATAGGAAAAAAAAATACTATGATTGTGTGAAGGTCGTCGGTTGAATAATTTCTGATTGGGGAAAAAATACATAACAACATCGAAGCGACTATACCTGCCTAAGCGGCCTCGGAGTCAAAACATGTCGTCGATGCGTGGATTGGTCCAGTTCATTGCGGACCTGCGGAATGCGAGAGCTCGGGATTTAGAAGAGAAGCGGGTGAACAAGGAGCTGGCGAACATCCGGCAGAAGTTCAAGGGCGGCAGTTTGAACGGGTACCAGAAGAAGAAATACGTCTGCAAGCTGCTCTATGTCTACATCCAGGGTTACGATGTTGAGTTTGGCCATCTCGAGGCCGTCAATCTTATCTCCTCCACCAAGTACTCGGAGAAGCAGATCGGGTATCTGGCTGTCACCCTTTTCCTCCACGAAGAGCACGAGCTGCTGCATCTGGTTGTCAACAGTATCCGCAAGGATCTCCTCGATAATAACGAACTGAATAATTGTTTGGCGTTGCATGCGGTCGCCAATGTCGGTGGCAGGGAGATGGGCGAAGCCCTTGGTGCCGATGTTCACCGGTTGCTCATTTCACCGTAAGATCCCCCCCCCCCCTTCGATGCCCCCATCGATGGGGAAGGGATACTTTGCTAACTACAGCTAGTACGTCTAAAGCGTTTGTCAAGAAAAAGGCCGCGTTGACTCTCCTCCGTCTCTATCGCAAATACCCGGGTATCGTGCAGAACGAATGGGCGGAACGTATAATTTCTCTGATGGATGATCCGGACATGGGCGTCACTTTGTCTGTGACTTCGCTCGTCATGGCTCTGGTGCAAGACAAACCAGATGAATATAAGGGGAGCTACGTCAAAGCGGCGCAGCGGTTGAAGAAGATCGTGGTGGACAACGATATCTCCGCCGATTATCTCTACTATCGAGTACCCTGCCCCTGGATCCAGGTTAAGTTGCTGCGCCTTTTGCAGTATTATCCCCCCTCCGGTAAGCAGCGCCACACCCTTGTGTTTCTATATACTATTACTCATTTGCGTCTATAGAGGATAGTCACGTTCGGGAGATTATCCGCGAATCTCTGCAGCAGGTCATGCATACAGCCATGGATACGCCGAAGAATGTGCAGCAGAATAACGCCCAGAACGCCATCCTGTTTGAAGCTATTAATCTCCTCATCCATCTCGATACTGAGCACAGCCTGATGATGCAGATCTCGTCCCGCTTGGGCAAATACATCCAATCCCGGGAGACTAATGTACGCTACTTGGGACTGGATGCCATGACCCATTTCGCGGCTCGAGCAGAGACTCTTGATCCCATCAAGAAACATCAGAATATTATTTTGGGGTCCTTACGTGACCGGGACATCAGCGTTCGTCGCAAAGGACTGGATCTTCTTTACAGCATGTGCGACACCACGAATGCAGGGCCGATTGTCAACGAACTCTTACGATACCTCCAGACAGCCGACTATGCCATCCGCGAGGAGATGGTGCTCAAGGTTGCCATTCTTACCGAGAAGTATGCCACCGACGCCCAGTGGTATATTGACATGACCCTGAAACTTCTATCGCTGGCCGGCGATCATGTCAACGATGAGGTGTGGCAGCGAGTGATCCAGATCGTCACAAACAACGAAGAACTCCAGGCCTACGCCGCCCAGACGCTGTTGGGATATCTCAAGACTGACTGCCATGAAAGTCTGGTCAAGATTGCCAGCTATGTGCTGGGTGAGTTCGGCCATCTGATTGCCGATACCAAAGGTTCGAGTCCAATCGAACAGTTCCTAGCCTTGCAAGCAAAAATGATCTCCTGCTCAGACAACACCCGGGCCATGATCTTATCGTCCTTTGTCAAATTCGTCAACTTATTCCCCGAGATCAAACCGCAACTCCTACAGATATTCCGTCTCTACAGCCACTCTCCTGATTCCGAGTTACAGCAGCGGGCGTTTGAGTATCTCTCCCTCGCAACGCTTCCTACCGATGATCTTTTGCGGACGGTTTGCGATGAGATGCCACCTTTTTCCGAGCGTGCTTCCATTCTCTTGTCCCGGCTACACCAGAGAACCGCAGGGACCAGCGACAAGAAGACCTGGGTCGTGGGCGGGAAAGACGCCAACGCCGACGACAAGGAGGTCCTGATGGCGCAGAAGACGGGCCTCAAGCGCACTTTCACTACGATTGTTCATGGTGGCAACAGGGCGCCAAACGGTTCCGCCAAGTCTTCGGACGATCTCGCCGGACTGGATCTCAACAGCCCTGTAACTCCCTCGGCCCCCGCGCCCAACATGGCCAGTGCCGCACACTTGACGCCGGACTGGGAGGCCGGATACAATCGCATGTATTTCACGGATGAAGGTGTATTGTTTGAGGATGCGCAGATCCAGGTTGGTTTACGGTCCGAGTACCGAGGCCACATTGGGGTCGTGAAGATCTACATCACGAATAAATCGTCATACCCGATCGGCTCGCTGACCACGACGCTGGACAACCGGGCGGCTCCGAACCTGAAGATCGACACGCGGAATTTACCTGATTCGACGGTGCATGCCGCAGCTCAGACGCAGCAGACGCTATTCTTCGAGGCGCACGGCGCCTTCTCCGATGCGCCAACCATCCGCATTTCGTACCTGGCCGGTGCACTGCAAGCGTACACGCTCCAGCTGCCCATCCTGATGCATCGATACCTAGAACCGTCGAGCCTGTCGGCGGAAGAGTTCTTCAAGCGATGGAGACAGATTGGCGGTGCGCCGCTGGAAGCCCAGAGCACATTCAGCGTGGCGGGCAAGAACAAGATGATTGACGAGGCATATACCCGGCGCGTCGTGGAAGGGTTTGGCTGGAAGATCCTCGACGATGTCGATCCAAACCCCAAGAATCTCGTCGGCTGTGCCGTCTACCAGTTTGAGAAGGGCAAGACGGGCTGTCTGCTCCGATTGGAGCCGAACTACGAGAAGATGGTACTCCCCCTTTTTTCCTTTTCCACCCCCTTCCTTTTGATATCTCTCTAACTATTTAGATGTACCGCGTTACTATCCGAGCTACACAAGAGGCGGTGCCGCAATGCTTGACCAAACAGATGGAGCAGAAGCTGTCCGAGGGCTTCAGGAGGGGCGGGTTAGCATGATTTGGAACTCCTTTCCTGGTTGTATATAGGTGATATTGAGCAAAGAGCATTGACGATTAGCGTTGATGATCTGTACATCGGCACATCCGCATTAATAAGCATGTTTATTGCGTATCATATGTACAATTCTTTTCTTCTTTCTTTCATTTTTGAGGAACCAAGTCATCCTTTTTTTAAGGCCTCTTCGGCGGCCGGTCTCCGAAAATGGTAGTCCCGACACGCACCTCATCGCTGCCCAGGGTGATGGCGCCCTCAAAGTCCTGGCTCATGCCCATGCTGAGTTCGAGCACAGCGTCGTCACCCGTGAGGGCGAGATCAGCAATGACCCGGTCTCGCGTCTCCCGCAGACAGAGGAAATCCTCGTTCTCTGTTTCCGGCGTGGTGGCCCGCGAGCGCGCGATCGCGCCGATAGTCATCAACCCCTGCAGTTTGAGACGGGGACATTTTTCACGGATGAAGCGACATAGAAGCGGCGCGGCGGCGGGGTCGACGCCCGCCTTAGACTCCTCGCCGGACGTATTCACCTGGACGAAGATCCGAAGGCGGTTCTCTCCTTCTAAAGTATTATCTCGTTCCCCCCATCCTTTATCCAACAGGGAAGCCTTCTTCTCTGTATCCACGCTTTCCACGGCCCAGAGACCACGCACGTCGCGCGCAAGAGTCACGCATTTGTTCGATTGTAAGCCGCCGATAAAGTGCCAGCGGATCCCTGGCGGGAGGAGACGCGACTTCTCCAGCAGTTCCTGCAGGTAGTTCTCGCCGAAATGGAGGTGTGGTGTCGGCGAAGCGGTATACAGGGCGAGCACGTCCGACGCGGGTTTCAGCTTCGATACTGCGACGAGACGGACCGGGTGCGAGGGGGAGGAGGCACGAGGCAGTGTTGTTGTCGTTGAGGCGGCGGAGACCCGCGCGGAGACAGCGGCCAGGTTGGCGATCAGGGTGGCTGTGCGGGAGGGGGAGGCAGCCATTTCTTCAGAGGGTGTGGTCATTGTACTTTATAATGAAGGAAAAGCAACCAGTTGGCTAATGGTGACTTATGCAGATAGTTACGGAGTACAGAGTAGATGAGGGGAGATAAGTGATTAGCAAAAATTGGGTTTCTGCCCCACTACAGAGTATAGGGAGTATAGCCAAGCTTCTAGTTATTATAATATCCTTTATAAGGACTGATTTATTCTCACCAAGGTATATCTATTCGAGTATTCTTAGTATAGATGATAATTGATATTATAAGCCACTGGGTAGGTTTGTACCTCAATGTAAAGAGCTCATTGGGCTAGATGGATTTGGTGGAGAATGAATCTTGCTATAGTCAAGGTAATGATTAAAGCAATGAGATTGGTATCGAGAGAAGCAAACTAATAGACAGAGAGCACAGTCATTCTAGTGTAGCAGAGCAGAATTGGGCAGAGGCAGACCTCGGCTCGTAGTTAATGCCTTATATACAAGGCATCCAGTCTAACCGGAAACAATGGGTTCGTGGTTCAACACGTGATGCGGGAGATCAGCAGATCGCGACGTTCGACAAGCGACAGCGACGGTGACACAGAAGCAAAAGCATCGGCCACGTCCGTTTGCGTCTCCAGCTCGAAGCTGCCGCAGCAGCATCGGCAACCCCGCGATGGTAACATTTGACGTCAACGAGAGTGTCTAGAACGATTCGTGGACGCTCTGACAGCATCTCTGACGCAGTTGGGCCGATCATGGGGTTCACACAGAGGGATCTTGTTTTGGTGAAGTATATTCTTGTCGATCAGAAAATCCGCCCCGGTTGGTACAGACTCCCAGAACTTCCTATTGAGCAAAAGGACTTTGAATTTGTCAATACGCACTTTTGCACCATGCTCCAACTGATCTATAGCTAGCTAGATGTCGGCTCTTCGGTCACAATTCGGCTAGACCGTCGGATGCAACCTCTACCTACGCCCTCCTCCACTCCACCCATGAACTCCAGCACACTGGCCATCCGGAAACCCGCGGATGAGGTAATAATTCCAGACTATCCCATCGTGATGGAGCAGTTCCCGCCCTGGGGACCTTCGAGGGAACTCGAGGGAACTCACCGCCGTGCTCCGTAAACTCCGTGGGCTTCCATCCCACCTCGAGCTGACGTCAACGCCCTGGGGGGTCGTGACAGCATTGGTCCTAGCCTGTTCCTTTCCCTTTGTAATTGGGAACCATGGTCGTTTTTTGGAATATTAAGAGGGATTCGTCCCCTTTTTCCCCTTAGTTCTGTCTACCTTGTCTATCTGTCCGCCCATTGCTGCCCCTGTCGCTGTCTGCTGGCGATGGATCGGCTTCCTGATCGCTTATAGTTCCCTCGATCAACGCTCGGCACCGCGCACATTGACCGATATCGCACATCAGAACTATCCTGTTGTCTGACCAAATCCGGCAATCAGATTATTTATGCATTGCAAAATACTCTACTACTAATAACTATCGCTGCCAATCCATACTAAACACATACAACGCATACAACGCATACAACCCTACCTGACACAATGTGCCGCCAATACCTTACCTTTTATGAATGGTGCCGCTGCGAAGAAGATTCTGGCCACACCTCCTGCGCCAGCGGCAGGAGCCAGCGCTGCCGCGGCGTCAGCATCGAGACGGTCCACATGCACTGCTTCTGCAACACGCACGCGACCACCAAATGGGTCACGGAGGAAAAGGGCTTCAAGCGTGATCGACAGCAGAAGCGTCGCGCCGAGCAGGCTGCAGGCGAGAAGACGCTCTCGTCCAGTCGGAAACAGCTCCTCCGTCTCCAGTCTTTCCGGGCGATGGTGCTTGAGAAGACCCGACGAAGAACTAGGGCTTGACATGGAACGTTGACGTCGACTTATAATACTCTTTCCAATTGGTCTTTTTATGGGGTTTGGGTTGCGAGTATGGTGTACGGTCGGTGGCGTTATGGATTAAAATGGGGTTCGGGTTGAATGATACCTTCGGTCATGCAGATAGTAGTATTGAATTCGGAGCATACAAATTAATGTACAATATCCTCTACCTGGTACCTGAATATTAAGACATGATAATACCCTTGTTTATTTTCAGATCATCCAAACTGACTGAAGATGAAAATAATGGTTTATGAATACAATAGATGTCTTATAGACTCATCTTATGAATTTGAATGATGAAACAGCTGCTCTGATTTCTCCAACTTCTACTAAAGAAACTATAGTAGCTGTTTAGAGTACTCTCTGCCACATGTTTCTCCTAGAACGGAGTTCTCATAGAGGTAGACTATTCTATATACAAGAACTACTACCTACTCCCTACTACCAGAAAAATACCCAGGTATAACCTGTATACTGCATAGAAAGCAAGCATTACATCATCAGATAAGCTTAGATATTGCCTCTAACCAAAGGAGGTTAGTTCCATACTGGGATTAGCGCTGAACAGCAGTTCGTCACGTGCAGCGGCCACCACGTCAGGACTGAGGCAACGACAGAAGAATCGCTCTGTGCGACTGCCAGAGACAGACTCTGGCCAAGGGGCAGGATGAAGAGACAGTTCTACGTCTGTCTGCAAGGAAGACCAACTACGGAGTACCACCACACGCTCAACTGGGGATTCCCCTGCATCACTAGCGGGCGATCGTGCATACTACATAGTAATCTAGGAGGAGACAAAGCACTCACTGTATTCTCTGTACTCCGTACATCCTCGTAGACTGGTAGAAGGCTGAATCGTGGTATTCTTCATAAAGGATCTCCTTGCCTGGTCTTAGCGAGCCAGTATCAGCAGAGGAAGATCTCAGAGTAGAAGGGATGCTCGTTCTGGAATGGACCTCAGGGGAATGACGACCGCCCCTGTTGACAGCGCTAAGTAAAGCGCCCGCTCTCTTTTCCCACTCTACTTGCTCTCACCTTTCAAGCTTCTACCACCTTTTGTAGTAGACTGGCTCGCTTGCGGATTCAATGTCACTGTAAGTGAATGCGTCTGTTTCAGTGCTGTCTCGGTTAGTCGACTGCCAGCTGTTTCGACACGTTATGGACCCGCGCCACCCCTCCGCCGCGCATCGCGATAATGACGCGCCCGGGAGATTATTGCAGCCTCAAGATGCAGCTTTTCCTGCGTCGGATCCTGCAGCTGAGCTGTCGCATCCATCGCTATCGGACGGTCTCCGTCGTCTGTCGCTTGCTGCAAGCACGCCTGTGCCGGCCTCGTCGCCCGTCTTGTCGTCGTCGTCGTCGTCGTCGCTGCTGCTGTCTCCGCCCGTCGCCTCAGGCCCTCCTCCTCCACCGGGCGCTCTACGCCGGACGCCCAGCTCCAGCTCACTGAGGGATCAGCGTCGCCAGTCCATCCCCGCTTTGCACAAACGCTCCTCGATCACCTCGCTGCGGTCGGTTCAGCACGCTGGAGGGTCGCCATCGCCACGTCCTAGTCTCTCAAGACGCTCGTCGAGTAACCACCTGGCTGCTTCCTCGCCGCCCAGCATGGCCACCGCCATGGCGGCGGCGCCGCCGCCTCCTCCAGTCGTGACGGCTGCGACTATCGCGGAAGAGCACTTCCAGAAGGAACTGGCGTTGCACGATGCCGGCGATCTGCAGTCGACGGCCCTCGTTGTCTTGCACGATGCTTGCTACGGCCATCGCTTCTCGCGCCCCCGAACCTCCAAAGCCGCGCTAGGCACGATCGTCGAGCGTCCGGAACGTATACGGGCGGGTGTGCTGGGTGTGTCGGCCGCTTATGTCCGTCTGGGCAAAAGACATGCCGGCGAGAAGTTTGCCCCTCACCCGGATCTAGACGCGCAGCTACTGCCACGGCCCCCATTTCAAATCCGTCGGACAGGGCGCTCGATGCCACTCACCTCCCCGGCGGCGACCCACGTGCACGGAACCAAGTGGATGGAAGACCTCAAGGGGATGTGTGACGCTGCGGAGTCCCGTCTCGCCTTGAACGGTCGGGAGCTTGTGCGCCCTCGTAGCGCGGGCAGCGCTGGAAAGGAAGACCCAAACGGCGGCGGCGGCGGCGGCGGCGGCAGCACCACCACCACCACCACCAACAACAACAACGCTCCTAAGTTCCACGAAGGGGATCTATATCTGTGCTCAGAGTCGCTCAACGCGATCGAGGGTGCGTTGGGGGGTGTCTGTGAAGGAGTTGATGCCGTCTTGGGACCTGGTTCGACCAGGCGCGCGTTTGTATGCATTCGGCCCCCGGGCCATCACTGCTCTGCCAGCCATCCGTCGGGCTTCTGCTGGGTCAACAATGTCCATGTGGGAATCACCTATGCCGCCATGACGCACGGTCTGACCCACGCCGCCATCCTTGACTTTGACCTGCATCACGGCGACGGCTCGCAGGAGATCGCCTGGGACCAGAATACCAAAGCCATTGCCGCCGCCAAGAACGCAGCAAGCCACAAGAAAACCATGGTTGGCTATTTCAGCCTGCACGATATCAACTCCTACCCGTGTGAAATGGGAGATGCAGACAAGGTCCGCAACGCAAGCGTCTGTGTCGACAAGGCGCATGGCCAGTCCATCTGGAATATTCATCTGGAGCCATGGAAGACCCCTGCTGAGTTCTGGGAGCTCTACGCCACAAAATACAGCGTCTTGATTGACAAGGCGCGTGCCTTCCTGCGCCTGCATACAGAGCGCCTCGCGAACACACCCAACGCACCGGCTCCCAAAGCAGCCATCTTCCTCTCGGCAGGCTTTGATGCTAGTGAATGGGAGGGTGCTGGCATGCAGAGACACAAAGTCAATGTGCCCACCGATTTCTACGCCAAATTTACCGCCGATGTCGTTCGCATGGCCGAGGAAGAAGGGCTTGGGGCTGACGGTCGCATCATCAGTGTGCTCGAAGGCGGGTACAGTAATCGAGCCTTGATGAGCGGTGTCTGGAGTCATCTTGCGGGCCTCAGTGATCCAACCACCAGCGTGTCCGAATCAAGCTCTCAGACCAGTAGTCGTCTGGCTTCGGAGATGATGGGTCGCCTGGGACTTTCATCTCCCATGGGACTTGCCTCTGCGGGACAGGAAGAAGAAGGAGAAGAAGGAGAGCTTACGGCGGTTTTCAACACTGAGTGGTGGGCTCCGGATTTGCTGGACGAGTTGGAGACCCTTGTGTATCCCCCGCCTGCTCCCGTGGGCAAGTCTCACAAGGCTAGTCCGACGTATTTTGCACCCACGCGGGCGTTCAGTGCAAAGGTTGTAGCTCCAAATCGCGAGCGAAAGTCCTTTGGATCGCAAGAACCGGAGCTGCCTCCTCCGCTCCCCGAAGTGGGTTGGGCTACAGCCACTCATGAGCTTTCTAAGATTCTCATCCCCAGCAACCGCCAGACCCTGAGCTGTCGGCCAGACGAGCTTAATGCCGAAGCCTCTCGGATCCGGCGTGAACGTCAGACAGCAGCGAAGGGTGGTAGTAGTGCTGGTGCTGCTGGTGCTGGTGCTGCTTTTACCGCTCCAAGCACAACGGACGAAAAGCGCATGCAGCTTCGAAGCCGGAAACCCAAGTCCTCGCTGCCCAATTCTCCCAGAATAGAGACCCCCAAAAAGCAGGTTCTCAAGAGTAATCGGCGAACTACCATCGACGCCGTCAAGGATATTCTGGATCCGTCCCTGGCGAGTTCGCCCGCTGCTCGGACCGGTCGCCGCAAGAGCACAACCCCGACCACTGTGTCAAACAATGAAGTTTCAACCCCGGTGCGTAGTGCAGCCACCTCAAGAAGTCAATCCCTCTCCCGTCCTGGAACTGCAGCAAGCACTCAGTCCATTATTGGCTCAACAGCGGGTGCGCGCAAGACAACCAATTCTCGAAACGGGACGCCCAAGCGAGGTGCAACTCCTAAGAAAATGCCACCCGTGCCCCGGGTTCCTTCAGCCTATTTGAGCGATCTCTCCGCCCTCTCTGCGGCAAGTGAACAGCAGCCTCCTCCACAGGCCGATGTCACTGAACAACCGAAAAGACCTGAAGTGCAAGAGGAGCTGGACAGTCTGACGGCCGGCGTGAAGAAGCTCAGCATTAAACTCAAGGTTCCATCACCGGAGGAAAACGCAGCCCGTGAGAAGAAGGCGGCAGAGGAGCGCAAACGGGCATCGGCCAAACCGGTCAAATTGCCCCGGAAGACGGGCTCGAAGAAACCCGCCCAGCCAGTCAGAAAAAAACAGGAGAACCAAGACCCAGCCGTGGAACCCATGCTTTCACCCACTACTTCCTTGAGTGTCTCCGGCACCCAGAACGACGCTGCCACCAGATCTGTCGAACATCATACGGCGTATCCGATCCAACCTGCTCTAGTCTCAAATGTTGGGTCCCCACCCCTGACTCCCGGGTCTCAGTATGAGCCCGTTAAACCCCAGCCGTCGGTGTTCTCACCTCCCATGTCTGCAACACAGACCAAGCAAGGTCTCCCGGTCTTCACATCGAGCAGTCCGATCCCCTTTGCGCCGCAGGCGAGTAGCGCGACTAGCTCCCCCGTGGGGACCTCTGAATACACTGTCATGAGCGGTTCTTTTGATGAGAAGAGAGGATGAGTTGTGCAATTTTTGTTTTCTACTTTTCTTTTTACTTGCGCCTTTTGTTTGAATACCCCTTTAGTTATGTTAATACTAGTATCTATTTTACCATGACAGTAGTCAAGTACGGAGTAGAGGAGATAAGATTAGATCTGCAGAGCTACTCTCCGCGTTGTGGCTAGTACGCTAACCAAATATAGCTGGCTAAGGCTACCAGTATTACTCATCTGACGAGGACATTCTAGCGCTCTCCACGCCACGCACCCAGTGCTGCCTTGAATACATGAAGCTGTCTGATTTTAAGCATATTTCCCTGCATTTATTCTCTCTTTCACTCATTCCTTCATCCAATACATTTCAGTCTTTTTTTGGCTCTTTTTTTTGGACATCATGGCCGACACACAACAATCTTTCACGCAAATGGCGGACACCGACCTAGAATCCATCGGTCGACACTGCCAACTCGAATACTGCGGGCAGCTCGATTTCCTCCCCTTCCGCTGCGAATCCTGCCATGGGACATTCTGTCTCGACCACCGGACGGAGACGGCTCATAAATGCGCCCACGCGGGAGACTGGGCCCGACGCCGCAACAACAACAGCAACAACAAGGAGAACAGCAAGACCGGGGTATCGGCATCCGCACCGCAGAAACCCACCATTTACAACACGGCGCAATGCTCGCACCTCTCCTGCAAAACGCTGATCAACACGCTCAAGGACCCGGGCGTGCGCTGTCCGAACTGCAATAGGGAATACTGTCTTAAACATAGGTTAAGGGAGGAACACGACTGCGCGAAGATCGCCCCGCTAGGCGCTCGAGCAGGCCAGGCCCGCCCATCACCCAACGAGACAATCCGCTCTATGTTTTCGAAAGTGCGGTCCTCGTTCAAGCAGGGCGGTGCAGTGCCAAGCATGCCGACCCTCCTCAAGAAGCCGGGCAGTGGTGGTGGTGGAGTGGGAGGGTCGCCCGTTGCGCGGCTCAATGCATTGAAAAGATCGGCAAAGGGGGACGCGGCCGTCCCCGTCGATAAACGGGTGTATATGCATGTTGTTGGGACGAGCGAGGATGAGACCAAACCGGAGCCGCCGCGCGGGGACTTCTTTTACGATTCGCGCTGGAAGGTCGGGCGCGTGCTTGACGATGCGGCAAAACGGTTACGGGTCGAGAACAGGAATAACAGTGCCGATGGGGAGGAGGCGCGTCTGCGCGTTTTTCATGTCGAGTCGGGCGAGTTTCTGGAATTCTCGCAGTCGATTGGTGAGGGGCGAGTCAAGCAGGGGGATACCATTGTCCTATTAAGGGGAGCGGGCCCTTTGCTGGGGAAGTAAAGCGTTACTTCTCAGTTTATGATATCCATGGAGTAATGATCAACATATATATGAGTATACATCTGTAATCATTGGTAATTATATCCTATCACATTTACTAGCTGGAAAGTAAATCAACGCCCACCCCCCGGAGTGCACCGACAGCCCACGTCGGGAACTTGGAGCTGTCCCCGCCGTACAGATCGTTGAAGAATTTGCGTAGAAAGGCAGGGAAGCGGTCTTCCAGGATTGCCTGGCGAGCGGATCCCATCAGGGTGAGGAGATAGTGCACATTATGAATAGTCAAGCTGGCACGGGAAGTTAGTGGATTTGTAGAGCACATAATACCCCTAGGGGAAAAAGAAAATTGGTAACTCACAGGTGTGCTCCGACGGTCTCTTTCGCTGTCACATGGTGGATGTACGCTCTCGTGATACCCAGTCCACCTTGCTCCCTTGGTCGACAACTGGCACAGGTGCAGCCTTCCTCGATCGGTCCGAAGTCGTCGGCAAAGGAGGCCTGGCGTAGATTCAGCGAGCCAGCGGCCGTAACAGCATTACCGAATCGCTAATCTGTTAGTGATTTGCCTTGTGATGTGACTCGTCTTGGTATACTCACCGCCGTTCTTGTAGGCCACACGCAGTCGAACATGTCTGCGCCGAGGGCGGTTGCCACGATCAAATCCTCCGGATATCCCTGGTAGGTTAGATAGAACAAAATGCGGGTTAAAACAGGACAGGCATGCATCATACCACGCCCATCACGTATCGTGGCTTTTCTTCCGGGAGAAGCCCCGTACATGTGTCCACACTTTGACAATCAGCAACTGGGGAGCCCACCGGAGTGTTGATTCAAGGAAACTCACACTTGGCAGAACTGCTCTTTGGCCTCTCCCCCAGACAAACCTCCAATCGCGATCCCGGGTGTATCTCGTGCCACCATCTCCTCACAGCATTTCCTCCGCAGCTCCAGATCCAGACCACCCTGGATGATGCAAAACAGGTTCTGTCGCTCCGGGTATTTGTGCGCGTCGATACATCGGTCCAGCCAGCGAACAGATCGTTCCGTGGCTTCCTCGATACGTGCATGGTCCGGCGAGGTAGTTGCAATGACGTCATCCAGCTGCATGATGATATCTGATCCGATGGAATTCTGCAGCGATATCGAATGTTCGGGTGTAAGAAGCCTGTCGATCTCAGCAACAGATCAAAGAGAAGACTCGAGAGAATAAACGCACATCGGTGTGCCATCGTGTGGGCTCAGAAACCGGACACCTTCCTCCGTCACCTTGGCAAGCTTGAGTAATGAAACCATCTGGAACCTAAGGTATATGTCTATTAGCCGGATATTACGGTAACCCCTTTATTCCCTTGTTCCTCCGGTATGCCCTGTTCTCCCAGTATGTAACCAACTCACCCTCCACTATCTGTCAAGATATTGCGATCCCATCCCTGCAGCTTATGCGCCCCTCCCACCTCATCCAACACGGCCTGGCCAGGCTTCAAACCCAAGTGATACGTATTGTTCAGACACAACATGCATCCCGTCTGTTTTAGCTGGTCAGGCGTCAAGCCCTTCAGTGAGGCCTGTGTTGCTACCGGCATGAATATCGGAAGAGGAACCGCGCCATGAGGAAGAGTGAGTGTGCTAGCACGAGCTTTGGTTGTCTTAAGAAAAAAAAAGTTAGAATTTATATACTTTCAAACCGTCAGAGGAGAAGAGTTACCGAGCATTTGGCATGCAGCTCAAATGTCAGTGCTGAAGGCATTCGTTTGCGCGTGGAGGGGGCTGTAGACATGGCAGCGATTCGGGCCCCGCGCGGGGCTACGAGCGATCGGTTAGTGTTGACGGTCGTGGGAAAGACGTTATATAGCCTCAGATTATTCCAAAAAGAACTATGGCATCGCATAGAGGGAATTGACCGCGGAAACGAAGCGTGGGCTGGAATTGACTGCAGATTTCAGGCTGATTGCCCACATTCATTTATCTGCGTGTTTGTCTTGTTTGCAATGTTTTTTTATTGCCATTATGTAAGCGATGTGAGCCAATAATTACCTAGATAACTAACCTGTATCGAGGCTAGCATATTTCTCAAGGCTATCTAACCTTATTAGGCAGTTTGTCAACATCAGAGCCATTTTCCTGGATCTTTTATTTTAACCTCATCCACGGTTGCTGTTCGTAGCCCACAGATGGTGTCTTTCAGATTATCGCTCTGCGACGCAAGTCCTATGTGGCTGTGTGGTGTTTTTACTCATGATATGGGTTGAAAGACCAACTAGAAGTTGAGAGAATGAGTCAGTACCTAGGTAGTGACCTGGTATGGATCAGTTCCTTTCCCCTTTCCTTTCTAACTTCCAGGTCTTGAATTCAGTCCCATTTCCTCGCACCCCATTGACTGTCTGAATCTTTCATTCCTTCTCGACTACTCGTCCAGCTGTTAGCCATTATACAGCCTCCAGGACTCACTATGACTTGAGTTGGAGATATACATGGCACTGGAACAGCTGAGAAATGGACTGCAGCATCAATCCTCTCCAAGGAGTCAATATAAGTTCCAAGACAGCAATGAAGATAGTACCTTTAATGGGATTTAGGATGCGAGCAGGAACAACTCTCTTACTAAACAAAACTAGTAGAAATGGCGAGGTTCATTCACTGATGGCCCTCTGACATGCGGATTTGAACTCTGGATCCCACCCTAGGTGGTATATACACAATATCTTTGTTGGTAAGTTCCGGGCAGGTGTTGTGGTTATGACTGGGGTATTTTCTCCATCGCAGAGTTGGCCAACCCACGAGCGCAGTGGAATGTGGATTTTGTCAGAAAACTCGGGCTTTACGCTTACTGAAGGAGAAGAGATGAAAGACAGCTTTTAATTAATAAGAAAAGAATAAATCTTAGCTTTTATGAATAGCCGCATTACTTACTTTGAAAATAAGTTAGGTATTATACTGCAAATCAATAGATTCGACATGGATAGGTATCACAGTATACACTTGAGAATTTAACTATGCTATTCTACCGTACAAAAGTCTTAATAGCATCTATCCTAAATTTCTCTATACACAACACAGCTAGAGCATCTAGAGCTCGTCTCCACGCTGCACCACATCTCGTGCCACTGAAGATCATCGACTGATTTGGAATCACCTCTCATCAATCGTTGAAATATCCATTGACCGCCGGAGGTCTTCCGCTTGACTCGGTATCAGTTTCACAAAGCAAAACGCAATGAAAGGCGGGGTATCATTCCAATTCCAGTCTGGGCTGGTCGTGAATAAAATTCCACAAAGCCCCCCTCTCTCTGTCGAGAGCTGGATGAATTGCCAAAGTTCCTTACTGTCAGCAGCATGGATTCCCAGAAGAAAAACATTCACGACCTGGAACACGCAGGAGAGATATGGAGAGAGAACCCCGAGGTGATATTCTATTCTTTCTATTTTAGAGAGAATTATCAATTAATTAACCGGTAGGGTTAGACCTCGAGTCCTGGGCAGGTCAACATTGTCGTCGATCTGCGAGAGAAGAGCCTCGTCTGGAAGCAAGACCTACGAATCGTGCCTTTATGCGCCTTTATATATCTTCTCTGCTATCTCGACCGATCGAATATTGGTACAAACCATCCATATCCCTGCGAGTTCGAAGCACTCGGTCTTAACCCTGGCAGGTAACGCCAAAATCCTCAACGCAGACACCCACAACGACCTCTTATCTGAAACGCACATGACATCCTATCAATATACGTACGGTATTTCCTTCTCGTATTGAAAGTGGGCTTGGTTAGCTACTAATCTGGATAGAATCGCTCTCATGGTGTTCCTAATCGCGTACGCGCTGTTTGAAGTCCCCTCCAACTACTTCCTAAAGAAGCTCCGGCCGAGTGTATGTACACTGAAGTCTATTGTTGTATTCTTTTTTCTCTCTCTAATCCTTCAGAGATGGATTGCGTTCTTGATGTTGTGCTGGGGAGCGATCTCTATGGGTCTGGGCGGAGCACAGAACTATGCCCAGGTAACGGGAATTCGATTTCTGCTTGGTAAGAGTGTTCATTTGCCTTTTTTTTCTTTTCGTACAGATATTCTGATAATCTCATTTCTTAGGCGTTATGGAAGCCGGTCTCTTCCCCGGGTTCGTCTACTACCTCACCTTCTGGTATCGCAATTCAGAGCGCTCTATCCGTGTCGCCTTGATTCTCGCCTCGGCAACGCTAGCAGGAGCCTTTGGGGGCGCAATTGCCTACGGGGTGGGCCATATGAACGGGGCGTCCGGTCTGTCGAGCTGGCGGTGGCTATTCATCCTCGAGGGAACACCGTCATGTGTGTCTGCCGTTTTTGTCTGGTTCTTTCTCCCCGACTACCCGGAGTCTGCGCACTGGCTTTCCCCGGAGGAAAAGGCCCTGGCTCTCGCCCGTCTACAGGGTGAAGGGTCTAAGGGCGATGCGCATGCCATGACCTGGCAGGATGCAAAGGAAGTCTTGACTGACTGGCGGCTCTACGCCCACTACGCAGTAAGTTTATATAGAGAGAGAGAGAGAGAGAGAGAGCCAGGTAACTAACTACTCTAACGTAAGATCTACTTTGGCATTTCGACTCCGTTTTCGAGTCTCTCACTATTCACCCCCTCGATCATCGCCGGGCTGGGATATACCGACCTACGCGCACAGCTGATGACCGTTCCACCATACGCGGTGGCGTATGTAGTGACGATTGTCGTGGCGTGGTGTGCCGACCACTTTGATGCGTGAGAAGACTAGAACTACCTATCCGAGATATATGCTTAATAACAGTTTGCTGATACATTAGATAGTCGTGGTCTACACTCTGCCGTGTTTGCATTTATTGGAGCGATGGGGTTTCTGGCTTCGGCTCTTCTGCCGGCCGATGCTTATTTAGTAAGTTCTCCCATATCTAGAGAGGGGAAAAAAAGAGTAGTTTATTAATGTGTTTATTAATGGGTAGCATCGATATGGCTGCCTCATCGTCGCAGCCAGCGGAGCATTTGCATGTATTCCCCCTCTGCTGGGATGGCTCTCGTCGAACCTCATCTCGACAGCAGGAACAGGACTGGCGATCGCGCTAAACGTCTCGGTGGGAGCCCCCGGGCAGATAGTCGGGGTCTGGATCTACAAGAGCGACGAGGCTGATAAAGGGTATCCGACGGGACACTGGACGAACGCGGCGTTGCTGCTCTTTGTGAGTGGGGGGTGTGTGTTGTTGCGCGGGTATTACGGGTGGAGGAATCGGAGGGGAGGCAGATTTGTTTATTAGTACGATAGCAAGTGGTACTCCGTATACTAGATGGTAAGAAGAATATCTTATGATCTACATAATAGTATACTGTACATCGATTCTAGATCGAGTTATTTGTTGTGACGTAACCATAGTTTCTCCCAATACAGACTTCAGATCGGCCAACAATGCAAGGATGCCCTGCCTATGTGAGGCGAGTTAGGCGCAGTAAGGTAATACAATACATTACTTATAGACCTTACTAACTCCTGTAATTAACTAACCTAGGTAGGTACCTCCTAGTAACTACTCCGTATTGTAATATCTTATTGATGCTATCGGACCGTTCCGCGTACCAATATTTATTACCATCGATTTCATCCTTTATATCCACTTGATCCACAATAACTTCTACTCTGTACGGAGTACGCAGTAGTTAATAGTCAATGCTGAAGCTAGGACCATCAACGAGGGGCAGCGGTATGACAGATTGCTGCGTTGTATTGCATCCAACGTCATCAAGGCTGATTTCTAAATCTGTTTACTTCGTACCTCGGCAGGAGGTACTCCGTACAGAATATTATCGTTACTGGCTATATAATGTGGCAGACAAGGCGCAGCGTATACCTAGGTAACCAACTAACTTTTACAAAGAACTAGTCAATGTACCTAGTAGGTAGCCAGTTACCCAGTAACTATGATTCTGTATTATCATTTCAGTACTGTTCAGCGAGGAGGCGAGACATCTGATGATGTCTAGGCCGAAGAGAGGTTGCACACGTAGAATAGTTAAACAATGCCTCAATAGAATAAATAAATAAATAAGAAAAAAAAATATAATATAATAATATCTAGACTTGCTACCGGTGAAACGTGGCGTGAGTGTCCTGTCCTAAATGACTGACTGCCTCTGCTCTGCACGCTGTTTTTCTTTTCCTTTCATTCTTTCTTTTCTGGCATTCTGCGTTACTCTCGCCCTCTCCGCCACATTCTCGTCGACTCCCCCCTCCCTCCCTATATCTCCCTATCGCCCTGTCCTTTTGCGTCCTCCACCGCAATAACAACAGCATTGCATGATCGCATCCCTGTCGTTCCAGATCTGGCCCTGGAATCTCCGCCCTCCCCGCTGGCTCCTTGGTCCCTTGGTCCCTTGGTCCCCTGGATACTCCGGCCTTCCATTCAAGCGAGTGTGGTCCTAGGGCGGTCATCACAGGACCCTCTCTCTCTCTCTCTAAATATCTTCTGATTCTTGACTTTTATGGTCGTAAGTCTGTCTGTGTCTCTTTCTTTCCTTTTTAAACGTAAATGCCAACCACCAACAAACTTATGGAGTAGGCCATGGGTTCCTACACCGACTCCTACCGCGCTCGTTACCAGAAAGGCGGCAGCTCCAGCTCCACCGACAGTGATGCCTCAGACCGCTCCAAGAGCACCGCTCCGACAGTGTACAGTGCGAGATGGGCCTCGAAACCCATCCAGGTGCCCCATTCGTTCCATCATGGCGACGTGAGGGATTCTGTCTCGACATATGCCTCGACCATTCCCTCCGCGGACGACCTGCCAGAGGTACCACGCTACGAAGTTGAAGATCGCACCCCAGAAGCTTTCCCGGCAGAGGCCCTTCCCTCCAACTCGACCGTGTTCGCCGACCTGTTTCCTTCCTCCCGACGCCTGCTCATCCGACACGACGATGCTACCATCGACGGTAACATGAATCTCCGCGTCGACACGACAGCGTCACATCGGGGCGGGTACCAGCGAGATGTCACCCTGTTCCATCTCCGTATGTATGATCTGTATTCGCGCAAGTTCTCCTTCCGCCGCTACTGTCGAGATTCGGGCCGTGAGGTTTGTCACTCGGTACGGAAGCCTCGTTCGTCTCTCCAGGAGAAAAGACCCATGTTTCGACGCTCGTGGAGCAGCGTCTTGGCCAGTCTACGACCAGGCTCTTCGAACGGCCATGGGGTGACGCCTCATTCGGAACCGAAATCGCACGAGGCAGTCTCGAAAAGTGCCCGGGACGATGAATTTTGGCGTCTGGACGAAGAGAATCTCGACTCCCCGCTGGAAGGTGGAATGGAGCGGGAGCGTGCCCCGGTGCTAGGGGATACCACGCTGCTTGAGTTCTCCAACTACGCCCATGTCGAAGTCAAACATCGTGGCACCGGCTCCTCCAAACGGTACGAGTTTGAATACTGGTCGACCAAGTATCAGTGGCGGCGCGAATCGCGCTGGGACGGTGACCTGCATGAGATCTCTTACCACCTGGTCAATATTCAAACCTCCAAGACTATCGCACACATTATGCCCCAGATCCTCACGCCGCTGGAAGCCGTTGAGGAGGAGAGCAAGGGGGGCTGGGTCTCCCCTTCTTCCATGTGGATCAGTGATCCCTCTGTCTATGACAAGATGCATGATATTGCAGAGTAAGTATCATCACTGAATCTCCTATCTCTCTCTCTCTCTCTCTCTCTCTCTCTCTCTTTCTAACTCAATAGTGTCATTGTGGCTACCGGCTTGATCGTCCTGGTTGACGATTGCATCCGGCGGCGCTGGCATCCGAAACGACAGATCCCGCTCATGCAACCTTTAAGTTCCTCGCTCTCCAGGGGGATTGAATTCATGGGGCCAAAACGCCTGATCGACGAGATGCTTCACTGGAGGCGAACCCCATAGACCTCTTTTTTTTTTCTCCATCAGTTTTGTATCAGTTTTCATTCTTTGGAAGGCTAGCAGGCTACCTACGATAACGACAGAGCTGCCTACGTCTTGCAGCACATGACACCTTTTTTTTGGCATCAAAATGTAATGCACTGGGCCAGATACAGTGACTGGAAACTCCTAAAAATCCTTTATTTCTACCTTGTTGTTTCACTTTTTGGATATGATTTTGATGATGGATTTCATGTATCATGAATGAACTAGCAATCTTGGATTGAATGGCCCTTCGAGCTGGATTCAGGCGTATGCCGACTCGTATAACTCATATGTTGGTTGGTCGGCGCTCTCCAACACCAGAATTTGTCCTGTGTCTGTTGGCAAGTCTCGAACCAACCGGTCCAGGGGTAAAATATCCCTCAACGATCACCGCACTGTATTGCAGGGGTGTGTCGGGAACCTATTCTCTACCGTTTCGATTGGCTCGACAAATATCGATTCGCTATTTTAGGTCACGAAACCTGACTCAGGTCCCTCCTTGCTCTGTGGTTGCACCTCGGCGAGGTTTGGTCAGATACACGAGCTTTGCTTCTCGATTAAGCTTCTCAAACAATGCGGGGAGGGGGCCTCAAATCAAATCGACGACATGCCCGCCCAGCACTGGCTGGCCCTGCTTGCTGTGCTGGCCCGCACTGGTGTGTCTCGCGTCTATGGAGTATGTGCCCTCGTGTCCCTCTCCTCGATCTTCCTTTTGTTTTTTTTTTTCCCTCTCCCAGATCAAATGCACTGGCAATTACATCAGCCTTGAGAGTCAGGCTCCGCTGTCGACAACTCCCCCCCCCAATACCCCTCTTATTCCTCTCTCGGAGCTGTTGCTTCGAATGAACTCGAATCTGGCGATGCAGGCATGAATGCCCAACTCGGTGCCAAAGGAAAGCAGCGAATCATCGCGGCTCCTAACCCGGGGCTCACCTCCGATATTTCCATATGGCTCTTTGCTGGCACTGTTGTGTCGTGCGGTCGTCCAAGACTAAACCAACGACTTGGCATTCTATCGGATTATCTTCTATATATATATATATGGATTTTTGATATTTTTGATGTTTTTTAATATTTTCTTTTTCTACTATTTTTCTGTTGGTACAGAGCATCGTGCATTTTTGTCCCTGCGACCGCGCCTAGATACTGCACCTAAAACAGCAACTGTTCATGCAGAGCGGCCCGGCCTGTGGCGATTGGCGCGAAGACGAAAAAGACCGGGTCGACAGACTCGCGCCTCTCGATTATCTCTCTGTCTTCCTTTCTCTGGTTTGTTATTTTCCCTTGTTCGCACATAGTGGGCATGACTCCGTCTCCTGCGAGCCAATTTGTCTTGCTACTGGGGCCCTCTTTTTTCTTTTTTTTCTTTTTTTTTTTTTTCTTTTCTTTTTTTTCTTCTTCTTCCCTTTTCCTCTTTGCTCCTGGCCCATTCAGTCATCGGTTGATGAGCTGGCACCGTTTCCCTTCCTTCCTAGGGCCCGCTTGTGTGGCCACAGTCGAACCAGTTCTGGCTTCAGAATGGAGCTTTTCCACCCCATCCTCTCCGCTTTTGGGCACAGGCTGGCCCTGGGCCCTCTTCCCCTCCAGAAGGTTGAATACCATTCGGTCCCCTGGGGGTCAAAGGCCAATGCATACCCGATCCGAACGCCTTTCTTTTCCGGACGGTTGACAATGTCAGATTAGATGGGCTGAGACTCTGAGTTGTCATACTGCTGTCACACTTGCAAGCCAGGTCCCTGCCGGTCTCCTTTCTACGGCCTTATCAGAGTGTTTGTGTATGGTGTAGGAATATGTGTGTCTGTTTATGTGTATATGTGTGTCTTGACTGACTGTCATCTCGCTTGTGGAGAGGGGCAAAAAGAGATACTCTATACCTGACTAGTCAGTGGTTCACTGCCCACTTCCTGGTCTGTAGCCAAGCCCCTCCTCCTCCTCTTCCTCCCTCCTCGCTTGTCCTCCGCTTGCTGTCTGGCATGTTCTTCAAGGGTGCCGGCCTAATCGGCGTGCGCCGGGCCGTTCCAGCTTGCAGCCTCGAAATGATCCGCATGCTCCTCCATGCAGTCGGCATTCCTTGAGTGGAGGACCAGGGGGAGGGGGAGGGGGGAGGGGAACTGCTGACGCCGTGCTACGTCTGCTACGACATGCATAAGTCCGTCCCGGAAAAGTCTGGTGGTCAGGCTCCATGTTTGTCACGCCAAAGGACAGGGGCATAGGTGGGAAAAAGGATAATAATAAAAAATGCAAAGCATATATCATTGCCATCATCATAACGGCTCGACGTCTATCACGGCCCACAAGATATTTGAAACCCCGCTTCCCATATCAATTTCTTTTCAAAGGCTGAAAGGCACTTTGGAAGTTTCCTGCAGTCTTCAGTATCATCACTCTTCCCTCAATTGATACCCGACTCCTCTATCCTGCTTACCGGCTCTCGCGCAGTCCGTCCTTGCTACGAATAGTGATATAACCCGAGCCTACCTCTTTTTCTCCAACTTCCGAATCATCATCACAATGCCTAGCCCACAGAGCAACAATGGAGGCAGCCGACCCAGCTGGCAGGATAGACTCAATGGTCTGCCCCACTAGCCCTCTTGTTTCTTATCCTTATCCTAAGAGGATTTTAACTCACGATGTTGCAGAACACTGCAGGAGCAACAAGCTTACCGCGCCGGTTTTCAATATTGTCTCTGATCGTCGAGGTGAGTCCTGGCGTGTTTCTGCTCTTCTTTCTACAGAAAGTTCCCATGCCGCTTGGTTCCTTTGGCCTACCTACAACCAAGGGGGGTGGAGTATTTTTTTTTTTTTTTTTTTTTTTTGCTTCTTTCACCCACTTTCGGCTATCCGTTTGCATTGCCAAGGCGTTCTTGCTGACCTTCTTCTCTTTCTTTTCACTTCAGGAGGTCGTACCGCTTGGTCAAGTACGGTCACAATCTCCGGACAGAACATTGCAGCACGATATTGGTACGATGGCCAGTATATCAACAATGCTCGGGAAGATGCCGCCGAGGTCGCCCTGCAAGCCTTGATACGCGGGCAGTGTTCATCTCCCGTTTTCCAGGGACAGCTATACTCGCAGCAGCCCAACTACTTGCCGAATATCTGATGTCGACCATCATGCTTTCTTCCCTCCTCCTCTTGCTTCTTTCTATCCGTCTTGCTTAGGGTGATCATTCTTTTTTCTTCTTTTTTTTCTTTTTTTCCCCCTTAGGATGGGAGGGGGGGGGCTTTCTTTCATTCTTTTTCCTTTCTTCAACGCACCATTTCTTCTCTTCCATCGACGTTCGTTACATGAGTACGACACATCGGTCCGGATCGACTGCACAATGTACAACATGAGGCCTCTAGATGGCGCTACACACACCCCTCACGACAGCGATTTTGTCTTATCTGCCAACGAACTTTGATGGACGTTCACGATACGCCCAAGCCGAAGATTCGACATGACACTTGCATTCGATGGAAGGCATCATGCCGGACTGCTTCGGGCGACTGAACGTGATTTATACTGTTTTCCCTTTTTTTTACAATCTACCACGACCCACATTCTATTTCCAAACACAGGAACAGAAATACGAACCGAATACAGAAATACAAATACAGGCTTTTTTTCTACAGAGGGCTTCAGACAGGAGGGGCAACGAATGAGAAACAGAACAGGATGGGCGCAGGCATAGCAATGATGAAAAAACAAACCCCCATCTGGACCTGGGCTGGAGTTTTTGCGGGATGGAATTTTAGGTAACTAGTTAGGATGATTCTACTTCTTCTGTACGACATGAGAACAGACATGGGCGAAGGTACGGCTCTCATACGGCGCAATGATTATCATGAGTTACTTACGAATTAACCTGGATTTTTTTTTAAACAGTTGTAACTGACAAGTGGAAGTTGAGAGTTGTAGGTATTAAGTTGAGATCCAAACAACCTTATCTTGCGAACCATGGTTCAGTTGTTCGGTTCACTTTTTGAGGGGTCTAATTAAATATCTAGAGGATCAACATGACATGCCAATCGAGAGAAAATCACCTACATTTGATTCTAATGGTATATATATCAAGCAGATAATTCTAGCTTACTTACAGGTGAACAAAAAAAAAATTTCAAAAAAAAAAAATTTCAAACCTGCGTCCACAGGGGCGTGGGAAGTTCGTCTCCCGGCCTGATCCTCGCTTCGCGCCGGCACCCATCCGCAACGGCAACCGCAACCGCAACAGCCGGGTGTGTCACGACAACCTGACGGCCGGTCGTGACGGGCGGGTGGAATCCGACGTATGCCTCCCGGCGGGCCGGGGACCCTTCCTCTTCGGTACCGACGGTGACGGACCAGGTGTGCAGGCCATAGTACGAGGCGAGGGAGTGGACGAGCCAGCGGGCGAACCCGGCGGCGCGGTCGTCGACATGGCTTTCAAAGACCTTCTTCTTGCCTTCTTCCCACTCGTGGTCGTGGCGTGACGAGCTGCTGACACGGTCTGGACGAGGGGTTTGTTTTTGCATTTGGCCGCGACCGGCGAAAACTACCTCGTCTTCATCAGAGTCTTCATCTGCTTCTCCTTCTTCTTCTTCTTCTTCTTCTTCATCGCGCAGGATCAACTGCTTTTCGTTCCATCGCTGGATAAATCGCCGGATCTCCTCTTCCAAGTCCTGGAGCAGACCGCGGGCCGCGCGCGCGTGCTTGAGTTTCATCCGTACCTCCTTGGAGATCCGAGTCTGGTCGTCATGGGTGCCCTTGGGGGTCTGTTTGGAGACAGTACAGCCCCGCTCTTTGTATTTTGCGTCCCACAGCGAGGCAAGGTAGTAGGGCATTGGGTCGTGGCGGGTGTACGTGGGTTGCACGGCCCAGTCGCTGGACGAGGGTGGTTCCGCCCACGGGTTATGCAGCAAACGGTCTAAAAGAGACACACACAAAGAAAAAGAGCATGTAAGCATTGATATCAATGTACGAAATCTATTGATATACTGGCAACATACCATTCTCCCACCGTTGTCGCCGCCGACTGCCATCTTTGCCTTTGAGCAACGCCTCGCGGCGCTTCAAACTATCCCGGCGGAGAGGCTCACGCCGCCGAAAACTGACCGATACCTTGGGAGCCTCGTTCTCTGCAGCCGCGGGTGTGCGGTTCGCCAGTCGCATCCGTGGTGTTGGGCTGAGCTCGGCTGGCGGCAAATGGTCGTCAAGCGGGATGGTCAATGTGACGGAGGAGGCCCCGCGCATGACTCGGCGCGTCGAGGTCGGCGCAGCAGTCCCATCGCCCACGGTAACCACCTCGGAGAGCGTCAGATCTTCGAGAGACGCCGTGGCTTGCTCGGTCCAAGCAGAGATTGCCCGCGTCTGCTGCGGTGTCAGACTGCCCCGAGACGGCGTGGGCGACGGCGATGGTAGATGCGGGTGGATGGCCATTTTGCGACGCGATAACGGGGGGGGGAAAGGGGATCGACGCGAACTTCGACGGGTGTTTGGCAGCACAACCTGGTCGTTCTGGGTTTCAAGAGTGTCTCTGGAAAGGACCTCAAAGATGCCGCTGTTATTGCCTTGCTTTGAGCCTGAATGTAGGATCTCGGATCAGGAATCCAAGGCCAGATACGACCAGGCCGCGTTACTCACAGTCCGGCTGATTCAGGATGATTCAGACTCACGGGGCAGCAGATCAGTTTGTGATTGGCTATTCGGGAGACAAGATAAGCCCTAGCCCTAACCAGCCCCTCATCCGTTTTGAGACAACCAGTCTATACCTAATCGGGCAGTATTACTCGACTGTCCAAGAGCTGCTCCATAAATACTGCCTGAGGCGAAGCAAATAAGAGTCCAGGAAAGGATTCGGCTGTCATTGATCGAGTAGAGTTGGATAAGCAATTGCTAAGTATGTAGTACCGAGTAGTTATGGAGCCGTAGTCAGACTGACTCATTGACTAATTAATCCTGACAGTCAGTAGTCTATAACTAAAGAAGTCTTCATTTGATATTATAACTTTTGAAGAGATTAATTTCATCTCCAGTACATACTACAGAGTACTCACTAGTTAGTTAATAATTAGGTAGTATACAGAAATACGACATAGCTTGTTGTGGTTAATTATAGATGGCGGCTGCCTTAGGCAGTATATTAGTCATTGTTATTCCGTTCCTTCTGCAGTAGATAAGGTCGGAGCCCCCTAGCTGTCTCATCCCGCCTCCCATCGATCCTTGGTTATTTGACTGTCCTGCCATACCTTCCCATACACTACACGATGAGGCTTTCCACGGTTTTGGCCCTCGGCGCCAGCACGAGCGCGCTAGGTCTTGTGCTCCCTCAGCAGGAGCGGTTGGCGGATCTGCGGCCTCATCCGACCCCGGAGAAGTTCCTAATCGAACTTGCCCCGTACGAGACCCGCTGGGTGACTGAAGAGGAGAAATGGGACCTGAAGCTGGTAACGCCTGTCGATTGCGGTGGTCTGAACTGGTTGATCTGAAGCTGACTTGTTTTCTCTCTTGTTTGTGTCTTGTTGGTTAGGACGGCGTTAATTTCATTGATGTAACGGAAGAGCTGAGGTCCGGAGCGTACCCAACGTACCATATCGCCGATGTCGTTCGCTATCCTGCGGAAATGAGCCAAGCCGAGGCGGTCGTCCCGTTGACCGAGAAGTTATCCAAGGCCAACATGAAGGCCAACCTCGAGCATTTTACCTCTTTCCACACTCGGTACTACAAGTCATCCACGGGAGTCGAGTCCGCTACTTGGCTATATGAGCAGGTGGAGGCTCTGATCGATGGATCGGGCGCGGCGGAGTACGGCGTCACCGTGGAGAGGTTTGCCAACCCCTGGGGCCAATTCAGTATCATCGCCCGCATTCCTGGCCAGTCCAACAAGACCGTGGTGCTAGGTGCCCATCAGGACAGCATCAACCTGTTTTTCCCGTCTCTGCTGGCTGCCCCCGGCGCCGATGACGACGGAAGCGGCACCGTGACCATCCTCGAGGCGTTCCGTGCTCTGCTGCAGTCAGAGCCGATCGTCCAGGGCAAAGCCCCCAACACCATCGAGTTCCACTGGTACTCTGCTGAGGAAGGTGGTCTGTTGGGCTCCCAGGCCATTTTTGCGCAGTACAAGAAGACTCGGCGCGATATCAAGGCCATGCTGCAGCAGGATATGACCGGCTACGTCCAGGGTACCCTGGATGCTGGCCTGGAGGAGTCTGTTGGTGTCATCACCGACTTTGTCGACCAGGGTTTGACCGAGTTCATCAAGCAGATCATTACCACAGTGAGTCCCTTTTTTTTTTTTTTCTCTCCTAGTGTAATTCACATAACCTGATCTTTCAGTACTGCGATATCCCATACGTCGAGACCAAGTGTGGCTACGCTTGTTCCGACCATGCCTCCGCCAGTCGGTACGGCTATCCGTCGGCCTTTGTGATCGAGTCTGAATTCCAGAACTCAGACAAGAAGATCCATACGACCGAAGACAAGATCGAGTACTTGAGCTTCGACCACATGCTTCAGCACGCAAAGATGAGTCTAGCTTTCGCCTATGAGCTAGCCTTTGCGCCGTTTTAGTGAGAAGCACTCCTCTCGGCTTTCTCCCGGCATGACTTTTCGGCGTTTGATAATGGTAGTTCCTTTTGTTTGCAGCCAGCCACGAGTCAGATCTTCGTAAGCTCACAATACAGGAGTGCCTGCTTTATGTACAGTTTCTTGTATCTTTCATGGCCCTCAATATACCTTTTCCTGGTCTTCTTTGCACTTTTAGTCTCGCTGTTTTCCTCAAGTAGAGAGACCTCGTCAGATATGTCACGTGGTGATATCGCTCGGAGTCGGTGATCCGCCTGGCAGCGATCTGCAACTGGGACGGTGAGCGATTTTCAGACGTCGGTGAAACTGTCTTTGACAACATCATCCAGAGAACATATCTCGATCATTTTGACAGTAATACTCGTTACAAATTAATATTCAATATTCAATATATTGCAGTTGAGAGCTCAATTGATCGTACACGGCTGAAGCTTACTACCAGGACGTGAAAGCTGAGACTTGAGAAGGATACCACAATTGATTTAATAATTTCGATTTTCAAAATTATTGGCTGAAGACTTTGACTCGTTTCATCCAGGAACCGAACAGCAACTACACTGCGGGTGTTGATCTTGAAGAATGGATACATCAGCCTACGCCAAGGAATTCCAGATTGCCTGTCTGACTGTGCAGAGAGCGGCTCTGGTGACCAAGGCGCTTCTGGAGCAAGTGGACAAAGGCCAATTAGACAAGAGCGATGCGACGCCGGTGACCATCGCCGACTTTGCGGCGCAGGCGCTCATAATCGCTGCGTTGCACCATGTTTTCCCCGAGGATGAGTTTGTGGGAGAGGAAAGCTCGCTTGCCCTCCGCGAGAATCCCGAGCTGCTGGACCGCACATGGGAACTGGCGTCATCCATTCATCAATATAGCGACAATAGCGACGACGGTGGGGTGGATGATGCGCTGCTCTATTCACCACGTTCGAAGGAGGAAATGCTGGATTTGATCGACCTGGGTGCGGAAGGGAAATGTGCAGGACACGGCCGCACGTGGGTTCTCGATCCCGTGGACGGGACAGAGACCTTTATGCGCGGACAGCAGTACGCAGTATGTCTGGCGCTGGTGGAGGATGGATGCCAGAAGGTCGGCGTGCTGGGTTGTCCCAACCTGAGCCTCGCGACGGGCCAGGTAAGCGAGGAGGCAGTCGACCGCGATGGAAACGGATATATGCTGTCCGCAGTGACGGGCGAAGGGGCATATCTACGCCGGATGGGCCGGACTACGACGACGCTGCAGGCTGCGACTCGGATTGCGCCCGTCCCCTCCGTGGCGACGAGTCGTGAGATCCGGTTCGTGGACTCCACGCGGATAACCTCGTCGAGCGCCGAGCAGCACGAGCGGCTGGCGGTTGCGCTCGGGGCGGCCTGGCCGCCGCCGGGGGACCTGTGGTCGGCTCAGATGCGGTACGTTGCTCTCGCGGTGGGCGGGTGCAACGCCCTGGTCAAGATCCCGCGCAAAGAGACGTACCGGTCCAACATCTGGGACCACGCGGGGGGGATGCTGATCGCTGCAGAGGTCGGGTACACCGTCAGCGATCTGGCAGGCAACCCGGTCAACTGTGGGCTGGGCAGGAAGCTCAGCGGGTGCTATGGAATGATTGTGGCGCCTCCTGGGATCCATGGTCGGTTGGTGGAAGCAATAAAGGCTCTATGAATTAGCATTTAAGGAATTTAACGATAGATGGAATTAATAGAAATAATCTATACATCTCTTAGCATAAAATACTTGAGTACCTTGTAGTCACTAACTAGGAGTGTTGATGCTAATTGTCAACCAAGCTGGCCAGTTGATTCTCCAACAGTAGAACTCTACTCCTACGAGCATGTCGACATAAGTTATGAAGTAATCTTCACACTAAATGGGATAGATGAAACAAATAATAATAATAGAATCATCTGTTAACACCACTAACGAATTAGTTGAATTATTACGTTTACTACTGTTGCATTAACCACAAACCGCTACCATCCGATGGCCTGATGTCATCCTGGCCTTCCAAGGTTCCGAGTCAAGGTTCCAGCATCTCAGCCACTCGAGTTCCACGATCAGCAGCATGAAGCCCCTCGTTGGCCACCGAGTGCTGTCAGGAGACCAAGCAGATGCGGGGAGAGCAGATCTTATAAAGAGTCCCTCTTGAAACCTCAGGATGCCTTCATTCCTTTCTCCATCTCAGCAATAACTACTACCTAGCTATACGCACTGAATACTGATTATTATGGACGCCTGTAGGTTGTTGCGAAGACTCCAGCAGTGCTGACTCGGACTAACCCGCTCTTGAATCTCTAGACAACCCCTTCGCGAGACGCGAGACACACAACCGCCAGTCCCTGGCTGCCTACCGGGTGCTGGTGCCTTTGACGTGGGCGCTGGTCGTCATCGTGGGCATCTACTACTCTCTGCACAAGCCCGACGACGTCAAGCACGGCCATCGAATCCCCAAGCAAGCGAACAAGCACATCACGGCATTTTCGCAGAGTACGGTGGTGACTGGAATATATTGGTGGGTTGACCTTTTACTCTAAAAAAAAAAGGATTAGTAGATTTAATAGCTGGTTGCTAGGATCCTTCTCCTTCTCTCACAGCTTAGCTACGTCTGGCATCTCTTCTCCAAGGATGCGGCACTGGTCAACGCGGCAGCCAATGTCGCCAGCCATTTCATCCTGAATAACCTGTTCGTCTTCGCCTGGGTGCTGCTCTGGGTACGCAACCACTTCTGGGGCGCCGAGATCATCCTCATCGCCCACTTCATCAACCAAAAGATCACCTACTGGCGCCACCCGGGCCTTCCGGCCTTTGTTCATCTGCCTGCCGTCGCTGGACCCTATGCATGGACCCTAACTGCCCTGTTTTGGAACGGCGCCGTGGCGGTCCATAGCAACAGCTTGCCCGCCCGCATCGTTGCCAACGTCTTCATCTGGGTCATCTTTGTCATCGGCGCCGGTCACATCCTCCACCGCCAGGATTACCTGCTAGGTTACTGCTTTAGCTTCTTGTTCTTGTGTAAGGAAATCATTTGAAAAAGAATACTTTGCAGGCGAATTTGCTGACAGTATCCAGCTCTCGCGGTCAAGCAGATCGCCATCAAGGTCATCGCGTTGCAGTGGATCTTCGCTTTCGCCATCTTCGCCGCCTTCCTCGTCTTGTCCCTGTACATCTCTAGCACCAAGTACTACCACCGTGACTCGCTGCTGCGTCGTATTGCGGAACCCGAGTCCACCGACCGCGAGAGGCAGCCCTTGCTCAACGAGGCGGCGTGAGGAGTTTTGCAGAGTAGGTAGCTGGAAGCAGTTGTGGGTAGTTTAATTTGCCGAGTCACATTTTTTCATCTCACTACCATCTCTCCTTCTCTCGATTCTCTTTTTCTTGATGCGCATGCGTCTCTGACCACGAATATGCGCAGAGCGGCAGTCTGCTTTCTTTTTCTCTATATATCCTCTCTACTCCGTCTTTGATGCTTCTGGATTACATCACGCTTGCCTTTGGCAAAATCTTTATGCCAGGGTTTTTGCACCACTCAAAATCAGGATTTTTTTTCTGTTTATTTGTCCAAGTCAATACGCCGAGAGCAACCCGGCCCATTGATCAGTACTCATGTGTTGATTGGTATTCTTACGCGACATCCTGCACTCTCTGTTTTTTTCCCACTCTTTATTGTTCAGTGGATTGAACATGCAAGGAACAAAGAAACTTGTCATTATCATTTAACTACTATTACTCCGTAGTACCCCGTACTTTGATTTGTAGTTGACGATTCCGGACAATCCGTGCGACGTACTGCCCATGCGTTGCCCCGAGCAACCATCACCACCACCAGGTCTCCAGCCGCGCAAGCCTGGAGACGTCAACTCGCGCGGTAAGGTCAACAAGAACCAGGCACCGTGATTATCTGACTGGTTGATATTATAATAAGCGTATTGGCTTCCAATAAACATCCGATTCCACCAGAAATCTCATCCCACCCCCCTGTCTAGGCCGTTCGAGTCTCATCTTATCTTTGTTTACCTGCCCCCTCGCTAGTTATTTAGTAGCCGGATGCCGCTGCACCTCCGTACGCACTTCAACATTCCTGAAAAGTGTTTCCATCTGACAACTGTGTGACTGGAGCTGCTACTGACTGAATTCGTGTTCGTTTACAGGGCGATCGCCCCCCCCCCCCCCCCCCCCCCCCCCCCCCCCCCCCAGAAATATCGGATTTCCTACTTTTCACCGGAAGGAGCACGGCCGCCTGGTTCGACCTTGTCTTAGACACCGCGTGTGGGCATTACCATGAGCACTTGAGACAATAGCGAAAGGAGAAAAAGAAATACCAACGCATTATGAGCTTCTCGTCGCGCGGGCACCCACCTGCGGCGAATTACGAGGAAGAGCCCCCCGCGTACCACTACGGAGACTCGGTGTCGTATCTCTCGGAGAACGAGCCGCCTGCTGTGGCTGCTCGGGGGACGACGATGAGGCTCCTCCCGACGTCGAGCATTGAGTTGGATGACGATACCCGGACAGAGATGGGCACGACCAGCTCGCAGTATCAATATTCAGATACCACACCGTATGTACCCGCTAGAAAACCAGTCCATCGCACTCTGCCTCTCCCGCCTGGGAATGAAGACACGGTTGAGGCTTCTGAGAAGAAGAAGCTTCCTGTGTCAGACCCTCCTCTCTTTCCCCTAAAGAATGCCAATGGCGCAGATCCCGCCAAAGGAAACCACCCTATCTACCCCTTGTTTGCTGGCGCCACACCCAATAGGAGTACTGCTTGCCAGAAGTCAGCCAGAGCAGTTTCGCTATTGGCACAGACGGGCTCCGTTGAAGCAAAACAATCCTCCGCCGTGCAGGATATACAAATACTGCCGGGCGTGGACATTCCACCTCCTCTCTTCCACCATCACCCCCCCAAGAGGAACAAGAGTGCCCCGGATCAAGTGTCTGCTGCGGACTCTTGTCCTTTGAAGATCACTTCTCTGAGCCCTAAACGTCCTGTCCTGGGCCAGAGGAACTCTACCGCAAACATGTCCTACTACAGGTCAAGACGGAGAAACGCTGACGGAACAACCCTTGAGTATAGTACCGATCACTCCTCGAGACAATTCTCCTCGCGTTACCAGCCCTATCAGAGCCAAGGGTCTCCCTCGCGCCCACCATCTAGTATAGGAAACGCTCCCTACATCCCGCCTCCCGCGGCGTCGGTCGTGGATGCTCCGCCGTACCCATCTCGCGCAGGGTCTCCTACTCGGCCGTGGACTCCGTCTCGTGCGTCGGAATGGGGCAGACCCCCCGGGCCCCCGTCAGTCTCTAGTCTCGGTTATGAAAGAGCGGATCTGAATGGTAGTCCGCGACCGGGCACCCCGAGTTCAAGATATGGTGGAAGCCCACGTCGGCCTCTACCCACCGCTCCATTGTTCTCTGTCGCCGGTTCAAGTATAGACACGAGCATCGATATTGGCGATGGCAACACACAAGCTGACGAATATGGCGATGAGGATCCTTTTGGCGGCGGAGGCCGGACGACAAGCGATCTCGGCGACCGGCCCATGTCATTCATGAGCGATTCAACCATGGTCATTGACGACAAGGAAGATATGGAGAAGATTGACCTTGACGAGGAAGAGGATGATTCCGCGCGTATGATCGATCCGAACCTTCACTATGGTCCTGCCCCCGAAAAACAGAACCGTCGTGGGGTGCGCGAGACGCAGATGTCGAAGAAACAGGTCCAACTGATCAACGGCGAGTTGATTCTGGAATGTAAAATCCCAACCATTCTGCACAGCTTTCTGCCTCGTCGTGACGACCGTGAGTTTACCCACATGCGATACACGGCGGTTACCTGTGACCCGGATGATTTCACTGCGAGAGGCTACAAGTTGCGCCAGCAGATCGGAAGCACAATGCGCGAAACGGAGCTGTTCATCTGCATCACCATGTACAACGAGGACGAGATCAGTTTTACGCGGACCATGCATGGTGTCATGCGCAACATCAGCCATCTCTGTTCTCGTACCAAGTCTCGTACCTGGGGCAAAGACGGCTGGAAGAAGATTGTCGTCTGCATCATTGCAGATGGGCGCAAGAAGGTGCACCCGCGCACGCTCAACGCCATAGCGGCTCTAGGCGTTTACCAGGAGGGAATCGCCAAAAACATCGTGAACCAGAAGCAGGTCACGGCCCACGTGTATGAGTACACCACGCAGGTATCGCTGGATGACGACCTCAAGTTCAAAGGTGCCGAGAAGGGCATTGTCCCCTGTCAAGTCATCTTTTGTCTCAAGGAGCACAACCAGAAGAAGCTGAACTCTCACCGCTGGTTCTTCAACGCCTTCGGACGCGCCCTGCAACCCAACATCTGCGTCTTGCTCGACGTTGGTACCAAGCCCTCCCAGACAGCCATCTACCATCTCTGGAAGGCCTTTGACCAGGACTCCAATGTGGCCGGCGCCGCTGGAGAGATCAAAGCCGGCATCGGCAAGCGCGGAAAGGGCCTGCTGAATCCCCTGGTTGCCAGCCAGAATTTTGAGTACAAGATGTCCAACATCCTCGATAAGCCTCTTGAGTCTGTCTTCGGATATATTACCGTCTTGCCAGGTGCCTTGAGTGCGTATCGGTTTTTCGCGCTGCAGAATGATGCCGATGGCAATGGGCCCTTGAATCAGTACTTCAAGGGTGAGACACTGCGCGGCAAGGATGCCGACGTCTTCACGGCAAACATGTATCTTGCCGAAGATCGAATTCTGTGCTGGGAGCTGGTCGCCAAGCGCGAGGAACGCTGGGTTTTGCGTTTTGTCAAGAGCGCTGTGGGCGAGACAGATGTGCCAGGTATTTATCCTCTATGTCATCCCGTTCCATTTGATCACTACTAACACCCCCAATTTCAGACACCATTCCGGAGTTTATCTCGCAGCGTCGACGATGGCTTAACGGAGCGTTCTTTGCTGCGGTCTACTCTATCTTCAACTCACAGCAGATCTGGAAGACAGACCACACATTGGGGCGCAAGATTCTGCTTCACGTCGAATTTGTCTACCAGGGCTTTAACCTGATGTTCACTTATTTCTGCTTGGTAGGCCTTCCTCTTCCCTCTCCATATATAGTCTCGAAGAACGGGGTTATTGACATGTCTAGGCCAACTTCTACTTGGCGTTCTACTTCATCGCAGGTTCCCTCAGTAGTTCGAAAATCGATCCGTTCGGGCACAACATGGGTAAATATATCTTCCAAGTGCTGCGCTATGCCTGCATCGTCGTCATGTGTTTGCAATTTATCATTTCGATGGGCAATCGGCCGCAAGGGTAAGCTGAAACATACCAAACAGTCATTCGGGTTTTTCAACGTATCTAACGAATCAACAGAGCCAAAAAGCTTTACTTGTCTGGAATCATCGTGTACAGTATAATCATGGCCTACACCATCTTTGCCGCTCTGTATCTGGTCGTTCTGGAATTGATTGCGCGCTTCGAGGGCAGCTCGTCGCTTACCGTCAGCACGAGTCTCTTTGTGAACATTGTCATCTCGATGCTTTCAACGGTCGGGCTGTACTTTTACACGTCGTTCCTCTATCTGGACCCGTGGCATATGTTTACCTCATCGGCACAATACTTCCTACTCATGCCCAGTTACGTATGCACGCTGCAGGTGTATGCATTTTGCAACACGCACGACGTTACCTGGGGTACCAAGGGTGACAATGTGGTGAACACAGATCTGGGTATGGCGCAGGCAATCAACGGGTCAACGGTGGTGGTTGAGATGCCCTCGGAACAACTGGACATTGACAGCGGCTACGACGCTGCGCTGCGCAACCTGCGCGACCGTCTCGAGGTGCCAGAGGCCCCCATCTCCGAGAGCCAGCAGCAGGAAGACTACTACCGCGCGGTGCGTACGTACATGGTCTCCATCTGGATGGCCGCCAATGTCATCCTGGCCATGGCCATATCGGAGGTGTACGGCGTCGACTCGGAGGGTACCAACATCTACCTGGCGATCATCCTGTGGGCTGTCGCTGTTTTGGCCATGGTCCGCGCCGTCGGCTCTACCACCTACGCCATCCTCAACTTGATCCACAAGATCATCGAGGGCAAGACCAAGTTCGATGCAGGCAACATGTCCTCCAGCTCCAAGTCTGATGCCCCCAGCAAGGCTATGAAGTATGCTCGGGGAACCTGGAAGGACCGGATCCGCGATACAGGCGGTAACGTCACGGAGACCGTCAAGAGCAAGGCTGGTCTGTTGGCCTTTTGGAAACGGAAGAAATGATCCGAAAAAAAAACGAACCCCCCCCGGCGAATATGTTTTTCAATTTTACTCATTTCCTTTATTCCATACCCGTTTTCATTGGTCCTTGATGATTTTTTCCCCTTTGTTTTTGATGGAAATATTTGATGAAGATGTATGTACATGACACTCTATGAACGCAATGTATATGATTTACTACCCCCCCCATTCTTGTTCCGCAATATCCTGAATGACCTATTGCTACCCATCCGTTTTGATGATACCCACGAGAAGCTTCGCCGCCGCCAGAGTCTCCTCATCATGATACCGTCTCCCCGCTAACTGTAGGGAGATCGGGGCGCCATGATACCTGTCTGCCCCGGCACTGTACTTGGCCCATTCGCGGGCCTCTGCCTCACCACGTGCCTGAAAGGCAGACTCTTCAACAGGATCCAAGGCTGCATCCTGTACGAGCCCCGTTGGGAACACCACCGACGGCAGATCGAGCACGTTCCAGATCGCCGTGTAGTTCCAGTAATGCGATTCACCTAGCACGGCCGCCACACCGTTAAAAGATGGGCTGAGGATAAAGTCAACGCCGCGCTCGTTCATGAGAGCGCGGTACTCGTCGCGGAAGGCTTCGCGCATTTTATTGAACTCCCAGTTCTCCGCGATGGAGAGACCGCGCGCGCGGCCGTAAGAGAAGGCCCATTGTGAGAGAGGGAGGATGGGTTCGCCTGATTTGGCGATGGCTTGGTACTGTACCAATGCTGCGTCGGGGTAATACAACGTAGACTTTTTTTTAAAAAAAAAATTGTTAGTCGGCCACTTTGATATACCTATAGATTGCCCGGTATGCTACTTACGATTATCTCCCAGCCGTGATCGTGCCGGTAGGGTTCCCAGTCTACCACTTTGATGCCGGCCGCTTCGAGCCTGGCTTTCGCATGCTTGAGGCCTCGGGTCATGGGAGGGTGAGGACGAACACATCTGTAAACAGGTGAGATGTAGGGTCAAAAAAGGAATATAAGAGTCCGGTATAGCACACACCCGTCATCCCACATGATGGCTATCGTGATGTCCTTTGTCGGCGTCACTCGTTTCCATGGCAAAGGAACAAGCGATGTCTCGGTCTCCCATGGCTCCTGATCAATCACTGCGCTTTGGAAGAGCTCTAGATCTTCGATAGACTGGCTTGCTAGTGGTCCCACGACGGCTTTAATCGACTCTTGCCCCGAGGCAGCACTTTTGAGGCCGTTCATGGGATTCCGCAAGCTGCTGGGTCGGAAGCCATAGGCGCCGCAGAAGGCGGCAGGACATCGGATAGAACCCCCAATGTCTGTCCCAATGCCTAGAGGAGCGCATTTGAATCCCATTGATGCGCCTTCGCCGCCGGAGGACCCGCCGGGGGTGAGGTTGCGGTTGTATGGGTTGAGGGTCGTGCCGGTGATATTGTTGCTGCAGCAGAGATGCTGTGGAAGTCAGCTTTCATGCAAAATCTGTCACTTCTGTTCATGCTTTGCACCGTACCATGAGAGATTGAGGCTGGTTGGTCCGCACATGGAAGACAGCGCCTGCCTTTTCTAATAATTGTAGGAGAAGGGCGTCCTCCGTGGCGATTTGATCTACCCTAAGCACACTAGTCAGTTCTACAACAACTCCAAGTCGCGAAGGCTGAATGTATACCATGCAACGTAGCCAGTGTTACAGGTGAGTCCCTTGATGCCGATATGCTCTTTCACACTGATGGGCACGCCGTGCTATATATATGAAGAGGCCTCGTCAGAACTTCCAATCATCGTCAGTTAGGGTAAAACTACTACCAAAGGCCCAACAAGTTTCCCGGTTTGTTTGTAGTGTTCATCAAGCTGCTTGGCACGAGAAATGGCTCTTTCTGCCATAAATTCAGTGGCAAAGTTCAGCTGTACAAGTCAGCCATGTCGCTTCTTATCAGACCGGTCTCACGCAAAGAGCGCTTCGCAATCACCAATTGATGTCCCAGCACTGCCCTCTTCAAAAACGCAACGACTACTTCTTCTGCCGTCAACTTCCCTGCGCCCATCTCCGCTAGCAGAGCCGAAGCTGACATTTCAGTAATCCTGAGCTCTTCCGCTGAGAAAAGGCCACTCTTTCGAGGAAAGTCCTCGACATTTAATTGATCCGCCGCAGGCAGCTGGTCGACTGGAATAAGCCATTGCTTCGGAATGGAGTTGTCGAGAATAGCTTTGCCTTTCTGGGCCTGTAGCTGCCACGTGTGAAGCGTCATGGTTTCTGAGGGGCCTTGCAGGAACTGCAGTTAGCTAGCTGGCTGTACAAACAGAGGACTTATCACCATACCCAGCGTTAGGGTCCATGACGTTTATATAGCATCAACCGCCGGACGGCCTATCTCTTCTTAAGACAAGCCCCGCGCAAGCACCCCTCCGAACCCCTCTCGATATCTCCCAACCAAAAAAGAATTCGGGTATCGGCAACTGCAAGTCCATTCGGTATCTTTTATCGCTTTCCACTTCTCGGGGGCGAGGCCATCTACCGTTGGCTCAACAAGACGGGCTGATAAGCCCTGAGGGGTTGTTGTTATCTTGGAAGTGCCCTACGGAGTAAGGAAGGCTCCTGCATGCACCTTCCTAATTCATCTAGCGCAATAACTCACGGCGCTCCCGGAGAAACTCGTTGCACACACTGAGGAGATGACAAGATGCAGTAGGGAAGCCTGTTGACAGGTACCTACTGGTTGGCGGTGTTATCAATCAAGTCTATATTGTATCTATGGATTGTTTTTGGGAGTAACGACGTTGCAAATGGCAAGGTGCCTTCAAGATCAATTTCTCACACAACCCGCTCTACCCACAGCACGTCAGTTCCTCGCACAAAGTTCCGCAGATAATCTGACACTTCGACAGGGATCTCCGTCTGAGGCTTCGACTTTCGATTTCTACTTCAATATCCGTGGACTCGATGGTGATGGCCGCGACCTCAGGCTGCAGCGTTGCCGAATGGATGCCGTACGCGTGGAAACATTCGTTGATGATCTTGGCCAGCTTCAGGAAATGAGACACGGAGTGATCAGAGATGACCACATGGACAGAGGCGAGAGATTTGTGCTGATTGAGACGCCAGATGTGGAGTTCGTGGATGGCAAGCACGCCGGGAATCTGTGGGAATCAACACAAGCCCGTTGACCAGAGTGGAGATAACAACTTACTTTCTCTAGATCATGCTTCACATCCCCGAGATCGACTCCATTAGGCGCACTTTCCAAGAGAATGAGACCTGCCCGTCGGACTAGATGAAGGTGGAGTGTGAGAAAAGGCTCTGGCAATACGGGGTAAAACCTCTGGCACGTACCGATCGGAATCGATGAGAGAAGAATCATCACTGAGATTCCCATGCTCGCAGCCGGATCTGCATAATATCGCCCGTCGTAATGAGCCAGCCAGATCACTAGCGCTGCGGCCATCACACCGAGATTATTTGCTGCATCGCCGATGACATGTACTAGGGCTCCCATCATTCCTAGATCATGATCTGGGGAAACCGCTTCCGGTCCTTGACTATGGTGTTTGTGTTCGTGGTGCTACGGCCACTTGTCAGTATTTATGGTAGCAGTGAGTGGTCTTGAGATTAGGTCAGGCGGTTGAACCCACTTCATAGTTCACGGCACCGTCATGATCAGTCAAATGAGGGTTCAATTGTAGTGGGACATCTGGCCCATGGCTATGGTGGTGGCCGTGATCATGTTCTGTACGGTCAGCATATGGGCATTTACACCCAAAGAGGGGGCAGGCGAACTAACCGTGAAGAAACAAGACGCTGATGATATTCAATCCCAAACCAACACATCCCAAGATAAACATAAGTTTGGGATCCTCGACGCCTGTGCCGGGATGTCTGTCAGCTACCTAAGAAACAACGGCCCGTTATTTTTGGGGTGGGACCAACGTTGCAACGATATGAATCGCTCAATAGATTGCAGAAAGATACTGATTCCCAGAGTGAGCAGGAGTACACCATTGAAAAACGCCCCTAGGAGCTGCGCTCTTTGCCATCCAAAGGAGAGTGCTTTGGGAGAGTCTGCCGATGCCGATACCTAGAATGGACACCATCTATCAACACTAATGATGCTATCAGCCCGACAGACATCCCTCTTACCCTGATCGCAATGAGAGCGATGACGAACCCAACAAGGTCATTCAGCTATTGGTTTTAGCTTCATGAATTTTTCCTATCAATTGATTGCAACATACATAATGAAAGGCATCCGCAACCAAGGCAAGCGAGTGTGTATAAAACCCGACTGCCCTCAAGTGTCAGTTCCTATAGTTCTGTTTTCTTGACTTCGCAGATCCATACCTGACAGCTCAGCTAGGAAGAAACATGTTGATATTCCAATAACAGTTCCCAGGCGCTGGGTACGAGACAGTTTGGGCATCATCTTGTGTAAGCAGGACCAGCCAGCTCACAGATCGTCCTCGTAGGCCTTCATGGCAAAGTAGTCAGCCATATGGCACAGCAGATCAAGCTGCCAAAAGGAGACTACTCACCTGAATGATCAAATAGGGAAACTAGATAATCAGTCTTCAAGATAGAAATCCAAATCAGGGGCGGAGGTCGAAAGGTGACGACGACTGTAAGGACTCTCACCGTCAGAGTACAAAGGACAAAGGCAAGGAGAACCGCCACTTTTGCTTGGCTGTGCAATTCTTTTTATTTCGCGTCCCGTTCTCCTTACAGCTCCTTAAGAGTGAAGTAGAAAGTGGATCTTCATTGTTTGTTCCATGTAGATCTTTGCAGAGAGTATTGCCGGCCGGTCATATAGAGTACCATATAGGTGGTGTATTTAGAGTACTTGCCAGTTGTCTCTTTTAAAATATAAATTATCTAACAGGATATTCACATGATAATCTTTAGATTAGGTTGTAGTATTCCTTAAATTATTACCCTGCCTTGACACTCTGCCAACTCAAATCCTGTTCATCGCGTTGTGTAACTGGTCTCCCCGATCCCGTCGGGAACCTGCGCATTCCAGGTTCCATGGAATGAGGCGCCATGTTGACAAAAGACTTCGATTCAATACGAAAGTTAATCAAGTGTCATATTGAAGCAAGTAAAGGAAAAATCTGGAAATTCACATAACAATGTTCAACAACCTTTCTCTAGCTTGTGTGACAGATGAACCAAGCACTCCATATTCCAGGTAGATAGCGGGTTCAATGTATGGGCGCCCCTTATGATGGATATCTTGCAGCCTATTGTATAAAACTGCCCACCGAGGACTGTGATATATAGTCTGGCCCATTAACCAGTTCAAGCCACTCCCTATAGCTCGAGCCGTAGACAAGCTCAGGGATCCGAGGCTGCCTGGTCAATTGCTTGTTTGTTGTCAGAAATCGACCATGGCGTCTTTCTGGTTGGCGGAACTGTGAGTATTGCTTCTGGATAGCAACACTTTCTACGCAGACTTGCCGACGTTTCCTGCCTCATCGTACAAGTCTGCAAATATCCTAGGGTTGTTGTTTTTTCTGTTGAAACGGACACAGCTCCTTCTTTATGCCTGTCGGTCTCAACTCGCAGCCAACACAGTAGCCACCACGTACTCGCCATCATGCGAGATGGAAAGCTTCCCTACCCGGCCCCCCTTATCATCCAAATAGACAATCTCCGGCCTACTCGACCCTGCGCTTGGATCCTGTTCCTCAACCCGTACCAGGATCTCTTTCCACCCCGTATATGCCGCGCCGGTTGGCGCAGCTTTGCGCGCAGCTTCCTTGGCAGCGAAGCGCCCAGCGAGCCAGCGCGTCATTTCCGCTGACACCATGTGAGGGCTGGTATTAAGTGTATCAAAGGCTGAGCTGGTCAGCTTGAATCGCGTGCGGAAATCGTTCTGTTCTTGTTCGCAGAGGATGCGGCGGGAGAAGCGCTCGAGGTATCCTTTCTGTCGGGTGAGAAGACGCGCCACGCGTGGGAGATGAACGACGTCGGTGCCGATATTGAGAGGGAAGGGAAATGGTAACGGTTTCATTTTGTTGTGGATCACCTCTAGGATGTATATCGAACACAACGTCGTAAAGTGACGATGATGGATGTTGAGCGGACTGAGCTCTTCCTGAGGTTCCAGCCAATGACCGACTTCGGTGCCTGAGAAACGGGAAAACATCGCCTAACAATAATACTACTAACAACATGACATTGATGGTAGCCAGACAGTGTTTTTTTCGAATAAGATTGTCCGTAAAATGATTGTATATGTTTCTTATACGGGAGATTAATCGATGCATTTCTCTTGCTCACATATCACCATACTCACCACACTAATACTGTTATGTGGACACACCTAGCTTACGACGCTCAAAACCGGTGTAAATAGCGGGTTAAATGGCCGACAGTCCTACAGGTAACATTTGGTAATTTGCAAGAGCTAGGGGGACTGCGTTCTCACATCCGGGCACTCAGAGACGTGAAATTGAGCCGATATGAAAAGACACGTCCCGGGTATCTCGATCTGACGACCATGGAGGGAATTAAAAAACTTTGATGCTTTGTATACACCTATATGTACAGAGCACACATCCCATCGCCAGTCGAGGGGATCAACATAGTCTGCCTTGACCGTCGGCACGGAACTCGACTCGTGGAATCTTCCGCCCCCGTTGACTTGCTTTTGTCTCGGACTCCTTCAAAAGAAATGGCCGATCCATCAATACAGGTATTGCACTGATAGCATGCGCCACTGACTCGATCTCCGGTCGGTTCTCATATTGATTTCGAGAATATTTAGTGCTTCTCCGTCTTCTCCTCGCCGTTGACGGTCTTCAGGAAATCTCTGTTACGCGAACACCAGTGTTAATATTAATTCCCCGATTGGAAAATAGTCCCAGATGAAAGCTTCAGAGCTTCCAGATGAGTGACGTACTGGATGAAGGTCTCCTCGTCCTTGGAAGAGGCGCTGATCGGAGGACCCGCCGCCGTCTTCTTCTTCTCACCACCGCTGAAGGCAAGGTAGGAGCCACCGAAGAGAGCGCCCAGGACGCTCATGGAAAGCTAAAAAGGACAGAAAAGAAAACACAGAGTCAGTATGATCGCACTATCTCGGACGCAATGCAACCCGGTCCGGTCGTCGGAACAAGGAGGTTGGAACCGGGTGACCGAGGGGGAACGGAGAGAATGGCAACGTACGACATGAGAGCCGATCTTCTTGCCGGCGATCTGGTAGTACTGAACCATTGTGAACGGTGGGAGAGGGGCTTGGACGGTTGGGAAGGGAAGGCAGAAACCAATGTCGTTGCAAACAGAAGCGTAGCGCCAGCAGCAACTGCAAAGTCGCCGGGATCCTGAGGTTCGACTTTCCACACCCGCTAGTCCTAATTGGACTAGACCAACAAACCCGATGACTCAGCTCAGCTGCGCGAGCTTCCGGACGGCTCCGACGGCTCCGAGAACCACCGGGGCGCTGGCTCTACGTCATCAAAGTGTCCAAAGCTTCAGAATAACTAAGCAGCCGTGCGTAGAGGCTGCAGAAACTAGGTATCTATCGTAGGGACTAGTCTGTATAATTATCAGATTCTCGGGCTCGCCAGGAAAGTTCCAGAATACTAGGCACATGGTGGGCTGTGCCGGTGCCAGCAGGCAGAAGGACGGCAGTATTCTCTTCCATCGTATGGACCGAGGTCAAGGTGCCTGATAGGTGTGCCGCTCGTGCGAGCCTTGCCTACCTTCAGTCTTACAGTAACTTACTTTTGCTATTCACTCTGTGTACCAAAGGATCCTGTGTGACTTCTACCTTTGTCTCCCTCCCGTTGTTTCTCATCCCTCTTGTTGTCTCGACTCCGCCGGTAGGGAGTCTGCTGTAGCACCTGTATTAATCTCACGGGGATTTTCTAGCAGACTCCAGCTGAGACTCTGGCAATAAAGCCATTGAATTCATTTTCGCATATCGAATATCTCATCGGATACGCGACAGCCACTCACGATGTTCTGGGGAAATCGCAACAAGGACGAACCCTCCGAGAGCGAGGCGACTGCGAACCTCAACCAAACACCTCTCACTCGCGAGAAACTTCCTCCCCAGCTACAAAGCCTGGTGGATCGCGACGACGAGTTCTTCGACGACGTATACCCATCCTAGTAAGTGACGCCCTTCTCTGGTTCGTTCAGAACGTACCGAGTCTCGTCCGTCCACGGATAGCCCCCCATCATAACTACCTAGTACCTACCTTATGTACTCCGTACCTTGTACAGATTAACTAACGTTGAAAGCTCCGTCGATTCAACAGACACACCGTACCGATATGCCGCATACGCCAACCGGGTGCGAACCATCCTCCTCTCGGCGCACCGCTACGTCGCCTACACCTCTGACGTGGGCGAGTCGTTCCGCCCCGTCGCACACCCGTGGCTTGTGCGCGCCGCGTACGGCGTCTCCTGGACGTACTTGATCGGCGACGTCACCCACGAAGGATACAAGGCCTACCTGCGCAACCGGCACGTCCTGGCACCCCCCGGTGAAGCGTACAAGGATGCCAGCGCCAGTGTCACTGATTTCTCTCACACTACGAGCGTCGCCCGGGGCATGTTCACAGGCAACCTTGTAGGTCCGTTGACTTCATCATCATCACCATCACCGACAGAGCAGCAAACGGAACTCGCTCCCTGGCCGACCACCCATATCCCCCTGATAGAAGATTACCGTACGGTCATGGCGCAGCGGGCCGTCTTCCAGAGCCTCGCTTCCATGGGGTTACCCGCCTTCACCATCCACAGTGTGGTAAAGTACTCTGGTCGGATGTTCAAGTCGTCCAAAAGCACCTTTATGCGAACCTGGGCGCCAATCGGGGTATGCTTTCTCTCCCTTTATCTTACTCCATCTTTACCTCTTCTTCTTCTTCTTCTTTTTTTTTGGTTTTGTCGACTAATTTATCAGCTCGGCCTCTCCGTCGTCCCCTTCCTCCCGTACATCTTCGACGAACCCGTCGAAGAAGCAGTCGAATGGGCCTTCCATACCGCCATCCGCACATTCGCAGGCGAGGACCAAGTCCGCCATCTCCCAGCGCATGCGCCGCATCCAAGTCTTTCCGTCGTCGAAGCGGTCAAGGAGGCTGCTGAAAAGGAAAGAGAGCCCGCGCGTGAATTGCAGAAAACTCAAGGTGGATGGGGAGGGTTCTGGTCTGGGTCCGGGTCGAAGAGTAAAACGGAGTGAACCCCATATATCCATTATATCAACTAATAATCACTCTGTTCTGTACTATACGTCGTCTTGCCTACGGTACCGTATCTACTAGTATATACAAAGGTAGTATATAGGTCTTGATTGAGAAACTACGTAGACATTATTGAAAACGCTCATTTCTACTAATCTGTACAAATAGGAAAGGACATTGGCGGAGTAAAAGGGGGGACAGGAATAATACAAGATATTCCACAGCATCACTCATCAAAGACCACATCCGACCACCCGTACAAGTTGAGCGAACGTGTACGGAAGGAGAGGGGGGGATGGATCTAGAGATAGAACTAGTTAAGGCGCAACACAAGGGGGAATAGCAAGCTTAAAATGAGATATAGGGGGAAAAAAAATAAAAGGTAGATTGAGAAGAAGACGAAAAAGGGGCCTCTGCGGGCTTGATGAAGGTGGAATTTGAATACAGTCAAAAGGGAGAAAAGGGTAGAGATAAGAGGGCAAAAGATACATTCCGTGAGATGAGAGAGAGAGAGAGAGAGAGAGAGAGGGAAAGAGATGGAGACGAAAAGATAATGAGCATCAAGCTGCATCTGCCTAAGGTCTGTACAGAGTCTCCATCTGTTTTCGACAGGAAGGGTTGCCTTTTTTATCCGGTTTTTTTTTTTTTCTTTTGGTGATTGTTAAATTCATCTTGTCCTCAATTTTCTAGTTCCACCCCAGAGAGTTCTCTGCCATGACAGGAGCACTAATCATCTGGGTACGGTTACTGTTGTGGCTGTTGTGCGACATGCGACCTCCAGTCATGAACAGGGAACCGCCACGGGGCATTTGACTCATCTGATCGGCGGTGGAGGGAGTGCGACGATGAAGTTGGCGCTTGTTCCTGTAGCGACGGGCGAGCCAGAACATGCCTGCACCGTACGCGGCCGCGCCAGCCACAGCACCGACACCGATGCCAACCGAGCTTGCCTTGGTGGAAGAGGTGGTGCCAGCGCCAGCGTCGTCATCGAACGAGGCACTGCCGCTGTCACTGCTGGTGCTGCCACTTCCAGAAGAGCCACTGCTACCCGAACTGGAGTCATCACCGCTGGAAGCGGCGGACCCCCCGACCACGAGAGGAATGGTGGGATCGATCATGGAAAACATGGTGCGGGTGGAGGTGTCCGGCTGTTCATAGAGTCTGGAGTTGGGATCAAGCAGCATCTGAGCGAGGGAGTCAACCAAGTCCGAGGGGATATAGGCCAGAGCAACCGTCGCGATGTAGCCGGTGGTCGCGGAATTGTTGTACGGCTCGATAGCGTACATGGGGACCTCGTCGGCCGAAACTTCGAGAGCATACTCCAGACCTTCGGGAACATAGAGGAAGATCTGCGAGGAAGACAGACTGTGGGTGGCCACGAAGCTATAGCGAAGTTCACCGTTGAACCCAATCTGGATCAAGGTCGAGTTGGCAGGGGCTGATGGAATGCCTCCGGCAGGCGCGATCATAGCCGGAAGGTCAGTGGAGGTGCTGGTGCTGGTGGAGGTCTCGGTGGTGGAGGAGGTCTTGGTAGCCGTCTGGGTGGTTTCAACCAGGATACTGGACGGAACCCAGTCATTATTGGTGCTAGTCGAGGCGGCCTCGGTGGTCTTGGTGGTAGTCGTACTCTTCTCAGTGGTACTGGAGCTCGAGGTCTCGACGGCGCTGGAGCTGGAGGCCTCGGTAGCGCTGGGGGTAGAAGTCTCGGTGGTGCGGGAGGATTCTGCGGTAGTCGTGGGCGTGTGGACAGCAGACGTCGAGAGGGCAGCAGTGCCGGTGGTGGTTTCCGCGTCAGAGCCAGTCGCAACAACAGTAGAAGACACTACCGCACTCCCAGAAAGACCGGTGACACTCGTCGCAGTCGGAACGCTCGGGCTAATGATGGTGGCAGAGCCCGTAGTGGAGATTCCGGTCAGGGAAATGATCGAACTGCCCTCCGTACTCGACTGGGAAGGAATCGCAGAGCCGCTGGAAGTGGTGCCAATGAGAGGAATGACAGTTGTGTCGGAAGCACCTGCAGAGAGGATTGCAGTGCTCGACACGCCCGGCACGGCCACGTCGGAAGTCAGAGTGGGAACGGCAGTATCAGTCACGGGCACCGAGGGTAGCACGGTCGAAAAGGACGTAGGGACGTCGACAGAGATGGCCGTCAAGCTACCAGTCGCATCGGTAGCCGTGGAAGTCGGGGAAGCAGCGGGGGTCGAGAGAGCCGTAGTCTCATCCAACGGCACAATGATGCTGCTGGATGTGGCGTCGAGGGGCGCAGATGTGGCTTCGACGAGAGCGGACGAGGCTTCGGCGAGGACGGACGAAGCTTCAGTGGGCACAGATGTAACCTCAGAGAGAACGGCAGACGATGAGAGAGGGATGATAGCTGTTTCCGAAGAAAGAATATCAGTAGCCAAGGAAGACGCTTCAGTTAAAAGATTAGCCGTTGCGGAGGTGGCCTCGGTGGTCGCGGCTGCGGGAGTCGAGATCGCGGTCGAGAGACCGACTGTGGTCTCATCAGACTGGGTAGGCGTAGCGGTATTGGAGCTCTCCGCAGAGGAAGATGCGGCGGCGGTGGTGCTCGCGCCAGCTCCGACAATGGAACCAACATCAGAGAGAACGGAACTAACGACATTGCCGCTGGTTGTGGCCTCCGTCGTGGCCGCAGTTGTTGTGGCCGCGGACGTAGGGGTAGAGCTCTCCGCAGAGGTCTCGGCAGAGGTCTGGGCGGTGGTTTGAGAAGTAGTCGGAGCAGTAGTCTGGGCGGCAGTGGAACCTGTGGCCGCCGTTGTAGAGTCATCAGCAGTCGTGGCCGCCGTTGTGGATGCCGAGGTGGATGCCGATGTAGTTGCAACCGTTGTGTCTGTAGGCGTCGGCGTCTCAGTTATCGTATGTGTCACGCCGAGAGAGTCAACGTAGATGATGACGGGAACCGTGATGACTGGCACGGCGGTAGTAGTTGTAGTTGTCGGATCCGGGACGACCGATGAGATAGCGGTTCCTTGGTCGACGATGTCGTCCGTATCCCTCTTCACGCCAATGTTGTACTTTTCGGCCGAGCCCTCATGACTCAGGGCATGGGAACCGCCATGAACCGATCGTTTGATTTCCCGGGGGAAATAGTAACGAGGTCTCGCGGCTGGGGAATTCGGAGCGTGTCGCGCTGCGACCAACTCAACGCCTCCCAGAGACAGGAAGGCCGTCAACACGGAGAGAGCTGTGGAGACCATGGTTGCTTTCTGACAGTAAATACAACAGACTGATACACTATACACCCAAAAAGAATATTAGATCCCATCAACATCAATAGATGATGAACGTACCGCTAAAAACAATAGTGATTAGTTCGAGTATTCAAGAACGAATGTCGCCCGAGGATTCTCGGGAGTAAAAAGGAACGACGACTATGGTTCAAAATGAACGGACAGAGCAGCGGCTCAATTTCCCAAATTGTCTCTTCTTCGCGTTCAAGCAATGCCAGTTGCCGAGTTGGTGAGCTAGCGGAGCGGATCGGTTGTTGTAAGGCTGAGAGTGCAGCCTTTTCTTTGTCCGGTTGACCTGCACCTTGCCCAGCAGCAATTCTTTGTATTAGTAGTTCCGTTTCCCACAGGACTCAAGGTGTAACCGATGAGAGATCCAAATTCGTAGAGAGAGAGAAAGGAGGCTGAGCCAGATTAGTACGGAAAGCGTGGTGGGCGTATTGGGCGCAGCACGCGGAGGATAAACAAAATCGAATGAGTGGCAGGGGAAGATCTGGATCAATAGACCCAAGGAAAAAAATCCCCGAATGAAAAAAAACACAAAGGCAGGTTTAAAGCGAAGGTGAAGGAGACTGCAGTAAGGAGCGAACGACGGCTTCTGAGTCAGGAGCGCCTAAGGGACAATGGGAGAGCGATGAAACGAGGAAGCCAGTTTGGGATGCTGGGCGACCGTGTGCATGCAAGGAGCGGCGGCGTGTGGGAGGGAAGTTGTCAAGTCCCAACGGCTCGTTGACGCAGAACCAGAGCTTGCAAGCTACGTCAACGACTGCACCGGATGATGGCGAAGCATAAGTGTTTAAAGCAGAAAGCAAAAAAAAGACATAGGCAGGGAAGAAAAGGGAAGAAAACAAAACGAGGGAACGTGAGCGGCCGGCAGGTGGTTAGGGGGGGGGCAAGTGGGTTAGTTAGTTAGTTGGTGGTGGGCGGAGAGAGAAACTTGGCGCCCTAGTAGTTAGAGGGGGGCTACTAGGGGCGGGTGTGCTGGAGTAACACCACGCACCGACTCTAAACCTCAGGCATCAGTATGTACGGAGTAGTACGGAGTTAGTACGGAGTACTACCGTATACCTACCTAGGTACTAGGTACACTCTGTGGTTACAGAGTAAGTACGGAAGTACCTTACTATGGGTACCACATATGTAAGTACTTAACTGTAGCTTATTTATGAGAGCTGTTGACTCCGATTCTACCTAGGAGTATTACAGACAAACTATAATATGATAACTTATAGTGATATAATCTGATAGTAGAGAGAACCCCTCCGATAGTTCATCGTAGAGTAATATTACACAGTATTATAGCACTGTTCGGCCGTATGCCGCCGGACGTGGCGGCATTCCCACCCTGCGCTGACGCGACATACCTGCGCTAGCCTCAACCTATGTCGCACTATGTACTCCATAGTACTGTCCTCCATACGTTGGAGAGATACCCAGGTACCCAGCACTCGGTGGGTGTTGGGCGTTATGGCACGCCACAGCCGTTGAACAGTCAAGGCGTGAAAAAAGTGCCTATTTTGGAGTACTTAACTATTACCTACCCTACTACCTTAGATAACTACCTGTTCACTAGTTACTCCATACCTAGTAATTAACTAACTACTGTACATACTACAGGTGCTAATTACAAAGTACAGGGAGCAATCGAAGGCTGGTAAAATACCGTCACCGTTGGTAAGACTGATCGTCATTCTTCAGCCAGTAAAGTACCTACCTGGTAGCAAGGGCGTCATAGAAGTACAGAGTACAGAGTAGGGTAGGGACTTTCTACTAACTATTATCTCATATACTCTGTATACTCCTCAATATACAACTGCAGGAGTCAACCTGTTTACTATTAGTATTAATTGTCTAGTAGTTGATTCCTACATAGTTACCTAGGTACCTTGTCCATACACTGATACAGTACTACCAAGCATCTCCACACGCTAAGCTGTTTCCTGGCAAGGCTGGTAGACTAAGCCTAGACCTCCTGCGGTGTTCCTGGATGTGGCATTAACAATATGCGTGGGTATATCTACTAAGTAATAGGGTACACGGCACGAGGCAAGACTAATAATCCCTAGTGTTATTTCTGGGTACTAACTAACTGCCTCAGTACTAGACAACAGGGACAAGGACTCCATTGATTTAGTAGTAGTATATGAACCATAATTGCTGTCACTATGAGCAGGCACTGGCCGTCAATAGTAATACCAAGTCTAATAGTTGATCCTGTTGCTACATAGTACATAGTTCTAGTTCAATAATAGATAGGTATCTACGGAGTATGTAGTATGCTACTACAGTATTAACAGAATCCATCAGTCCAGATCTCCGTCCAAATTCAGGGTCGAGGCTAATAACTAGACCAACTATTTCGTAATCACTAGGGACTTGCTCATGGGATCTCGTACATTTCCAGGGTGATGTGACTGTCGGCAAGAATTACTCTCTCTTCAGTGCCTTGCCAATGCCTTAGTAGATAGTTAGTACCTCTCCGTACCTACCTACCTAGGTACCTACCTAGGTACCTAGGTAGGTTGGCACTCCGTACTACAGTATAGTAGTATACTAGAGCAGCCACGTGCAGGAGGCCGAGGATCGGAATGTTGCTGGCCTGGATTCTGAAACAGCTTGTCATTCATCCCTGGCAATTTAGAAAACCCAACGTGGCTGAGGAGGATTCTTTCTTTATCAGGATTCAGAACTAGCTGATCAGATGATAGCTATTACATAGTATAATAATAGAAGTGGTATACAGACTAAATATACTGTAGTAAAGGAATCTTACTCCGTAGACCGGTTGTACGAAGTACGGAGTATATTTAACTACTAGGTAGTTACTAGGTAACTAACCTAACCCATTATTCAGCCTTGCTAAGACCAGAGACTAACGAGTCTCCTTCCGCAAAGAGAGAAAGCGCAAAGGGGAACACTAATTACCAGGTAGTGTTCCTTACTAGTTACTACATAACTACCTAGTACTTATGTCGTACACTGTATTAGAAGATATGTGTCACTAATATAATATAGAATATGTACAGCATTTCCTGTAGTACGGAGTACACACTCTGAACAAGTTGAACAGCTTAGCCACCCACTCCTAGACTACAGCACTCAGGGACTAAATTCAGGACTAAGATCAGTGAGCCATGGCCTGAGCTGTCGATCGGATAAGAATGAAAAAGAAAAACATGGAAAGGGGCGCAGACTCGCTCAGACTCACTCAGACTCAGCCAAGTCTCCGTGAAATTAAACCGGCTGTTTTGGGTTTGGGCAAGGCGCCCACGCTAAACCTGTTCCTGAAGCGACGGCTGGGATCCATGGAATATTTTTATGTATGGAGTACGGAGTAGTAACTAACAGTTTGAGCTATAGATAGTACTGTATACTGTTTTTAAACAAACTCTATAAATTCACATAGTTGGTAATTATTTTTTTTTTTTTAAAAAAAAAAAAAAAAACCAAAGAAAAAAAAACACAGTTACTGACTACTGTACAAATAGAAAAGTCAGTCAAGTAAAGGTAATAGTCTGCAGGTTGCAACTCTGGTTGACTCTTATTAGGATCTGCAGGCCGAGAATCTAGAACGAGGTCACGTGGACAGCGTGCCCTGCCCTAGAGTCTAGACTATTCCTAGACTCCATTCACTGTCATCAATCCGTACCTCCTACGTTTTGACTCCCTCCCATTAACTGGTCGTCAACTACCCGTCAACTACCTATTTGAAGTCTCTAGCTACTAATTAATCAGCCACAAGTACTGCTCCTACTCTAGAACTGAGATTTCTAGGAAACAAATTCCTGACTTATTCTGTCTTAAGCCACAGAACGGAATGTGACATCATCCTGCAACGAGTATGGAGACTGAACAAGTCATCTTATGGAGCACACGTCACTTATAAGGTGGCAAATGAAGAGTCTAGACAATCATTTTATGTAATTACTTTTATTCTATAGTATCTCTGCCCAAGGCATCCTTATGAGAAGTCAGTGATTCCTGTCTGTGTCGTAACTCGAGCCATTAGCTATATAAGCAATATATATTGATAGGCATACCTTTGTAACTGTTAGTGAGCATAGCAACAGTACACCTAGGTGGTCATAGAATAAATAAAATGGTCAACTGTATTTGATATCATATTCTATATAATATGTTGCAGCAATTATTTTGGTATCTGGGTAGTCGTTGACCACTCGACCTTAAGTAGCTATTGACATCAGATAAGAATACCCTATTATACAGAATCAGTAGATTATTCCTCATATTAGTTTGTACTTATATTCTATCTTATGCTTTCTTATTTCTTCTGGTTTTATTTCAAAGGGTTGAAGTACCTACAGATGACACAAATTGAGGACACCGTTCGATACGTTCAGTGTATAGTTCTATTCTATTTATTGACTGTAATTGAATCTCGAGTTCTATCCAGTACTTATACAAAATTCTCGAAGCTCTGCTTATTTTCCTGTTGTGGTGTTGGTTTTGGTGGATATATAAACACGCTTTAACCACTATATATAATATCATGAGTCCAACATCTCATCTAAGAGCTACAATAGAAAATATATAGAAGTGATGATAAGAATCCAGAATAAAGAGAAATGGTATCCCCAAAGAAGTGTTTCTGGTTTCTTTTAAAGATAATGTTGAGGTGACAGTCATTCTCACCACAGCAGCCATAAGTGTCGATATAAAATAGTATAGAATACACCAGCCTCTTCCCCCCTAACCAAATATTTCTGCAGTGAATTCCATTCTTCTCCAGACTCTCCTCTTCTCCCTCTCTCCACGCATCTTTGTCCTCTCCTCAAGCTGACCTGGTTCCATTCCACGTAGCCAGCAGCCGGACACGCCAGAAGGCTGTCGCGCGCTAAAATGGCTTCACCAGATGGAAAACCCTCAGAAGACATCGAGATCCGCATCCACGACCTGACAGCTGTTGTGTCTTTGGGTCGGCCGATGCAGGAGCTGATCCCAGAGCGATACCTGCACGAAGCAGACCGGACCTGTAAGCCAGACAGACTGACAAGCTGAGTAGCCGAAGAAGGTAAATCAAAATGCAAGCTAACATTTATTGACCATCGCTTTCATAGCCGTCCTCGAGCGACTTCCCTGGATGTTCCGCCGCGGTCTTGAAGACGCAACCGACGTCGATGTCGACCGGTGGTCGCCCATTGACGTCCGCTACCGGGGCGTCTACAGATCTCTCTCCAAGGCGCCCCCGTTCCCTCACGGCCTCTACGACAACGCAGACTCCATCGAACTGATCCGCGAGTGTCTGGATTCGGCTCCGGCATATGCGCAGCGACAGGCGGCGTACGCTCTGTTCGAGGAGATCCTCAGGATGCTGTGCATCAAGCGGAGGACTTATTCCGAGAAAGACTACTTTCACCTTCGGTAGGTCTCTCTCTTTGCGTTTCCTGGCTCCAGATTAGCTCATAGCTGAACATTCAGACCCAGACTCCTTACACGTCCAATGGAGTACATGACTGGCCGGTACAGAACACACCATGATGGCCCTGACCCTGCGGGAGCGCTGTGTCTTGATTTCTTCCCTTCCCTGCACACAGTCCCCTCTGTCGTTCCTGTTTCTATAGTGAGACCTTTCTTTTCATGAGCTTATTATTATGGTTATCTTTTTTTTCTAATCGTATAGACCACCGACGCAGAACCTCTCGAGTCCGCCCTTACGGAAAAAATCAAGCTGATCCTCGGCCAACTGAATCTACAGGCTCGCATCCTGCGCGCCCCCGGCGACAAGATCCCCGACCAGGAAGTCTTCGTGCTGGCCTTCCACGGCTCGAGACTGCACATCCTGCATGCCGAGTTTCCAGGAGACCAGATCTCGACAGTCTGGTGTGAGCGTGGCCGAAGCAGACTGCGAGATAAACCCGAAGCTACTCTAGGTACAGATACGAAGGCCGGGCGAGATGCGAAAGCTTTCCACGTAAAAGTATCAAACGAGTATAACCTCTGGATGAAAGCAGATTACCTGAAGACCATCCGCGCCGTTGCCGGCCTAGTCATCTATCTGATGAGCGGGACCTCGCGCTGCGGCGTCATGCAGACTGCCTTCCATCTGTGGCCGTACCATCCTCGACCCGACAGGGATGAAGAGGCGTACGCGCTCCGCAGGGAACAGGCTCTACACGAACAGCTCTGGTTCGACGAGGAAGAGGTCCGGATCGAGCGCCGCGAGCGTCTGAAACAGCTTGAGCATGAATTGTGCGATCAGCTGCGTGACTCGATGCGGTACACTGCTGCGGATCGCATTGGGGGGATCAACGAGCGGTCTAGACCGTGGTGGAATTGGGTATGGAGTGATAGTGAAGATGAGAATGACGTTGAAGAAGTTGAAGATGGAGGCATGGATTTTGGGATCCAGGATAGTGGTACCGGTGGTTCCCACGAAGAGAATACTGGAGAAGAGAATACTGGAGAAGTGAATACTGGAGACGTCGAGGCTGGAGGTCAAGAGGAAGACGAGTTTGAGTCCGATTCAGACTCTTCCGATGAGGTTTTGTATGATAGATTTCTGGATGCTTGAATAGCTTGATCAACCATTGGATTGACAGTGGAAGTTAAGAATCGAACTAATAGGTATCACAATTTCAGAGTGGAGAGCAGACTATGTACAAAAGAGTAGAGAGCAGATCATGTACCAAAGAGTAGAGAGCAGACCATGTACCGAAATACTATTCCCTGTGTCTCCTTTCAGACTCGAATTCCGTGAATCCATCGATCCCGTATCCATCTGACCCACCGGTGCGGAAATACTCGATCACCACCCCAATGGCATAACAGGTGGCTGCCGTTGCGGTTCCCGTCAGAACCATCCGGCGCAAGGCGTTGCGAATAGTGGATCGCGGCTTGGTCGTATCGTAGTGATGGTCCTTGCTATTCTCCCATGTGGAAGCTGGACTGCCCGTGAAGGACGTCTCTTGCCTCTTACTAATGATACGAGGCGATTTTTCGGCTTTCTCATCGACACGACGCCGTGAAGATTCCAAGGCAGGGACCTCGGACACCCTGTCACCACCATTCTCCTGGACCACTGCCTCTTTAACCTTCTGGAAAACAAGGATATCCCCACCCCCGGAGACAATCTCAAATCCATCGCGCTGCATTCCAGCAAAATGGGGCAGGAACTTAGCAGCGTTGTTCAGCCGCGATAGCACCTCCGTGGGATGCAGATGCTCGCTTGGCGTGTAAAGAGATGACGTTGTCTCCGCTGTAGTCACGCGCAAGGTAGAAGAGTCGTATGCCAGGATGCGATAGATGGTAGGCGTCAACGGCTCTTCGAGAGAAGGTCTCGCGGGCAGATCAACCACCTCCAGAGGATCGAAAGCCATCTCTGTTACCGGAGAGACTAAATTAGGAGACTCGGATGGCACGGTCTCATCTGCCGTTGAGCTGGTTTGGTGCACTTCGGGTTCATTAACATGAAATACGTTTTCTGGATCAGGGGAGGGATTATGTCCATCTCCTAGGACAGTATCGGGGCCTTTGTCTTCAGACTGCGGCTCGATTTTGCGCGAGCTATAGAGTGCTCGAATATCACTCGCTGTCAGTGAGTCAAGGTTATCTTTTTCAGCTAGATGGCACAGATCGTCCTGTAAAACTTGCTGTTTATCGGTATCCATTTTGAATTGTTGAAAATGCATGTCACTTTTCTGTCTGGCAGGGGAGACGTTGGGTTGGTTCATCGTATCATCCAGCTCGATCACCTTCTGGTTTCCTTCTGCATGGCTTTCAAACTTAACACCCGCCTCTCCGAGGGCTGTCTCTCCCTCGGATATGACATCCTTGTGGTCTTCTGTTGGTGGAGCATCGTTGCATATAGAGCGGGCTGTGTTTGTACCGGTCGTTGATTTGAGCCTTTCAATGGGAATTTTCTTACTACCACCATCACCAAATATTTCCGGTGCCATATCTACCTTTCGGACCATGCGTCCACTGACAGGATCGAACGCGTAGCTATTTGCATCTGACTTTGCCGTCTCCGAGGTTATCATAGACGTGACATCGGAGCTGCTCTTTCTGGATGACAGAGACTCATCTTTGGGTATCTTCGCTGCTTTTTCAGACTTCACACTTCCGGTGTCATCGAGACCCAAAAAAGACCGACAGAAGGCCGACCAGGAGCCCTGCGGTCTTTCCAAGGGCCGGAGACGTTCAAATCCCCCCCCAAACAGCGCAGTATAGGGATCTGCTTCGATCGCCTGCTTCATCTTCTCAAACCGCCGGCGTGTCCTTTCCACTTCTTCATTCCAGAAGTCCTTGTTTTGCTTTGATCCCACGGTATACGGTGTAGATCGGCTGCAGGTCGAAGCCCAGCTCCACCACGGAGAACCGCGCCAGTGTTGATCGGAAAGTGCTTTCCGACGCAGCTTGTGGAGATGATGCTGGTGATGTCTGCTGAAGCGCCTCATAGCCCGCTCATGCTCCTGCATGAGCCTATCGTGATCGTAGCGAGCGTATCGCCAGAAGCTCCGGCGCTGACATGACGAGAAGTCGGTGGCGAGTATATATGGTACTCGGGAGGATCTGACGGCGGAATCCCAGGAGACTATAGCAGAGCTCATTCTGAAAGCAGTTTTTAGAGTATAGTAAACGGGTAGAACAGTTACATATAGTAATCGTTTTCGTGCCTGCGACGCTTAATCGTCGTGACCATTAACTACATCACTAGGCACAGCGTGATAAGAGAAGATGTCTTATCTATCGCGCTTATCTTTGGGCAGCCAGCCCAAGAGCCGAATGATATTCAAGGGATGCAGTGAAAATTATGGCGAAAAAGGGAAATGAACGAGTATCTCTTCCTTTACGATGAAATCGAGCGGGTTTGTTTGTTGGGTGTCAGCAAGCACTGCGAGGGAGGTGACACAAGTACGGTATGATATTCCCCTCATCTGAAGCTTGGGCCACTTCCGAGACGCCCGCATACGATTATCTAAGACGTGAATCGCATAACTAACTAATCAGAGAATATTGATGGATTAAGCTAGATAGCAAGATTTGATACTGCGAGGCTGTCAAGGATGCCGTTCCGTGTGTCTCGGGTGGAGATATGATTGCTCCAGAATCTTTGCCCTTCGATGCCCTCTTCTCGGCAGAGGATACCGCGATCCTCGGCCATTTCGAGCTCCTCAGCAGCTACCCCGACGCTCCATTTGAATCGCTGTGCAGCTTCTTGGGCCGTCACCGCCCGACCGAACAAGCGCCAGTCCCACGGAACAGCCTCGATGGGAGGGGTGCGACGTAGTTCTTCCATCCAGTCCTGGATCTGTCGAAGAGTCTTCTCGTCGCCCCAATCAAATCGCTGAACAACTAACAACCCACTCTTGAATTTGCGGAGACGGACAGGTAATTTTAATTTCTCCCACAGTTCTGCGGCCTTCTGAAAGTCTGAGGGACTCACAAGTTCTACCCCATTGCGTGATCGGTTGAAGACTGCCCACAGATCAATAAGGCTCATGATACCGCCTTCTCTGTGCAGAACCCCCTTGCGGTCGTCGGTCAGGTACTCGGCCAAGTCTCGAGATAATTCAGAGAGATAGAGAGACTCCGCGCCAGAGCTGAGCATGTCCTTGGTGGTAGTCATGCCCAAGGCGGCGGCGGATTCCGAAAGTACCGCACCCGTCTCCGTGGAGTTCTCTGGCGTCGTCATCCCAGATTCTCGGGCCAGGGTTTCGGCGAGGGAAACGATCTGTTTTGCTGATGCCATCAGGGCCTCCAAGTCCTCAAACGCGTTTCCAATGACAACTTCATTGTTCCGCCGCGCCTCGAGGCCACGCCGCTCAAGGCCAGCAATGCCGACTCCAGTGGATCGTGTAGGTACCGATTCATTCAACACAGGCGTGGCGTCAGACAGTCCCTGAGATAAGCTAGGTTGTGATGGTGGAGGGACAGGTGGTGCATTGTGCAACAGCCATTTCCTCTGAATCAGAGCACCCTTTAGCCTTTCATGAAATGTTTTGTCCCCGCCTTCGCGAAAAGAAAGTTTGATGCAATCTTTGATCTCAGTGTTCTTGATACTGCTTTGGTCGAAAAACGGCGCGGGAGATTCGGACCGGCTCTTGGAACCGTCACGCGCACTCGCAGAATTCCCAGGGGCCAATGGAGCCCCGCATATCTCACATTCATGGAGAGAAGGGTGGTTTACAAACGTGCAGCGAGGACATGCAATCTGAGCGTTGCTCGAGAAAGGCGACAGCCCCTGTTGGCCATTCCCCACGATCGAAGAATCCCCGTTTGGCTTTGCTATACCCGGGTTCGTCGACGAGGCCTCTCGGTTGGCCGTGGCACTGATCGCGGCCTTCAAGACAGTTGTGAAGGGAGGCTTGATCCCGCAGGCTAAACAAGGGGGCAAATTCGCCGCCGCTGTAGCCGTTGTAGGATCGAAATTCGAAGGAACCGGATTGGAAAACGAGCAGATCGGGCAGATCCAGGTCGCATTCACGGGCTTGGGAGCAAGCGGCTGGGGACCCGGAGGCTGGGAGGGGCCGTTCGTCAGTTGTGAGCGCGAGGGACTCGAGGTGGCGCTTCTCGACCTGTCAATTCGATTCTTGGGTGGTTTCGCATAGATAGTAATCTTCGGAGATGACTTGAGAAACCCAGCCTGCTACCCATAAATCATCCTGACACTCCTTGCGTCAAGAACAAAGAGACATATCGCATACCTGGCTCTCCACCCGGTCGACATCTTTCAAGTCGATGCCAACCGCGTGCTTTCGTGGCTCCTCCAACGCAACATAACAGATCCGATGGGACGTGAGGTACGCATGGCCATTTTGGTACTCGGGGATCTTGTATTTTCTGGACAGTCGTAGCCCGCACAGTTAGAGACCACACACCACTTCTTTTGCAAAGAAGAAAACAAAGAAACGCATGTCGAGTCAAAGTGCGGGGTTGCCTGCCACATACCCTTCATACAACCCCACCGCATCCTGAACGAAAAGAAGGGTCTCATCCGGTAACAGAGAGGGTCGAAGTGCAGTGGTGAGATCTAACGGCTTGAAGAACATCTAGTCGAGTCCTGACAGCATATCTCACCACCTTTGGTCAAGAAGAAGAGAGACAACGGCCGACTGCCCTCTTGACCTGGGGGGAGATAACCAACTGATAGCATGCGAGCAGGGCGCCTGTACTGCCCGCTCTCACCGCCTGCCAACACCGTAAGCGAGCCAAAGAAGCCAAAGTTGGAAACCTCCACATCTCTAAGGAAGTTGGATCCGCTGCGAGCATCTCACACTTTCCATCAACCACTGCATCAACAGATAGGAAGTATTATTGTTGTGTGATCCTGTCTATCTTCTTTATCATAAGAAGAAGCTTTCTCTCATCTAAAAAAGTCCTAAGCCTCTGTTTTCACTGTGCTTGGAATCTCTTTTTGAGTTTCCACACAAACCCCAGCTGTAGGATCGTTTGACTTGATTTTCTTTTCTCTTTTCTCTTTTATCTTCTTTCTGCGTTCTTTCCTTAGTGCTGCTTTGCTTTCAAGATGAGTTCTGGTATTCCCCCATGGCGTGTCACAGCCTCAGCAACTGCAACAGCCACCCACTATCCCACACATGGTAAGCGGATGAACCCAGGAAGAAAGTCACTAGGTGGCCTTGTTACTAACTTTGGTGTCTTTCCTAGCAACCCCAGCATTTATCCCAGTACAGGCGCGCCGTAGCTTTGCTCAGAATGCCCAAGTGTCAACTCCAGCGGCTCCTGTCTCTAATCCCGCTCCATCGCAGCCTTCGGATTCGCAACCTCGCAAAAAGGTCGACTGGCCGTTGCCGGTTCGTATGTACGTGCAGCGGTGCTTTGCATCTGAAAATCAAATTTCGGGTGTGAGCAGAGAAGAGATGGAAACCAAACTGAAAGCCGTCATTACCGAGGCTGCGGATGCCGACCGGCTCTCCGAGGTCGACTGGGACCACCTGCCTCTGCCACAAGTCATGATCCAGAACGAACGGATCAAGAGCCTCACTAACCCTGCTGTGTCCGCCTGGGGCGGTGCATCCATCATGGCCAGCCCATCCAATAAAAGAAAATCTATCGAGGCATCGCTGCCCCGCGAGACGGACACCTCTCCGCCCTGGAGACAGACTAACCATCGCAATGCTTTTGAAGATCGCGTCACTTATCCCAAAGCAGATAAACGACAGAAGATTGATATGAAGAACCTCAGTAAGTCCAAAACTAATCTCGAGATGCGGAAAAAACGATTTGAGGATCCTCGTGCCGGGTACGGATCGTCACCAGCCTCTAGCCGTGGAGACTCCCCAGCCGCGGATGCGCATCGTGGTCCGATCGTGGGTAGATGCCAGAATCTGGAGAAGAACTATTTCCGTTTGACGTCGGCGCCGAACCCGGACACGGTGCGACCCTTGGCGGTGCTTGAGAAGACGCTGGACCTGCTCAAGAAGAAGTGGCGCAAGGACAATAACTACGGCTACATCTGCGATCAGTTCAAATCCCTCCGACAGGATCTGACCGTGCAGCACATCCGGAACGAGTTCACCGTCAGTGTCTACGAGATCCATGCCCGCATTGCCCTGGAGAAAGGAGATCTTGGTGAGTATAATCAGTGCCAGACCCAGTTGCGCGCACTGTACCGGCAGCAACTCGGCGGCCATCCGACGGAATTCAAGGCCTATCGTATTCTCTATTTCATTCACACTCGCAACTGGACGGCCATGAACGATGCCCTAGCCGATCTAACCGCAGCAGACAAGCGAGACCCTGCTGTGAAGCATGCTTTAGATGTTCGTTCCGCTCTGGCGCTGGGCAACTACCATCGCTTCTTCCAGCTCTACCTCGATACCCCCAACATGGGGGCATATCTCATGGATATGTTTGTCGACCGTGAGCGGCTGTCGGCCCTCGCTGCCATCTGTAAAGCGTAAGTCTTTTTTTTTCCCTTCGTTTTCTTTCCAGTCCACTGCTAATCCACCCTAGGTATAAGCCGGACGTAAAGATTCGCTTCATCACCGAGGAACTTGGGTTTGAGTCGGACGAGCAAGCCGCACGGTTTATCCTGGACCACACCTCTGCCGATCTGCTCCAGGAGCAGGGCGGCCTGGTCAAGCTCCTCACGGGGAAGGCTGGGCAACTGTTTGAAGTGGCCCGAGCCGAAGCGCACCGGGTCGTCGACATCAAGGGGCAGATTTAGAGCCGATCCCCTCTCACTTTCTCCTTTTGTTCTCGTGCTCTTTTTTTTTTTTTTTTTTTTTTTTCTTCTTTTGCTATGTTTTGCTATGCGAGGCACTACAAACTTACTCGCGCTGGACGTATTCCTAGACACCACCAGCCTTGTTTGATATACCCATTTTTTGATTTTCTGGCGCAGGACGGGTTGGGATAGTACAGTAGGTAACTGTAGGTAGTACCTTAGCATTTGTTGAATCCAATTTCTATTCTCTGATCCTACCACAGTACTCCGCTGAAGCCATAATCGACTGGTACTCCGTATACTCCGTATACTCCGTACAAAGCAACACTGTGGATACGCTCCACAGTCCTTTGTCCGACCTCGCAACCCCACCAGACATACGTAAGATATGGTAGAAGTAGTGAAGATGGATATAGATGGCTAGAATTTGCCCATGGTCTATAGTGTAATATCTAATAGGTATCAGTCTAGACAACTACATAAGTACTTCACGTATACCGAAATTACATACCTACCTAGGAATGGAGGTACTTATGTAGTAGTACTGTAGATACTCTAGTAACTACCTAGTAGGTATGCAGAGCCAGATCTACTAACGCCACATGGTATCCAATCAATACGAGAACAGCATAAAGAATTTAGTATAGAGTACTTCAGCTATAGATTTATCGAATTAAATCATCTCATTCGCTCCCCTTCCCCCTAATCTTGCGACCTAATTTTCGACCTAATTTTGGCGTTTGTGTTCCTTTCTTTCAGCTCCTCTGCGACCCATGGCTCTGGGCGCACACGTTGCGGAATGGAATCGAACCGCCCAACCCAAGATCTGTGGCTAGACTTTTAGGTCTGTAGCACCGTACCACATACTACAGCGTCTTCGAGTGCCAGTGCCTAGATCTGCCTATTATATCACATATCACGTACTAGGCATTAAGAAGCATGTAACTAATAATTGACTGGGCTTATACCAACCTATAGCGAGGTAACGACTACATATACTATCACTTCATCCGACCCTCCCAATAATCTTCTCGCCACTCACAGGCGCGCTGTCAGGGGCCAACCAAACTGCCAGTCGCCAATAATTATTCTCTGCTCACCCGTGGTCGAGCTGATCCAGCGGCTGCCACCACCACAAAGGAGGGGGGGGGGAAAGAGAGGAGAAAAAAAAAAGGAGATCTTTTCCTGCATCTACTGCATCTATCCCTCTCTCCGTTATTCTCTCTTGTCTTCCAGATAACCGAATAGTTGATTTCTCTTCCAAGTCTGTCAGGTCAGACTAGTGAAGAAATGAAGGTCTGTTCTTCTAACTCTTGTCTTGTTCTCTGCCCCTCCTGCCTCTCCCGCCCCTCGTTTAAATAATAAACACCCCGATCGCGCGTGCTGACCCTGACTGATGCTGACACTATCGCCCTTGCTTCTTCATCCCAGGCCATCCGACGCTCGCTCAAGGGGGATAAGGATCCCAAACCCCATCACCACCATATCTCCATCACTCCCAAGTCTGCCATTGCCATCCTGCCTCCCAAGAAAGTGAGTCTTTCTTCGATCTTTTTTACTCCCCTAGTACTCCTCCGTACTACCGCCCTCCTCCCTTCCCTTCCCTTCCCTTCCCTTCCCTTGTTTTCTCTCTCCCCGCTCCTCTGTGTTTCACCTGCGCACTGTGGAGCTTTTTTCTTTCTTTCTTTCTTTCTTTCTTTCCTTTTTTTTTTCCCCTCTCACCTTCGCCTTTCTTTTTTTTTCCGGGAGAGAGAGAGAGAGAGAGAGAGAGAGAGAGAGAGAGAGAGAGAGAGGCTTGGCGATTGCGGAAGAAAAGAAAAAAGTCCCTATCTTGCGTTGAGATCGTCGACGAAACGGCTGGCTGATCGCTCCTTTCTTTTTCCTCTTTTTTTTTCTTTACTTCAGGTTATCAGAGCCCTCTACGATTACCAACCGGAAGCCGGGAACGCGCAGGAATTGGCCTTCAGCAAGGGCGACTTCTTCCACGTTATCAGCAGGGAGGACGATTTGGATTGGTACGAGGCGTGCAACCCTCTCATCCCTAGCGCCAGGGGGCTGGTCCCGGTCTCGTTTTTCGAGGTGATTGGGAAGAACGAACGCAACAGCGACGACTCCATCGACCTTCATAAGAAAGAGCATCACGACTCGGGTTTCGCCGACCGCGCCCCTGCTTTTGTCCCGTTCGCGGAACCCCCGGCATCAACGATCGCTACGACGACGACAGTGACGACCACCACACCACCACCCCCACCAACAGCAACAAACTCGACCGTCCCTCCGTTGGGTAGTTATAACAGAATGTCTGCCCTCAAGGGAGCCGGGCCTATGGTCTACGGTATCGTTCAGTATGATTTCCAGGCCGAGCGCCCCGACGAGCTGGACGCCCGCGCCGGCGAGGCCATTATCGTCATTGCCCAGTCCAACCCCGAGTGGTTTGTCGCGAAGCCTATCGGTCGCCTTGGCGGGCCAGGCCTGATCCCCGTCTCCTTTATCGAACTGCGCGACATGCAGACCGGGCAGGCTGTCACCGATCCGCTCGAGGCCGTCCGTCGCGCCGGTGTCCCCAAGGTGGAGGAGTGGAAGAAGATGACCGCCGAGTACAAGAACTCCAGCATTACCCTCGGCAAGATCGACTCCGCCGCCTCGGGGGTTCAGTCGGCAACCGCTGGCATGGAGAAGATGTCCATGACCAACAACAACAACAACAACAACAACAACAACCATAATAGTTACGCCAGTCACACCAGCCAGAACGGCACTCACCAGGTATGTTTTCAATTCCTTTTATACCCTTTTTTCCATCTTACAGCACCACTAAAAGTTAAGAACTACCACCAGCGCAATCCCAGCAAGGTCTCGCAGCAAGCCGCCGCGGTTGCGGCCCCCCCCCAGAACTATCTGCTCGCGCCCGTAGCTGCCTCCATCCCCCGCTACTGCTTCGACAACGACAAGTACTGGTACATCATCGAGGCGAAGATGGAAGATGGTCGCTGCTGGGAGCTGTCGCGCTACTATCACGACTTTTATGATTTCCAGATCGCCCTGTTGACCCAATTCGAGGACGAGGCCGGCAACAAGGGCAAGCCGCGCACCCTGCCGTTCATGCCCGGCCCCGTCACCCACGTCACCGACGCCATCTCCAACGGTCGCCGACAGAATCTGGACGAATACATCCGAAAATTGCTTTCCATGCCGCCGCACATCGCCCGCTGCCAGCTGGTGCGCCAGCTGTTCGCGCCACGCGCCGGCGACTTTGAGATTGATCCTAACGTCTTTGGCGAGGATGCCCGCTACTCCGCCGGTTCCCACCACTCCTCCTCCGTCCCGGACGGGTCGCGTAGTGCCTCCCGCCAGTCCTCTCATCATCAGATGGCCGTGGCCGCCGCCGCCGCCACCACCACCACCACCACCGGGCCCCAACCTGACCGTGGCTCCCATCATCGCTCCCAGCCATCGCTGTCCCAGACAAATGGCAACCACAACGGCGCCGCTCCCGCGGTCACCCCCACCCCCGCAGCTGCTATCCCTCCCTCCCGGACGGATCTCCAGGGCCAGACGATGAACCGCCAACCCAGTTCGCTGACGCAGGTCTCAACTACGTCAAGCAGCGGTGCGATGAAGATCAAGGTGTTCTTCCAGGACGACCTGATCGCCATCCGCGTGCCCAACGATATCAACTTCCAGCAGCTCAAGGAAAAGCTGATGGACCGCCTGAAGCTGACTGATGATATCATGGTGCAGTACAAGGACGAGCCCTCGGGCTCGTATGCCGACATGCTGAGCGATCACGATCTCGATATGGCGATACAGCGTAATTCCAAGCTGACGCTGTATGTTGGATTCCCAATATCTTTCTCTTTTTTTGCGAAAAATCTTTCTATCTTGAAAATAGATCCCCCTCCACCCCCCACTAAACTAACCCTTTCACGTCCTTTTCTCTTTTATTCTTCTCATAGGGCTTCGTTTTTGACACGGCGTATCGGCGTTGGGAGGTTTGCCGTGGACGATCGGCCTGGAGCGAAAAGATCTTTTTGCAAAGCGACTCTTGGGTTGATCGATGACCAGAATGATTTGATGCCCAGACATGTTGATGTGATATGTACTGCATTTTTTTTTTCTTCTTCATTCTCCTTGCCTGCATCTATTTTTTGGTCATACCATTATCGTCTCGTGCTGCTGTCTGATCCATACCCTGATTAGCGAGCATGTGTGACATGTACATATTCTGCATATAATTGTACTGTACAGAACTGGTAGATTGACGTACTAGACATAGGTTTAGGAGCACGGAGTAACTACGGAGTACAAAGTACCAAGTACTTTTGTAGTAGGACTACATACTAATGCATACTGTTATCGGAATTGCCGCTCTCAGTCACATGACCCATCTTCCGAAGGTTTGCCGTTCCGTTTCGCCGCGGAAGAGAATAACAAGCCTGGACAAGACTTTGCATACGGTTGGATAAGCGCAGAGCGTTCTCGTTTCTTCTTTCTCCTGTCTGTTTTTCTTCTTCTCTGCGATTTCGGGTGTGACTCGGAACTCCATATATACCGCCTCCTCCGCATGTCCTATGTCCTACCCCGTTATTGAAAGCGTACAAAGACTACCATGACACGGGTCAAGATCTGCGCGGATTGTCTGCAGAAGACTCTCCTTCCGACTCGACGGGCTGCCGGCACGCTGCGAGCGAGAGAATGGAGACGCTGTGTCCATTTGCGGGGGCGAGCGATCCCTCCAGTTCCTACAGTTCCTACAGTTCCTACCTACCCGACTAGATCTATATCTTCAGGGCAAGGAATTTCGGTACAGAAGAGATTTGCATCTGGAGCAGCAGAGGCTGTAGAGGTTGCAGTTGCAGGGGAGGCAGTTGCAGGGGCATCGACAGGCGGTCCGTTGCACGAATATAATCGGCGGGTGGCGGAGGGGCGACTTCGCGACGATTCATACCAGAGGGGTAAGCTGTCAGCTGGGGGAGAATGTCTTATTAATCTTTTTTTTTTTTTTTCTGTTGAACTCTCGTTGACCGGTTAGGTCTCATTCAGAATCTGCAGAACCTCTACGAAGCGCTAACAACCTACCATCCACCCCGGGTGGTACATCCGAGTGTCGAGTCGCTGGATCCAAAACCCAAGTCGTTCTTCGGGTCACTGTTTGGTGGTGGGAAGGTTCAGACAGCGGCGGGGACAGCGGTGCCCGCCGACTTGCCCAAGGGGTTATATATGTACGGCGACGTGGGGTGTGGCAAGACGATGCTCATGGATCTGTTCTTCGACACGTTGCCGCCGAACATCACGTCGAAGAGCCGGATCCATTTCCACAACTTTATGCAGGATGTCCATAAGCGGATGCACGTCATGAAGATGAAGCACGGTAACGACTTTGACGTCTTGCCGTTGGTGGCGGCCGATATTGCGGAGATGTCGAGCGTGCTCTGCTTCGACGAGTTTCAGTGCACAGATGTCGCTGATGCCATGATTTTACGAAGGTATTTCACATCTCTTTTTCATCCGCTATTTATTGACAGCTTTTGCTCAACTTCAGGCTGCTTGAATCCCTCATGTCGCACGGAGTCGTCCTGGTGACGACCTCCAACCGCCACCCCGACGATTTGTACAAGAACGGCATCCAACGGCAATCCTTCATCCCCTGCATCGAGCTGCTCAAGAACGACCTCACGGTGCTGAACCTCAACTCACCCACGGACTACCGCAAGATCCCCCGCCCCCCGTCGGGCGTGTACCATACCCCGCTGGGCTCCGACGCCGAGCAGCACGCAGACAAGTGGTTCGCCTTCCTGGGCGACCCGAACGGCGATCCGCCGCGTCCCGCCCAGCAGGAGGTCTGGGGGCGGACCATCCATGTGCCCCTCGCCAGCGGGAAAGCAGCGCGGTTCTCCTTCGACCAGCTCATCGGGAGCGCGACGGGGGCGGCCGACTACCTCGAGTTAGTCCGGCACTACGACGCTTTTATCGTCACGGATGTCCCGGGGATGGATCACACGCAGCGAGATCTAGCGAGACGATTCATCACGTTTATTGATGCAGTATATGAAAGCAGAGTAAGCTTTGCCCTTCTTCATGATTTTTTTTTTCTCTTTTTAATGTTTTTCTCGCAAACAGGCAAAACTCGTCCTTACCACCCAAGTCCCCCTGACACACCTCTTCCTCGGGGACAAAGACGTCAAGAGCTCGGTGAAAGACGACTCGGACGTGTCGGACGCGATGCGCAATCTGATGGATGATCTAGGCCTGTCCATGACGGCGCTCAAGTCGACCTCGATCTTTAGCGGAGACGAGGAACGGTTCGCCTTTGCGCGGGCGTTGTCGCGTCTTACGGAGATGGGGAGCACGCATTGGGTGGAGAGGGGGTTAGATCTATCGGGAACGGAGGATTAGTGAACTTGAATACATAGGATCTATCACGTAGTCAACTGCATATATTACTGTCGACATCCCTTGCAGAATGACATGAAGCAAGGAGGTATTGTATATAAGGAATGCTGGAATGTAAATATATATTCAACTCAACGTAAGCTGTAGTGATTTACTAACTACTGACACTCACTACCTATAGTTACGGAGTATCATGAACCTCAATATACTCTATCTACTTCACAGCGTAGTGGCCATCAACATGGTCTACTACCGCACGCTCGCCCGCATCGAGCCCGAACTGGGCACCTTTATCAACGAGTAAGCTTACCAATGAAGTCAATGGAATACAGATACAATATTGAAAAGGTAGATACTACCACCAGATGGAAGATAACATCACGGGCGACGCGCTGGCGGCCTTTTGCAACGATCAGACCGTGATGACTCGCGAAGGCTCTCTCCGCGGTTCAGGCAAATACGCCATTCGCGATGCGCAGAGTATCCGGCCGAACGCTTCGAAGGATGTACAGCCTCATGTAAAGTTGACTAGAAAAAAAAAAAAACCTCATTCCTAGAGCGTTTGCTGATGATTAATTAGCACTTCCCGTTCTATGCAACCGTTGGCCTTGACAATGAGACACAGAAACAATATCGGGTTCGGGGCGTCGTGAAGGAGACGTATCCGAATGGAACGTGTCTGGCGAATTTGTATTTTTATTTTTATTTTTATTTTTTTTTCTCTCTCTCTCTCTCAGAATATAAGATATATGTATGCTAATGTATATGTATAGGTTTGGCACCGATTTCACCGTCGAGAAGGAGAATGGAACCGCCCAACTTCGACCGGAGAGTGGTTCGCTGCTGGTCTTGGATATTCGATATGAGAACACGACGGAGATGGCGTGTGAGGATTTCTAATAGAGCAAGAGATAGAAAGAGGAAAGTGTTACATATATAGTGAGTAAGTATGAAAGTACTTCAATTGATAGATTCATTGTTCTAGGCTAGGGCTAGCGAGATTAACCCTAACTCTTCCAGAGAGACTATATGACATCTAAATAGGGCATATAAGAGTCAACTGTAGGTATTAAGCATCAATATAGGTACTGATTTATTTGAATAAGAATACCAAGATGTTTCTAGAAATACTCGAGATCTGGTCTATAGAATCGATTCATATTCATATTGATATTGATATCAAATATAACTAGTCAATTACTGTCTATACCTTATGTATATTTTCTCATCTAATCTATACACTCAACCAACCAGCCTTTAACCATATACAGAGCATGTTCTGATGTCTGAGTAGATCTGGTATTAAGACAATTATAGAACAGGCAGTGCCGTGGCTGAACACGAGGCCAAAGCAAGTCTCAGATTAGAATGTCTAAGCGAGATCTCCAGGGTCTTGTTAAGACATACTACATATAACTATTTGCTATTCTGATTTACTCAACCAAGTCTTACTACTACTTCTACTACAGAGTGAAATACCAAGTCTATAATAAAGTCATTTCTACGATAATGTCCCCTCCCGTTCCTCCCCGAATTCCACGCCGGCCAGTTCCGACTGCCACTTCCATTTCCCCTTCAACTTCTGCTTCACCCATTACAATCTGCCCCGAGAACGACCCCCTCTACGCCACTGCCTTCTGGTACTCTATCCCTGGAGTTCCAGGCTTCGAGACCTGCTCGCACTGCTACGCGTCGCACATCCGCCAGACCCGCTGGGCCGATCGCTTCCACGGCGAGCTGCAGGCGCCGACTCTCACGCGTCGCTGTCGCTTCAACACCCCCCGCGCGCGGCAGCTGTGGTCGGAGGCCCTCCGCCGCGACGACTGGGCGTCTGTGAGTGCGTACTGGGCCCGTCGGGCCCAGATCGCCGACTGCCAGGGCGCCCGGGGCCTCGCTGCAGACGTCGGCACGCAGTGGTTCCATCCCACACACCGCGATATCGACGGCTTCGGCATCTGCGCAGCCTGCTATGAGGATCTGGTGTGTGGTACCTCCCTCGCGGGGCGGTTGACGCCTGCAAACCCCGGGCAGCCTGCCGGAGAGCTCTGGAGCTGTAAGATGACGCCGTACCTGCGTCGGGTGCTGCTGCGTGCGGCTACCCACAACGACTGGGTGGCCTTCTCCGTGGCTGCTCTGCAGGCAGCGCGGCTGCCTGCCTGCCCTGGGAGTGCGGGAGTGGCTGCTTCCAAGCGCAGCTGGTTCCAGCCCGTCCCGGCGATTGATGGGTTGGTGGTATGTGAGACGTGCTATATCAACAACGTAGCCGCCTCCTTTATGGAGACGAACTGGGTGGCCGTCCCCGCGGCGCCGGCTTTCACCGCGGCGGGCTGGCAGACCCGGGTGTGTGGGTTCTCGGTTCTCCCGCTGAAGATCGCCTGTCTCAAGGCGACGCAGGATCAAGACTACCCCTTGCTGTGGAGGGCGGCAAAAACTATCTTCAGTACGCCCTACTGCGCCCCGGCGGGGATCGAGAACGGGACATGGCACCGCCTACGCTGCGGACAGGATCTGGAGTTTGAACTCTGCGCGCAATGCATGGCGGGGATTATGGTTCCGTTCGGGTTCGGCGATCGCTTCGTACAGATTCCATTCCCTGCAGGTACCAAACGACTATGCGATATGAACACTTCGGCGCCCCGCCAGCGCGACTACTACCGCAAACTCGACGAGGCCGTCAGTCTAGGCGACTTTACCTGCTTTGAAACCTACGCGAGGCGCTTCGCGGGCGTCCCGCCCTGCCCGACATACAACATCGTCAAGGGCTGCCACCGGTGGTACGGGAATGACGAGTTCCTTGCCTGCCAGCAGTGCTGGGAGGAGTTTGTGCGCGACACCCCACTCGCCAACAACCTAGTCCATAAGGGCGTCGTTCTGCCCGACGGCGCTTGCTGCGATCTGTACTCGCCTCGTATGCGCCAGTTGTGGATGCAAGCCTGCAACACGGGGGATCTCGCCTCCTTCACTGCCGCAGCCCAACACCGCACAAGTGTATACGCGCAGACAGTCCCGCACATGCAGGAGCTGCTGGCGATGGCGCGGATGCGGCTCGCGCAGAAACAGACCCTCCTCTTCTCCTCTGTCATGCTGCAGGGGGCGAATAATATCGTCGAGGCGTCGCGCGCCCCGCGAACCCAGACAACCACCTATGGCAACTCGCAGGTCGGGTACCATGCTACCCCGGCGGGGGCGCAGGGAGCAAGGGACTGGCATCAAGCGAACAACATCACTGTTGTACCGGGGAACGAGATGGTGGTAGTGGCTCAGTTGGAAGCCATGTGGAAGGAAGTGGAGTAGAATTTACTTGGAGAAGTTTACAAGGTACGCCTAAGAAGTTTACAAGGTACTTAATTTTATATTTATGCCATTCTATTCAATAAAGCAGTGTAATACTTTGTACAAACCACGCTATTCAAAGCAGAACAAGAGTGTGTCCCATTCTGCACCGAACGTAGGAAGTGAACGAGAAACAGATTCTCCTCGGCAGTGATTTGTAGCGAGGAATCGAGGAAGGTATACTCCTTTCTCAGGATATCCAATGCCAACAAAGCCGCAATGGAAGAACTATGCAGCCCCTCGTAATGTGGCCAAGCGCGTAAGAGCCTGATAGCTCTGACGCGGAGGGAGATGTCCGGACACCGCGTGGCAAGAACGTACATGTTCGCAATGACGCCATGGTTGAGCACCAACGTCGGCCGATGCGAAAACCCCGCCAGGTGGGATTCGTGCGCTTCCAGGACGGCGCGGTACTCTGGGATAAACGAGGGGGGAACGGGGCCCTGGAAGAGACAGGTGCGGAGGACTAGGATCTGGCCGATGGTGAGACAGTGCATTATGTGTGCTCCGCGGCGGTGTTTTTCAGTCACGAGGACATGCGTCGATGTGAATAGGGCTAGACGCTCGGCGAACTGGGTGAAGGCGGATAGGAGCCGGCCCTGGGTGAGATGGAGGGACGCGTACTCGGACTGGGCTACGGGCTTGGTGGGGAACAGGGCCAGCACGGTGGAAATAAACGGGATGCCTCGCTCTAGTAAACTGGCTAGTACTTCTTGGGCGTGGTCGAGGGTGGTGAAGGGGGGTCCGTCGCAGGGTGGCAGTAATCTATCCAGAGGGAGGGTGTTGTCCGTGCATAGAATCGGGTGGCTTGCTGCCCCGTACAGCGAGGCTTGGATGTCTAGTCGCCGGAAGACGGCGATGAGAGACGGATCGACCGAGTCCAGCTGGCCGTGCGTCTCTAGCTCGGCGATGATGCGCAGCCCGCTGCGGAGATGCATCCATGCTCGGTGGTAGTGTGTTCGGAGCACGTCTGCCAGGACGAAGAGCAGACAGCAGAGCAGGACGATCGACCGGAGTTGGGGATCGTGCGAGGCGAGCCGCCGGGCGAGGAGCGCCACGGCCCGAGTCGACTGCTGCAGGGAGAACAAGCGCACTCGTTCCGTGCACAAGACGGCGTCCGACATCTGCATGCCGTGTTCTTCGCACTCCTCGTGCACGGCGCTCAGCATGTTGACCGCGTGGAAGACGGCCGCATCGTAGCGGTACAGCTGCAGCACGCGCTGCTGCCAGAAGGGAGCATCAAAAAGACCTGTCAGGCTGGCAATCAACCGGTGCTGGAAGTAGCTGAAGCAGCGCCGTTCGTCGGCGGTCATGGGCAACCCGCGAGTCGCGATATCGGAGATGTCAGCGGCGGCAGCAGCTGTCGTACTGACAGAAGCAGACGCAGTGCGCGGTAATTTGTGTACATTGTAATCGTAATCGCATGTCCACCCAGCAGACCGGCAGTTGATACAGCTTCCAGGCGCCTCGTCGCATTTGATATGCCGGATGCTATCCATCAAGCACTATCAGTACTAGTACTAGTAAGGGGAGATCCCATATGGACGTCTTACCGGCAAGCCTGACAGCCGTTTCTGGACCGTGCCGCGTAAGCCTTCTTGCGATTGCCTCTCGCCATCCCCCGTAGCTGCAATCAGCCTGGTCTTCTGGTCTTCTTGAGGCGAGAAACAGTCGTTGAAGGTGAGACGACGCTCTGGGTCGGTCACGTGAGATAATCACTAAGCGCATTGGGTTAGCGCGCTACTCAACCAATAAGAATCAAGATACTGCCCACCCGCCCCGCTGTCTGACGGTAGAGCCAATCACAGATTAGAGATCGCCTCTTCCTTCCTTCCTACCTGGGCGGAACTCGGCTGTGCATATAAAGAGTCTCTTTTCTATCATTTCTATCATTTCTATCATTTCTATCATTTCTATCATTTCTATCATCTCTACCAGACTCGCATTTCATTCTTATCTGTATCTTCTCTAGACATCCTGTATATATTCCATCTCAAGCCAACATGCACAAACTCTCCACCACAGTCTATCTAGACGACCCCGACAATGACACTCCCAAGACGCAGACCATCGTGCTCGGTCTCTGGATGAACGCCCCCCCACGGGCATCCAGCAAATACCTCCAAGAATACCGTCGTCTGGCTCCCGCTGCACGGATCATCGTTATCCTCAGCTCGACATCCGACTTTGTTCTCCCTCCGAGTCAGAAGAAACAGCAGATCCGGCTCTCCTCGGCCGTGGAGACTCTGCTTGCCTCAGAGACCCCCGTGCACATCCATCTGTTCTCCAACGGCGGGGTGTTCTCTGTCACCAGTCTGCTGGCTGCGTATCGGCAGGCAGCAGGGCATGCACTGGACGTCTCGTCGATTATTATTGACAGCGCGCCAGGAACTGCCGATTTCGCTGGCGGATTCCGTGCTTTCTCCTACGCGCTGCCCAAGATGTGGCTCCTGCAGGCTCTCGGCAAGATCGTCATCGGAGCGGTACTGGGATTTCTCATGTGCTTGAAGTTGGTGGGCCTGTCAGACGCCGTGACAACGGGGAGAATGGCACTCAATGATAAAGACTTGGTGGCAGGGAAGGCGAAACGGTGCTATATCTACTCGGAGGCTGATCAGCTGGTGAACTGGAAGGATGTCGAAGACCACGCACGCGAGGCGGAGAGACACTGGGAGGTGAAGAGAGAGAAGTTTAGCGACTCGCAGCATGTTTCTCATATGCGGGTTGATCCAGAGAGGTACTCAGAGATCATCAAGGGTTATCTAGTAAGTAAATGATAATAAAAAGCTAGAATTCATTGGAATATAAGGAATTCAAGACCAAATATCATGCTTTCAACCAAAGCCTCTACTGTGCCAGCTGTGAGTAACTGCGACATTACATTTTGCTACTTGCATACTACTAATATCGCATTCACCAAGCCTTTGCTGAAAGTCACCCTCAAGCCTCAGTCTTAGCTTTTCCAGGAATGATGAATGTTTTACTGACTATTAGTAATTTTCTTACTCCATATGTCTATAGATGGTGCCTAGTATGACATCACCATCATCAGTATAATACAAATTGGTACTAATAATGGTGGACTATTTAGGCTTCCATATCAAAATATCATGTTGAATACTCAAAGGGATTTCTAGTATCATATCCTGTCATAGAATACTAGACAATCATATATTTATAATTCCAACGAAAGTGGGAGATATGCAAGCAACTGGAATCACAGCCGGGCTTCCCCCAAACCACATTATCACTCCATCAAGAAGCCTGATATGATAGGATTACGTGCCGATGCCCAGCGAGCACTGGATGAACTGCATCGCAACAACGACTCTGGCAACCGATACATCCTCCTCCCCAATCTCCCCAGGGCCATCCGCATCCAACTAGACAAAGACAAGAACATGCTGGACGGCATCCCCTTCCGACTCACGTTCGAAGGGAGAACTGGCGTGATGAAAATCATCCCTTCCTACACGCACGGAGTTGTCACGAGGCGAATAGCCGACGAGATCCTATTTCAAAGCATGCTGAATAGAACCCCCGAAGACGATATTGGATGGGCGGCGACGACCACGTTTCGATCGACCACGCGGCACAAGGGGAAGCAGCCAGACGACTGTTTCTTACCCGCCACCAGACAGGGACGTGGTGGTGACCCTCCCAAATCGCCGACGCTGGTTCTTGAATCGGGTGTGTTGGAGTCTCTTCCAAGGCTGCACGAGGACGTCAAATGGTGGTTCCAGAATTCAAGCGGTGCAGTGCGGATCGTCTTGGTGTTTAGTATCGACAAGACTCGAAGGACTATCCTTCTTGAGAAATGGCAGCGGAGGTCGGCGGATCGTATGCTGCACGGCATAAACCAGATGCCAATCTCTATGCCTGCTATGGATCTCCAGGACCCTGAGCTCCAGCAGCTATATGTCGCGCAAAGTATCACTATCACGTCCACTTCGGTGGTTGGCAGTGTCCCACTATCTCTTCATTTCGAAAGCCTGTTTGACCGCGCTCCTCAGTCTGCGGAGAGAGACCTTCAACTTGATGTCCAGAGACTAGTGGATATTGCGCAAAATCTATAATCAGTTCAATACGACACATATTTTGCATACTTCCAAGCCCATCGAGTATCTGGTAATGATTTAAGACACTTAAGATGGGGATGAATAATAATTTTGTAGGTATAGTTATGTAGAGGAGACATTTGTAATACTCTCAAGCTAACTTTTACTCGGTGCTTCCATTCCATCCATCGAACGAGCGAATCAGATCTAGAACATTATTAGCAAGAACTACAACAGAGCAGTGAAGTAGATAAGGGGAAAATACCGTAATAAAACATCATAGCCTCCAAGTGCACATCCAACCGAATCCGCTCATCGACCGTGTGGATATTAAACGTTCCACCTACGCGCGACGGACTCCACCGGTAAATGTTCTCCGTCAGGGACCAGTAGAACCGCGTGTCGGTGTTTCCAGTCATGATATCACCCGACACGACAACAGTTGGGGTATTCGAGGGGGGGGATCTGCCCTCTGACTTGAGCAGAGGGTTGGGATGCGACTCAAAGACACTGCGTGCGACACCAGAGAAGCGGGCCCAGGTCTTGGAGGTGAGGGGGTTTGTCGGCGAGATAGGGGCAGGAACCAAGGGACCACTGAGGGGCGACAGGGTGAGATTACGGTCTTCCCCGCCTGCAAGCACGTTGGTGTTTCTGGCGGCGATACCAGGGAAATCAACCGCCAGCGAGACATTGTGGCGCTCGGCGATGGGAGTTATGATGCGCACTGCACGCTCGAGAATGAGATCGGGCGTCTGGTGAAGCGCTACGCGGTAGTTGACCGTCGCGGAGATCTTCTCGGGAAGAGCATTGCTCTTGACGCCGCCGTGGATCAGATCTGCTGCCTGGGATGACTGGAGAGTGTATCGGACTGCAGGGCCTCGGGACTGGGCGACAGCCTCGGCCAGAGCGGCAGGATCGTCTGCAGCCAGCTTACTCGCCAGCCACGACTCGACATACTCGGGTGAGTACCGCGCCTGACACTCGAGCATCCCAAACGAGGGATGGGTCTCATCCAGCCAGGCTGTGAACAGATCCTGGCGCTCCAGCTCGTATATGATCTCTGCCATAATCCCGATACCCGTGTGCGCAGGCGGGATGGAGCTGTGGCCGCCAGGTACCGCCAGGTCAATCACAAGAGTCAGCGCTCCCTTTTCACCTACCCCTGGCAGGGCATACAGAACTTCCGCCTCGCCCGACTCATAGTCGGCAGCACCAAGACTCTGCAGACCCATACCCCCTTCATCCAAGATGAACTCTATGCTTCCCTTGCCATACTTCTGCTCGAGAACGGGGGCGATTGATGCCGCGCCCAGCCAGCCGCCAGCCTCTTCGTCAAATCCAAAGGCAAAGAGAATGGTGCGCTGCGGACGCCAATTTTGCGAGAGGAGATCCTCCATTGTGGACATCAGCCCAATGAGAACGTTTTTGCAGTCGCTGGAACCTCGACCCCAGATCCATTCGCCATCGAAGACTCCATCGAAGGGAGGGTGTGTCCAGTCAGCCGGGTCGTCAATCGGGACCACATCCTGATGAGCCATGAAAATAATTGGCTTGATGCTGGTGTCTTGGCCCTGGAAAGTGAAGACCAGCCCGAGCCGGTTGATATGGTCGATCTCGGCGTGGGAGTGTCTGTTATTCGAATCAATTGCTGTTTTCTTTCGTTCGTGTGTGTGTGTGTGTGTGTGTGTGTGTGAAAACTTACACTAGAGGAAAAAGCTCCTCGAGCAATTTCTGGAATTCCACCACCGGCTCAAATGCTTCATCGTACGGATCGGTCGAATAGTCTCCAACAGTCGTAGGGATCTGCACAGCCCGCGAGAGTCTTTTCGCCTGACGGGCCCGAAACACACCATCCTCGAGGAAGTTCGATGCCGGGTGCAATCCGTCATTCGGTACAGCGACCTTTTCTGCCTGGGGACATGACTCTCGTGCGGAGGATAGCTCCGCTTCGGGGACGAGGATCTGCTGAGATGGGATGTTCAGGGCGAAAGCGGATGGCAAAGACGCCAATGCGAGGAGGGCGAGGGGGGTCTTCATTTTCGAGAATTGCTACACTCTGTAGAAGTCAATTGTGCGCATTCTCTCAACCATTTAACGAAAGGCGAGTGTTGAATGTGGAATTGCGCCATCTTTTATCCCCTTCTTATCTTCCCCTCACGAGTCGGAGGGGCCGATACTATCCCTTGCTTCAATTGGTAGTTCTTTGCTGGACTTTGCCGATCAGTCGGGGATAGACCATGCCACTTGTTTATCTTATACTCCGTATGTCGAAAAGACAGGTCTATAAACCATCCGGATTAGCATGTTTCAAGTCCTGTCCTTCTTTCTTAGCTGGGCACCTAGTCAGGCTGGTTACCAGACTCCTAGGCAGTCGTCTTTGCCAAGCGCTCTGTATCCCAGCCATGGTGATTTTTTTGCTCTATCACTTATCCCCTGCCGAGAAGGCACCCTTGATCGATAGACACAAATGATGAAACCTGTCAGGAGAGATGGAGAGGGATAGAGAGAGAGAGCGGAGGTTCACTCTTTGTGATTGCGACTCTGTGGAGACTCCAAAGAAGCTGACTAAGCTATATGGCTCGGTTTCCTGATTTGTAAATCACGTGGCTTTCAGTCCCTGCCAAGTTCAACTGCCAACTGCCACAGTGAAATTGACCAGCCTTTTTGCTTCACTTTGTCCGTCTTCGTCCGTGTTCCTCCGTCTACGTCCGTCATTTGAATGATTGCCAATGAGAAAACGCCTCTACCAGGATGACTGCTGCTATAATTATTAATCAGGGACTCCACAACTGCTTGGCGAGTTGCCTAGTCAGGTTGGAGTATTTGAAATGGAGATAATGGCTCACTGGCTGAGGGATTATCTGACCATGAAATCAGGGGCGTGATTACTGGGCTATATAAAGAGGATATCATGGCTTCTTCATCCTCTAAGCAAGTCTCTTAAGCAGGTCTCTCATCGATATAACCATGTCCAAAGTCCTCGCTATCTTTGGTGCCACCGGTACCCAAGGCGGTGCGGTTCTCAACTTCGTTTTGAATGACCCAGAGCTCGCTAGCACATACACAATTCGCGCAATCACTCGGGATGTCGGCTCCCTCTCGGCTAGAGAGCTGCGGGAAAAGAAGAAGGTCGAAGTTGTCCGCGGGGACGTGTATGACAGGGCCTCTCTCGAGACTGCGATGACTGGCGTACACACCGTCTTTGCCATGACCACGCCTGTCTTTGGCCCGAACTCCCTGGAAGCCGAGTACAACAACGCGAAGACAATCGCCGACGTCGCCGTCGAGACAAAGGTGCAGTACCTCATCTTCAGCTCGCTGCCGTCCCCGCGCAAGATGTCTGGCGGGAAGTACACGGGTGTCACTGTCTTTGACGCCAAGGCGCAGGCAGAGCAGTATATCCGTGGCCTGCCTATCCGCAGCGCATTCTTCGCGGGCGCCTATTTCTTCGAGAACATCCAGCAGTCATTCTTCTTCTCGTCTGAGCCAACATTATCGGGTGCCTCTAACGACGACGGCAAGACCTGGGTCATTGGCCGCCACATCTCGCCGCAGACCAGCTTGCCCTGGATTGACGCCACCAGGGACACCGGCAAATTCGTGGGTGCCATCCTCGCCGACCCGGACAAGTACGAGGGCAAAACGTTCTGTGCGGGTGCTGCTTTCTACACCTGGGAGAGGTTCGCCGCCATCATCTCCAAAGCGACGGGCAAGAAGGTTGTCTACCGCCAGATCCCTGTCGAGGATTTCCGAAAAACCGTGCCTCCGGTTCTCGGAGATATCTTTGCCGATGGATTCAGTTCGCAGGAGGAATTCGGCTATTTCGGCCCTGACTCAGAGCAGTTGGTTGCCTGGGCTGCTGCGAACGCCCGAGGCAAACTCACTACATTGGAGGAATATCTGGAGGCGAACCCATTGAAGCTTGAATAGAGTATTGAGGCGGGCTGTATATATACTGGGTGTCGATTAGTCGACGAGTGAATTATAGAGAGTACGGACTCCAAATCAAATAGCAAAAATCATTATTGACACCCACTGTGGCATCACCGACCACCGTAGATGAATTGATGCAGTTTCAAAGTCCCCCCATAAAACTTCATCCATATGGTTCGACCTTTGGGCTGGCTCGTCCCCTCAAATTTCTTGTATTCGTTTAGCCCTCGGAGGGTAGAATTGCAACGACACGTAGAAGTTCGAGGCTGTCTCGTATCGGCGAGTAGGACTTCCTAAAATCAATATCTAGATAGCCACGCTCTGACCCTGAAGAAAGATTTATACACCATACCTGGGAAACCTGTTCCAGACTCCTGTTCCTTTCATCCAAACAACCAACACTGCGTGTAGCGTCTTCGAAGGTAACATAAAATAAAGCAGATTCGTAAAAACCAAGTTTATAGCTCTGATACCGAAATCGATTGCCAGCTAGAGTGAGGAAGGAAAATTATCCTCACTTGGTAGACGATCGTTTCAAAGTTCATTCAGGCATCTACTTCTTTTCCTGGGCTAGTCCTCTTCGGACTGACCGCAATTTCCCTCTCGACTTCAGCTTCATCTCGTCGAAAGTCAGTCTTCTATCTTGATACATCGAATGACATAGCACTTAGCTCCGTGAAAGGTTTGGAATGTGTGAGAGATCTTTAGAGTTTATGGATTAGAGGGTATAGTACTGTGGATTTTTCCTTGCCCCCTGATGTTCTCTAGTGTTCGTGGCTGACATGACTCTATCTTTACGGTAGATCTAATGAACATGCGATATCCGACCACCTACACTCATCAATACATATAAATTGAATTTGTGATGTTTGATATAGAAGATGGTATAGTGTTAACATGTTGATGGCCATGCTGTATGACATAAAATCTGATGCATTCCTCTAGGATCCTGTCAACAATTAGTATGCTAACTCGGTGAACCTATGATATACGCAGGCCAACCTACTTGAACAGTCTAAGTCTGAAATGCAGCTCCGATAGCATCGACGTCTCCAGCGCTTCTTCCCTCGAAGCCAAGAAGGATGCCATTGCCAACGTGGCAGGAGAAAGGCACACCCCCACTGCCACCAATAGCAAACGATCGGCTTTGATTGGTTGTGATTTCGATCCTGTCCACACGTCCCGATGCATGGATGGTCATTTCCTTCACCTTCTCGCCATTGTTGAAGGTGAAAGACTGGTGGTCTCCGGACGCAGTCCCAAAGACCGCACTTTTGACACCATCAGCAAAGGTGAGCTGGACTCCCTTGACGATATAGAAGGCGGTTGCCCAGTCGAATCCATGGTCTCCCCATGCGTCGATTGTGTGGACTGGAGACTTTGATGGACCGTACGCTGAGAAGATGTCGCCGCCGTTTCCTCCGACGATGGGGTTGTTGCCCGCCATTTCCAACGTTGTGCAGGGTAAGTTGTATTGAAATAAAGATCAAACTAATTAAGTTCTCAGGAAGACAGCACAGGAGGAGGGCTCTGGCTATATATGTCTATGGATAGTCTATTACTTATTAAGACTTGTCATTTCATTGTCCTTGCTGCATGGCTTTCTGACCTGTCTTTATGATACAGCAACAAGCATCGTCATTGGATACCCTTTACTCCATAACAGCACAAGTCTGACCTCACTCTGTTCTCTGGATGGAGTACGGAGTACTCTGTACGGAGTAGTTTATAATCTCATCAGCAGAGATTCTAATTAGGACTACATATTTACTTCCTTACTCGTACAGCTGAACCTTCAACCTCCAGCTTACTTCTTTACAATGATCTTGTATTCATTCCACAGAATCATTCGTATTCTAGTAATTAGACCTCGAGGGCAATCAATAATTTTACTCTAGTATATTATAAATGAACATTGAATTCCTGACTCAGATAACTGATGATGGGCCAAGTATATAGTAAAGCTATAGTTATTAGGCATCATTGCTTAAAGCTCCTGCAGTGAATAAAAGTGGCGGTGAATGCGTCATTTCTAACAACCCACTGACAGTATCTGCAGTTCTGACTGTAATTTATGCTTCTCACTGATCTTCTCTCTGTACCTAGTCTATATTATCTACTAAATAATGGAGCTGTTACAGCATGCTGGGTACTATGACGTCCACCTGCGCCATGGCTGGCTGAATATTTACGAGATCATGGAATATCAAATCCCTGGATAGATCAAATATGTAGAATAATCTCCCTTGTCAAGTAGGTCTTTTGTTAGAAATTTATGCTAGGTAATACTTGCTAGAGTGAAGACTATTTAGTATTCACTGCACACAAAGAAGCCTAGAGCCTAATATTTTTTCATTCAACTGATTCCTTTCTTTATTCACCGCTGCAGTAACTATGCCTTTATTCTATATCTATATGTACATATATTAGAGGACTATATTAAGCCTTTCCTCTCTCTCTCTCTCTCCTCTTCTTTCCTGTACACCCGGCACTTTCATTACTATACTATTTCTTTCCCTTTTGATATATAAAAATAATCCATGGAGTGTTGGCACTGCCAGAGAGATCTGGTGCAGCCATACTGGGAGGATTATATGGCGGCGTTGAAATCGCGCATATCATCCCATTTGCATACGCACCCTGGGATATACCGTTGGTAATAAGACCTTCATATAATGATGAACAGATGAATTTCGAATATATCCACTTACGCGAGAAACTACTAGGTTATTTTCTGACGAAGATCAAACGATGGACATTGGGTGAAGAATACTGGGAATATATATGGATAAATGCCATCCGAGGGTTCCCAACTACAGAAAGAAGATGCAGAGTACCTGGATCTTTCCAGTGCAACCATTCTGGACTGCCATTGTTGACTTGCAGAAATTCTGAACGCATCCAGAATGGGAGAGATTATCGAACAGAACAGTCGTCTCTGGAAGGACCTGAAGAAGAGCGCAGGAAGCCTTCCCGATCACCAATGCTAGGAACCTCGACAATCATTTGAACAAAGAAGACTTGTACACGTCTGTCCCCCTCGAAATACTCTCACGACGACCTGTGTGGCCATGAGGATTGGAAACTGCATGTCCATTAAACCAGGTTGATTGTCTTGACAATGTTTAAGCAGGAAGAATGGGGTACTCACCTGAAGATACCAGAAAGAAAAACCCAGGCTATACATCATATTCATGACGAAAAGGCATTGATATAGTATCTAATAGTACCAAATAGTGATGGATAACATGTAGAATTAATCCCTGCCATAATTCAAAAGAATTCATGCATTTGATCTGTTTGATCTGTTTGACTGTTTGACTGTTTGACTGTTTGACTGTTTTGTATCCGCCCCGCCCTTCTTCTTCAGGAAAGAATCTCTCTTCCCCTCCCTCTCCTCCTACTAACGACCCTCTCTACAGTCTCAGAGCTGGAAACACTCAGCATGGCAGACTCACAGAGAGCTAGATCTCACAGGAAACCCCGAAGAGGCCGTCAGCAAGTGGCTAGAGGAGGAACAATGCACGAGGCTAGCAGTCGTCAGTACCACAGTCAGAACGGTGATTCTCCTGACCACCTGCAAATCCAAATGACCGAGAGGAACGATACCGGTGCTGGCGTTTCACGAGGGGATTTTAGGGTCCATCGAAGAGGACGTGGCCGTCATCGAGAAAATGGCATCGAGAGAAATCAAGAGAACAAGAGATCCAGGTGAGTCTTTACCATGGTGGGAGCATTTGAAAGACAGCTTTGTCTGACCCTTGTTAGGCCTGTTCCTGATTCTACTACTGCCTCTACTGATAGGAAACACACCCACCTCCTCTCCACCGATATTCCAACATTTCTAGAAACCTCACTGGCAAGCATAACACGCAGTCAGTCATCCAGACACGAGCTGATCGCAACCTGGGCCCTCGAAACCGGGCTGGCAAAGGTGCGACAGATTGTCGAAGCAGACTTCGCCTTCACTTACAGTGTGACGAAACTCATGTTCGACCCGCACTGTGTCATCTTCCTCAACATTCTCTCGAGAATTTCTCAGGAGCAAAGACTTTTCTCTCTCACCCTGGAGAAGGCGGTCGGGACTATCTACAATGTCGTATACGGGCTCCATGGAAACCGGGCCGTGGGATTCTTTCGTCGGGTTGTGGCCTGGCTGACTCGACAATGGACCGAAATGCCGCAAGGGCCGAGCAATTACGATCAAGTGCTGCTCCATACCACAGACGTGATCCTGAGCACCATTATCCAGAACCACGAGGCTGTGGTCCAGCCGGAGCTGCGTTCCCTCGTGAAGGAGCTCGCCAACTGCTCTTCGTTGGCCACATCAACCCTAGACTCCGACGGCTCTATCAGCGTTGATATGCGACACGTGAAAGAGAACATCCGAATGATGCAGGACCTTCTTGGAACCACAGAAGGTGCAGGTGCGACTTCAAAGAAGGCTCAACCCGCTGTGGTATTATCAGAACGTGGTGCAGCTCCAGTGGACGGGCCAGGTCAGCTTTCTGTGGATGGGCCCAGACATGACAATGACCATAGAACTATTACGGGCATTCGGGTCCTCCCTACCCTGTCAGAAATCTGGCTCAGCCGGCGGCCTGACTTTCTACCGACCAGGGATTCCCTACATGGCCCAGAAAGCCATCACGACAGAGGAATTCGCCGCCTTCTCGACACCCATTTCCGTCTTTTGCGGGAGGACACGGCCGGGGTCCTCCGGGATACGGTCCGCGTCATCCTAGAACATTGGGATGCCCTTGCCCACGAAACGAGGTCGCGCGAGAGACGAAAGATTCTGCGTGCACACAGTCCCACGCCCGTGAGAATTTACCTTAACGCACACGTGCAGCAAGTACGATCGGACGGCATGAAAGGGATACAGATTGATGTTGGTTTCGACCAGTCCCCAAGAGCCAGAACCTTGAAGGTAGCTCAGAGAAGGGAATACTGGCGCAGATCCGGTGCCCTGCGAGAAGGGCCCGCATTACTTGCTCTGATTGATGGCAAGGTTGATGAAGATATCAAGCTGGTCTTCTTACAAGTTTCCCAGCGAAACCTGGGCTTGAAAGCTACCGAGGGCAGTAATGCTGCTGAAGGCGTGTGCGATCTAGTGAGTGACTCCAGGAGGGCCATGATCACCTTGCGTCTCCCCGGTTCACCGTCAAGAGAAGACCTGTCCAATCTAGTCTCATTGACTGGGCATCGGCTCATACCTTCTTCGTCACGATCCCTTGTCCTCGTTGAGTTCCCTGCCGTTCTCTACAACTCGTTTGAGGGCATCCTTCGTCGCCTTCAGGAGCTGTACACGGACCCCAGTTCTATCCCGTTGACGACCTGGATAGCCCCGCGAGATGATTCTTACGCTCTCCCGCCAGACCCGACTTCGACCATCACTGCCTACAAAGATCGCAAAGTGTTGGTCTCTCTTCCAACATACCTGGTTAATGAGACACTGGATCTCTCGTCGATTCCGAAGGCTCCTGAGATCGGAGAAAATCTAACTCATACAGAACTACCCATAACTCTTTATCCTGGCCAAGACACAGGCGTCCTCTGTGAGCAGCTATCAAAGCGAACGACTCTCGACCCAGGTCAAGCAGAGGCTCTAGTATCGGCATTGACGAATGAAGTTGCTCTTATTCAAGGGCCCCCGGGCACAGGAAAATCATATGTAGGCATTCAGATTGCAAGATGCCTTCTTACAAACCGGCAGGTGTTAGGGCCGGGGCCAATACTTTGCGTGTCAGTTTCCCGTGAGACCTAGGTTCCCCTCTCTTGCCTTGCCGCTAACGAAAGGTATAGATGTTATACAAACCATGCCCTGGACCAGTTTCTTGAGGGGTTACTTGACTCGGGTATCTCCAAGATTTTACGTCTCGGAGGGCCAAGCAAGTCAAACAGGCTTGACCTTCTCTCAATCGACAGCTATAAAAGAAGCGACAAAATTCCTCGTATCCCAGGTAAGGGTAGAGTAGTCCAGGAATCGAAACACCACTTGGACAACCTAGCCTGGCAGATTGGGGAGATCTGTGAGAAGATTGCACAGCCTGGAACACGGATGGTGAAGGAATTCCTGATAAGAAGATCCCCTAATCACGCAAAACAAATCACTCAGGCCGTTCCGATCAGGGACAGCGATAATGTGGCAATCTGGCTAGAAGGTAATGCCCCCGGTGACCTTAGCGGCAACGGGGGCGAGCGCTCGCTCGACCAGCTTCTTTCGATTGACCTCTGGACGCTGAAGAATGACGAACGTTGTCGCCTATTCAGTCACTGGCATGAAGCTGCTCGCGCAGACCTCATTCTCCATTTCCATAACTTAGTGCGGTTGCACGCCAGGGAAAAACAGCGGCACACGGCTCTATTCCACCAGGAAGATGCCCAACTGTTTGGCATGGTCGATGTTGTCGGTGTCACAACTGCCAGTCTTGCCAATAACATTGATCTCCTGCGAAGCCTCCCCGCCAGGGTGCTGATCTGCGAAGAGGCCGGAGAAGTGCTTGAATCGCACTTCCTGGCGGCCCTCTTGCCGAGCCTGCAGCATGCCATTTTGATTGGCGACCATCTCCAGCTGCGTCCCAAGATTGCCAACCGCCGCCTCTCCATGGAATACAATCAGATCGGGCCCAAATACAGTCTCGATCAGTCCCTCTTTGAGCGCCTAGCAAACCTTGCTTTCCACGATCATCATGCCTCTTCGGGGACAGTGGGAGGCGTCTCTAGAGGTCTCCGTAGATTCCCTGTCGCACAGCTCAGCCATCAAAGACGGATGCATCCTTCAATCGCGTCTCTTGTGCGTGAAACAATCTATCCAAAATTGCAAGATCACCCTTGGACGTCAGCGTATCCTGAAATTGCCGGTATGAGACGCCGGCTGTTCTGGCTTGACCATCGCCAGCCAGAAGATCCAGATGACCCAGATGACCCAATGCAGAGTAAAACAAACGCTTGGGAAGCCAATTTGGTGATTGCCTTGGTGAAACATTTGTGCCGACAGGGACGCTACAGGCCCGGCGACATTGCTATCTTGACGCCATACATCGCCCAGCTCAGGCTGTTGCAAGACAGACTGGAGGATGTGGCTAAGTTGATTATTCACGCAGACGACTTGGACAATCTGGATGGCCCGGATTCCATGGAGGACACTGCTCATATAGATTATACTCGTGGTTCGTCACGTCGGCAAATCATTGGCACCGGAAAGCTCCTTGATGAACTGCGGCTGGCGACGGTAGATAATTTCCAGGTTCGCACGACGCTTTGATTTCGGCTGAATTGAAATTTATAATGCATGTAATGTTGCTGACTCTTCTCTCCTTCCTTCTCCTCCAGGGCGACGAAGCGACAGTGGTGATCGTCTCCCTCGTGCGAAGCAACAAATACCAGAATTGTGGTTTCCTCAAGACGCCTAATCGCATCAATGTGCTTTTGAGGTACGGGCTGAATTTCTCCTTATCGTATTCTGTCGGTCAATTATGGCTAAAGTGTTCTCCTTCTCTGTTATTCTAGTCGTGCAAAGCATGGCATGTATATCATTGGGGATGCAAAAACAGCATCCAGTGCTCCGATGTGGAAGTCTGTCATCGCAATGCTGGAGGAAGGCCAAAATATTGGTCCCAAAATTGAGCTTCAATGTTCCCGGCATGGTGACCGCCAGATCTTCGTCTCTTCACCCGAAGACTTCCTTGTTCAGGCGCCCGAGGGCGGTTGTGATCAGCGGTGTGCCTGGCGGTTGCCCTGCGGCCACAGGTGTATGGTCAAATGCCACTCGAACACGCTACATGAAGCGGTTCAGTGCCTGGAGCCCTGTCCCCGTATGAGAGAATGTGGACATGTCTGTCAGAGACGGTGCCATCAACCGTGTGGCGAATGCATCCAGACCGTCCCCAATGTCACTCTTCCCTGTGGACATACGACCGACATTGCTTGCAGACAGCAGAAGTACCTTTCTCTTGTCCAGTGCACAAAAATGGTAACGAAGAAGATACCACAGTGCGGGCATGCGGCCCGGGTCCTATGCAGCTGTCATGATATAACCAAAATGCAATGCACGGAGTTTTGTGGAGCTGCTCTGGACTGTGGACACACCTGCCGACGAAGGTGCTCAACATGCCGAAGTGCTGTCTACCAGACTCACGGTGCATGCACTGTTCGCTGTGGACGGGCCTTTACCACGTGTTCTCATACTTGCTCCCAGCCCTGCCATCCGTCGACCCCATGCCCACCGTGCCAACAGCCCTGCGAGGTACGTTGCAAACATAGCCAATGTCCTGGAAAATGTAGCGACCCGTGCCCTCCATGCGCAGAGAAATGTGGATGGAGCTGTAGCCATCGCGAAGGCGTGTGCGAACTACCGTGTGCCGTGCCTTGTAATACCATTCCCTGTGACCTGCGTTGCACTAAAACTCTGGCATGTGGGCACCAATGTCCAAGTGTCTGTGGGGAGAGATGCCCTGATGCCACGCTCTGTCAGAAGTGCGGTGCGGAGGCTGTACGGAGCCGCATTGTCGACTTGATTTCGATGGGCACGTATCATAACATCAATGCCGATGAGGATCCGTTGGTATTCCTCTCGTGTAATCACTTCTATACGGTCTCTAGCCTGGACGGGGCAATGGGGTTGAAGGACTACTACGACGTTGACCCTGATACCGGCAAGGTAGTTCGTCCCAAGCCATCCCGACGGGTCGCGAACGGCGAGAGCACGATCCTCGGATGCCCAGAGTGCCGTACGCCTCTTCGCAACATTGACCGTTACAATCGTATTGTGAAGAAGGCGCTGCTAGACGAGTCCACCCGGCGATTTATTGTGAAGGCGAATCGCGATCTTGGCACGCTTCTCGACGAGTTGGGGAGCTGGGAAGTGATTGTCGACAAGGAGCGAGCAAAGCTTGTTGGGAGCTGGCCCGAGTCAACAACATCGTCCGCGGCCAAGAAATCTACAGAGGTCCAAGCCGCCGTCGCTGAGTATCAGCATACGGCAAGACATCTGGAAAGCCGCATAGAAAAGTTCATCAAATCAGTGGCAGCCGTCGAGCAGCCGTACGGCAAGATGAATAATCTGCTTGCAACTTTTCTGGCACGACAGCAGAGCGGAGGCATGCCCCATCCCGCGATGCCGATGGATGAATCGGCGGTGCAGACTGGCTTTCATCTGCGTGGACGCTGTTTGCAGATCCGCTTTGCTTGGGCCATGCTATGGGACTATCGGACAATCTCTGTTAACATATCGGTGGACTCGCGTATCCGAGACGAGCTACGCGAGGTGATCGGGAGAAAGTTTGATGAAGTAACCGCCAAATGCCTGGCGATTAAAGAAGCGAGTCAGATGGCCAACTTTCTACCGCAACAGGTGGAATCAATGGTCTTCTACGTTCTTTTTTCCTCACTGGCGGTTCGCCACGCTGAAGAGAGCGACTGTCCTCTTAGCGAGATGGCCAGCATAGAACATATCGAAGAAGTATCCCAGGTCCTGCGAGAGTGTGAATCAATCGTTGCAGCGCATCCGGGAACCTTGGCCTTCCTACGGAACGACATCGACAAGGCCAGGAAGCTGTTCAGGGGGGACACCTTCTATACCGCAGTCACCACCGAGGAAACCCGGCAAGTATATCAGGCCATGGCAACACAGTTCTCAGGGACAGGACACTGGTACTACTGTCGAAACAATCACCCGGTTTGTCTCTTCCGCCTCTGTTCATTTATCGATCATCTTGCATATACTAATTGGTTGCTAGTTCACTATCGGAGAGTGTGGCATGCCGACGGAAGCAGCACAATGCCCACAATGCGGAGAGGGAGTGGGAGGGTATGACCATCAACCACTTCCAGGAGTCCGTAGAGCTGAGGATCTGGAAGCCGCCTATGGTGATGATTAAGAGAAAAGATTGCGTTTTGTTCAAAGGTGGATGATCGTGTATCAGACCGTCAATGAGCCATTGAGATTCCTGCGACTGGAAGATTCTACTACCTATTTTCACTCCCTTAACTGAGCTTTATAATTCCTTCTACTATTCAATTGATACTTTTCAATGGTAAAATCTTCAATTTCTGTTCTACTGGTTTGAACATTCCACTCTAGGCAGCTGTCAACCGGGCCATCCATAAATTTCATAGAATGATACCTCTACTTGACATATACAGTGTTTCTCACTTTTGCTAAAGGTCTTCCCAGTCAATATTCCCTGCAGAGATTAATCCTTACTGATATGACATGTAAGTCTTGGAGTTGATACCATATGCCTCCTGACGCATACCAGTAATGATATCACCAAGTATGGGCTCAGATTTTCTCGAGTAATCTTTGAAAGCTGCTGTTGCTACCACCTCATGTATTCTGGTGAAGGGATACAACTTGATGACTGAAGCTATTTAGCAAAGCTCGGAGATGGTATTGCCATTGGCACGAGATATCTCTATAGGATCCAGATCCACTCGAGGCCCGTCTTAGGACCAAGTAGGTGACTTTCCATCAAGAATCTTACATGGGAAGACTTTGACTAATAGACCAGGAACATGGTAAAGCTCAAGAACCTGACGATATCTCCATGGCATTCAATAAGATCTACAGCACTAAACTCTCACTTAGGACAAGGAACCTTGATATGAAACAGTAAACTTTTAATGTCTGGTATATAATAATAAAGGATTTATTCTAAAGATAACTGTCTTCCTGAGGGGTTCTAAGACATGACGCAAGGTGCAGCTAGAAGTATATAAACCCCTACTATTAAAGGAGCAGTCTGTTTTTTATTCAATATGTATATACTTTAATGACTAATTTACTTAGTCATGGCATCATATTATTAACAGGATAAGGGCAATAGACATTTCTAAATGTATTATTTCTTAAGGAGAGTTGTGACGCTATTTAAGATTATCTATAATTAAAAATGTCATGTGATATTCTATGCCCTATTATCATTCATCTATAAGAAGTATTAACTAGTAAATGGAATACGTTACTATATATATTGTTACAATACTGTACAGACATTATGATAAAGCAGATCTCTTGACCCATCGATGGTCCAGCTCCCCCATTGTGATCTTCCCCGTTACCCGACCCTTCAGACCGTCGAAAAGCTTCCCCCGAAGGAAATATGACGGCGTGCAGCTCCACGCATGACAGAAGCTGTTGTTCCGCGCATCGCCATAGGGGCTGGCCTTGGCGTCGTCGGCATCATAGCATTCCCAAAAGGTATCTGCGCCGGCTTGCACCATGCCGCCCCAGTAGGACTTGATGAGGTCGAGACACTCCTCGTAGCAGCCGACAGTCATGAGAGCGTCGCATACGTAGTGCCACAGGTAGGGAGTGAGGGGTTTTACAGCTGCGGGGTGGCGGATGGTAGCGAGGAGGGCTTCGCGGGCGATGGTGGGGGGGAACGCCTCGGCGAGAACCAGCCAGGCGGCAGACGCGTAGCTGATCTGCGAGTTTGGCCCGGAAATGAAAACGCCATTTTGTAGAAATGTCGATGCGGCGGCGGTCATCTTGTCCACCATATCGGTGTAGGGGGCGTCCTGGCCCAGCCGGGTAGCGAGGTGGTTGACCTTCTTGAGGCAGTAGAGCAGCAAGCCGTGCGAGGCAGCGGTTTTGTCGAGGTCCTTTGCCCAGTCGATGAATTTGAATGCTTGGGTTCGCTCGAGTTCGAAGACGTGCGTGGTGGGGTTCAGACTGGACAGTCCACGCTTGACACAGTGCAGCACCGTCGGCCACAGGGTATGCCCTGTCTCGAGGTCGCCCGAGGCGGCGACATAGTCGTCGACAATGGCGCTGAAGAGTTCATCGTAGTCGATGATATAGTCCTTTGAAGGGGCAAACTGGGGCTTTTCAAAGACGCACGCGGGCAGGGAGCCGTCTGTCCGGACAACGGCGGCGAATTGGAAGATGCACCGCTTGACGAGATTGAACTCTCGCAGGGTGCTGTAGTTGGCGAGCGCCTGAAGACGGAGATCGCCGCTCCAGAGCCTCCGATCGCGCCGCGGCCCATCCTCGAAGACAGTCTGCATGCAATCTCTCAAGGTGGAGATGCCGACATGGTCGATATCCTGCAGCAGTGGGTTTCCGAAATCCACGGCGTCAAGGGTATGATCCTGGCCAATGGCACTGATACACTCGCAGAAGACATCGGAAAAGGCGACCTTGTATTCCGGAGACGTGTCGATGACTTGGACGCGCAGAAAGCGGAAAGCATGACGTCGCGGCAGGGAGACGGTCTGGGGTAATTCGTCGATGTTGAGGATCTCGTCCGGCAGCCAGGCAGTGCTGATCCAAGTGTCAACCCCGTCCATGCCCATGGTCACGTCGAGGGGCGATTCTCCAAAGGTGAGCCGTAGTCGGCAGGGCGCGTCCATGTGTCTTCCTACACCGGAAAGCTGGAACGAGAGCCGTCCGACCATGTGGACGCCGAAATCGAGGATAAAGTCCGCTCCCTTCCCCCAGGGGAGAGACGGCAGGTCCGAGATGGCATGGCTGGCTGGCGAAAGCTTCACCCCGAAGAACGAGGACTCTGTCGCCTGTGTGAAGGAGACAATCTGCTGAGGGGTTCTGTGCCAGCGTTGAAGATCCGGAAGGAGGCTGTCCGCGACGGCTTCGAAGGCCCGATTCCAGGCCGTTTCTGGGGGATTTAGCTCCGGCATGTTTTTTTTCTTATTACTCAACTGGGAACAAATCGGAGAGATGAAAAGGGAGAGAAAGAGGAGGAGAGATGAAGGAAGAGATGAAGAGATGAAGAGAGAGAGAGAGAGAGAGAGAGAGAGGAAGAAAGAGAAAGAGTGAGAGAAGGAGTCAAGTCGAACTGCCGCTTTGGGAGTCGGCCCGAGTCCCGCCTTCGGCAGTCAATAACCCGATCGGCGAAATCATGGCCGAGGAAGGAATGGTTTCATGCATGTAAGAGTTCATACTAATAATAAGATTAATAAGAGTATAATAATCTATTCTATCAGTAAATGACAATAGTTAATAGATACATGTCTAAGATGTGATCTGACGTCATGATGTGTTTCCCCTCATCTATATTGGAATATATATTGAATCAAGTATAAAATACCTTTCTTCTAAGTTGACTGATTTATTATAGCCTCAGAAATTGCAAGGCAAGAAAATTTAGGTAATATTTATACAATAAATCACACCCATTCTCTAATCCACCCACGCATCCACTCCGCCTGGATGGGCTGCAAACATGCCAGAGAAGGACTCACGCGCGCCGTATGGACTGTAGACAGCCGGACGGGATCTCTAGTCTGATTGTCTTCGAGCAGCTGTTGGTAGAATTCCAGCAGTTTAACTGCCGGATTCTGTCGAAGGGCATCTGCATCGACTGAGCCGGAACTGCTCTGTAACCTGGCGAGCCATTCCTGAAAGCTAATAGTGCCGATGGACGATCCGCCGGTTGAAGTCAATTCTTCGACGATGATAGAGATAAGGTCGGACCAAGGGATGGAACGAGGATTCACGCAGTTGAAAACGCGCAGGGTGCCCGTGCTGGATGTCAAGGAAAGAGAAGAGGAGAGTTCGACAAGGATAGATGCCAGCTCGTCGACGGGCACCCAGTCAACCACGTCCATCTGTCCTCCCCGTCTACCAAGCGAGTCCGGGAGGGCGTTCACGTAGCGAGAGCTGACAATCAAACTGGGCAGCCATTCAGCCCGAGACCATCCTCGCGGGTTCTGGGCGGTGCCGGCCACCTGGCCGATTCGCGACACACCTCCGCGCAGGGAGGGGAGCTTGGTCGATGCGTATTCCAGCAGTCGCTCGGCCACGTACTTGCTTTCGCCGTATCCCATGTGCGCTGGACAAGCGGGGTCCGGTATGACCGCTTCTGGAAGAAGACTCTCGCCATCAGACTCTGGTTTGACAAATGAGCTGACGGCACTGATGGATGAGAGGAATAGCAGTGATGGCGACATCTTTGCCTGTAAGGTGAAAGATATCAACCCTGTCACGCCCTGCAAACTGGGTTGGAAGAACGCCAGGGGTTGGTTGAAGTTTACTGGCCAGGCACAGTGGATGATCTGTGTTGTTCGGTCCAAAAGCGTACAAAATGTAGCCTTGTCCAGTCCAAGGGAGGGCTCTGTGAGATCGGCCGTCAGGAAAGTCACCCTGTTAGAAGGGAAGCTGTCGGGTAGATCACGCTCGCGGTTGCGAGATACCTGTAGCAACCCAGAATCCTGCGCACGGTTAAGACAGTAGACATGGGAGACGTCGGTTTTTTTCAAGAGCTGATCGAGAAGAAACGATCCCACAGTTCCAGTTGAGCCGGTCAGAACAACCACTTGCACGGTAGGGGGTGTCTTCGGATGTACCACATTGGTAGGCGTATTAGAGGCGAGCTGGTCAATCTGTTCTTCGTAATGTTGCAGCACCCGGGTAATAGCCTGCGTACGACTCTCGATATCCACCGGTCCAGATGCTTGCCGGTAGATATGTCTGGCGAGAAGGGTGACCGATGGGTTCCGATAGATGTCATTTGCAGTGATGGAGATTCCCAGCTTGGACCGAATGGTGGCACTAAGCTGCAGTGTTTGCAACGAGTCCATCCCCAGTGTGAAGAAATCCATGTCATCTTGAAACTGCAGCCAGCCAGTGGTATCGGCTACTAGTGAGTGCAGTGCACTTAAAACTTCTTCCAGGCTCGAGAATGACATTGCAGCTTGTTTTTCGACAGCTGTTTCAGAGTAGAGCGCGTCGATCTCCGCGGCATACAGCCGCAGAGTAGCTTCTCGCTGCACAGTTCCCTTTGCGGCGCGTACCATCGGTTTCTCCGCATCCACGATAAGAATCTTCGATTTGGAGACCCGGGCATGGGCTGGACATTGGAGATTTGCAGCCTCGACCGTAGGCCAGACTGACTCGATCACAGCTCTCGGAGAATCCGATGTTTCCAACGGCTCGACTAACAGACATGCCTCGACGCGCTGGTTACCGGCCACCAAGGCCGTCCGCACGGCCGGGTGCCTACTAACCTCATTTTCGAATGAGATGGGGTTAGTCTTCTCGCCGTTGAGGAAGACTACAATATCGTCGAGGCGGCCACGGTGCCTCCATAGGCCTGGGAGACTCGGATGGGGAGTGAAAAGGTCCCGCGTCTCGTATTCTTCCAGAGCGGGGAACATGGCAAACACGGGCTGCGCCTCGGGAGAGTCGGGAGACTTCAGAATCACGAACTCGTATAGATCATCCATGCAGTGTCGGAATTCCGAACAGGCAGCGGGATGAAAGTGGAGGTACCGCCAGGTCTCCGTGACAGGATGGTCTGGATTCCGGATTTGAGGAAATGCAGCGCACTCGCTGGATCCCAGACCGGAGAAGAGAGGGATTCTAGTCGATACGACTTCCCCGGCGGCGGGAGGTAGCGCACCGCCCGTGTAGAAGAGATGGGTCAGCTTTGTGCAGACCAGCTGCAACGCCTCGGGATCACGACTCAACTCCTCGACCATGAGTGGGAGGAGAAAGGCCCAGGAGAAGGACCCATATCTGACAGCCTCGAGGAAACCATCTGTGGACGGCGGGCGACTGGGAAGCGGCAAGACGGGGACGCTGTCTGCAAACAGCGGGAGCACGATACCCCATCCGACACCTGCAATCTAAGTTGCCTCCTTAGTATGTTATTTCGAGAATATAAACCAAAAAAATCTCTCACATGAAAGGCCGGCAGGACAGAGAAGAATTCTCCACTCAGAAACAGATCGTCGACGCGAGACATGCCCTCCGGCGCGGGCAGAGTGTTTGCCTTGTTGATCCGCCAGATGAACTCATTTGTATAGATCATAGGTTTTGGGATTCCTGTTCACCGTCAGCCCGAAGAAATGATACACAATAACCAGCGTTCAGTAGAGACCTACCCGTCGAGCCAGAGGTGTGGAGGACCAGCACCGGATCATCCCGAGCCTCCTGAAAAGACTTTGTATACGGATAGGGGGTAACAGACTCGACATTTATATTAAACAGCGTGTCTAGCGATGGCATTCGCACTGTCTGGAGGGTAACCTCTCGCAAAAGGGCCGAAACAAACGGCGGTTCTGGATCGACGGTCACCAAGACGCGGCACTCCAGACGAGCCAGCAAATGCTTCTGTGCGACGAGACTATTGCGCGGAGAGGGCAGAAATGCCTGTACTGTTAGCTCTTTAGCAAGTAAACAGGAGCAAAGGGGGGCTCACCTTGTATCCTGCCTTGATGGCCGCGAAAAACACAATGTGATAGCGCAGGTCGTTGGGCCCGAGAAACGCAAGAGTTTCGAACTGGCCGGCGGCGCACGTGCCGAGGGTGTCGACCAGCAGCCACGTGACGCGGTCGACGGCATGGCGCATCTGGCGGTACGAGACGGTGTGGAAGCCGTGGGCGTAGGAGGTAGGGGAGACGGGGTATTTGGCGTAGACACGGTCTGGGTCAGACTGGGCGCGGTGGTCGAGGATGGCAGGGAGGAGCTGTGACGCCATGGCGGAGGAGTTTACTATTTACCTGGGTAGGTAGTGATAGTGATAGTGATAGTGAGGGAATGACGAGCTCAAGGAGGGGCAGGCTTGTATTTATGGATGTTTATTTTAGGCTGTTTCTACCCAGTAGTTCTTTTATGCAATGCATTATTTATTCATCGTTCATTAGAGTGTGCCACTCCAGAGACATGGATCTCATCCCAGGTAAGGCATATTATGTATGGAGGTAATTGCTCATCTAGAGTTCGGGCAAGAGGGTATTATAATATTAGTATCTGAGTTCGTACGCTAAGACAATCTATAGGCTTCAGCTATAAGCCATCTAACGAAGCCAACATAACGGCGGTTTCAATCATTTCCGCACACCGGTCCAGACCAGCGGCAGTCTGCGGCAGCGTATGGCCGCCCTCGTGCACGAGCACATGTGTCTTTTCGGGTTGGTAGAGATCGACGACCATCCGCGAGGAGGCAGCAAACGGGTCCCTGGCGCCGATGACATGGACAGTGGGGATGGAGATCCGCGCCGAGCTTGCTCTGGGAGTATACCAGCGTGCCTTGGTTGAAGAGCTGGTCTGTTTGAGGAGAGCGAGATAGCTTTCGTGATCCTGTCCACTGACAACTTCGCCTAGCGGTTCTCCTGGTATCTTCTGGACGGTTTTCTCTGGGATTAGCGGTATCACGCTGTTGAAAAGGACAGCTACATGGAAGCGATTCTCATTATCTCTGCTGCTATTGTTCTCACTCAGTAAGAGGCTGGCGACCACCGCGGCACCCTCGGAGAACCCAACCACGCCGTCGTACGGCCCATCCTCGTCAATAATGACGGCTAGATCGACCAGTGCATCCTGAACCTCCACAGGCACGCCGTGTTCGTACCAGCAGAGGAATGGCGGCGGGTAGAGATCAGTGATCCCAGGGCCTGCCGGACAGAACCTTTGGGCATCGACAAAGTCGAGAGTGTGTTGGGCGGACAATCAACTGCGTAGGGCTCCTATTTATGCACGGAGACACGCTTAGTGAGGAATTCCTCGTACTGGGGGGAAGTCTTACCAAGCTGGGACTCGAAGATATCCGAGTTGGTCCCCCTGCCGTGTAAACAGAGAAATCTCATTGTGTAGGACACACACACAGAGAGAGAGAGAGGGCAGACGGTAAGACAGGGTGGAAAACACAAAAGCTGGATGTTTCTTACAGCCTGACCGATCGGCTCTTTCATTCCTTTATTCTCTCCTCCTGTTCCACGCTTCATCTCAAGTCCTTTTTTCCCTTTTTTTATTGCCTCCGAACCCCAGCTATTCACGGGTTGACAGTTCGCATCCTGTGGACCCGGATCGACACGTATGAGCCACTAGACTGAGGCATTAACATCCCATTCGCTTGGAAATCCTTCTATCTGCCGAAAGGATCCATCCTTTTCGTCGGAGAAGCCGAAAACGCCGAGCAAAGTTCCAGCAAAAGAGTGCCACGAACAGCGCTATCCACGGTGGCTGGCTGATACCAGCTGTCCTTCTGTCTTGAGCTGAAAAGATAGCAGGATTTGATAGGTACGGAGTTCATCCCCGACCAGTTCGAAGGGTAAGAGAGAGTAGAAGGAGCCAGAGGTTGAAAATAAAAAGAAGACAGAGAGAGGGGGGGAGGGAGAGGGGGAAAAGGGAAAAACCTGCGGGGTTATAAAATGCCTCCAGTCACTTCCTGGTTTCCACGCAATTAGACTATATTAAAAGTACTTTTAGAAACAGAAGCCAATAATATGAAGTTTCAATTATACTGGAAGACTCATTTCCTTTTTAATGCCTACTTAGCTTGATTTAAAAAACTATATAGGTAGTGTTTTATTAGAATAGACTGCTGGTAGTAGCCTTAAGTGAAGTATTAGTCTAACTGGAGTAAATAAACATAGATAAATTACTTTGAAATTATTTGTTATTTTCTTTTTCCATTCTGGATATATAAAAACAAAAGGAAATAAGCATGGAGGAATGAAAAAGAATGAATTATATAAAGAAGAGACAACCGCATGTCGCTGGCCACAGACTCTCCCCCCCTTCCCTTTTCAGACTTTGTCTCCCCAACCTCCCAACACTCCCCAACACTCCCTCACCTCTCTCTCTCTCTCTCTCTCTCTCTTCGAGACTCTGCCCTATCTTCCCTCACCACCGAAAATGAGTGCTTCCTATTCACATGGCGATATTGCAATCATCGGCATTGCCTGTCGTTTCCCTGGAGGAGCGTCAGACCCCGAGAAGTTCTGGGATCTTCTTTCCAACAAACGGTGTAGGAATCGCGAATACTGAGCTGCTTTCGAATCTGACTGACGGACCTTTTGCTGCAGCGGCCTTTACAACCGTCCCTAAAGACCAATATAATGGTGACGCTTTCTATCACCCGGCGAGAGAGAAACTCAACACTCTCAGTGCGCGAGGCGGGCACTTTCTGAACGAGAATATCACCACTTTTGATGCCCCTTTCTTTCACATCACCGCCCAGGAAGTCACAGCAATGGATCCAACAGCACGTATGCTGCTCGAGGTCACGTACGAGGCGCTGGAGAACGCAGGTCTGCCCGTCGAAAATGTGGTGGGGAGCGATACTAGCTGCCAAGTCGGCTGCTTCACACGCGACTGGCACGAGATGTTGATGTGTGACGCTGAGACCGCGCCCCTCTACGCTGGCACAGGCACGGGGTTTTCGCTGCTCTCCAACCGCAACGCCTTGCGTGACAGGGATTTTATACATTCCGTCATCCGTCGCACAGGAATTGATTAGGATGGTCACACCACGGGGATTACAGTACCTTCTCGTGAAGCGCAGCCCACCCTGATCCGCTCTGCCTATTGTTCTGTAGGCTTAGACGTCTCACATACTGCATACTTTGAGGCACATGTGAGTAGCCTCCCCTCCTCCTCTTATTTCAACTAGCTTGAACTCCCAAACGGGCTCGGCTGGCGTTTGTCTTCACTGGCCATGGCGCTCAGAGCGCGCACATCTGTCTTGAGCTCATGTAATACCCCGGCTTCTGCCAGAGTATCAAGTCGGCAGATCAGCACCTGCAGACAAAGCAGCCATGCAACAGGTTCTGGATCGATGCACCAGCGAAATGCCTCCTATCCGCGGTGTGATCCAGGGCGCTGCTGTCCTCCTCGAAGGCCCAATCTACGATAATGTGACGCACGATCAATGGCGAGCGGCCACCCAACCCAAAATGTACGGTTCCTGGATCCTGCATAAGCTCCTACTATCGCACGAGCTGCAATTCTTTATCATGCTCAGCTCCATTTCTGGGGTCGTTGGCGACCGCAGTCAGGCCAACTATGCGGCAGGAAACACCTACCAGGACGCTCTGGCACAATATCGCCGGCGCTTACGTCTGCCTGCTGTCAGCGTCGATCTCGGTTTGATGCTGGGGATTGGTTTGATTGCCGAACGAGGTGGTGCGACGAACCTGAAGAAATGGGAGGCAGTGGGTATCCACGAGGCCGAGTTCCATCGCCTACTCACGGCCGCTATGACAGGCAGCTGGAGCTCGTCTCCCTTACCCACGCAAATGATCTCTGGCCTGCCCACAGGAGGTATCCTGGCATCTCAGGACCTGATCCGGCCATTCTACTTTGACGATCCCCGGTTCTTGATATCCGCAAGAAGGACCTGCCAACGGCGAGCGAGGATCAAGACCAGACGGGAGCTAGGAATGACGAAGCAACCCTTGCGTCGCAGCTGGGTATCGTGCAGTCTATGCGCGAGGCCACCGATGTTATCGTCGGGGCACTCCGGCAACGACTCGCTCGGGAGCTCCAGACCGCGACGGAGAACATTGACGCCAGTCTGCCGCTGCACAGCTACGGTGTTGATTCTCTTCTCGCGGTCGAGATCCGCACCTGGATCCTGGTCCATCTACAGGCGGAGCTTAGCCTATTCAATGTGCTAGGTAGAGGGAGTCTATATGGGCTCGCCGGTCGGATTGCAGCCGTTTCGAAGGCTGTTCCTGGTAGTCTGCAGTGATTCTGATCTTAACTATAGTCGATAAGTGTCAGCCTCATCAATCAACTATGACCTTCCCTATATAGAATTCAATCATGACACTACTGATATAGCTTGACGCTGTGAGAGACCCTGTAAGTCCAGATTAATCCATCACTTGGTGTCTACTGATCTTCACTGATGTATTCACCAACCGGTTTATCCTGGATCTCTCTCTTTCACAAGCTCAGACACCGGTACATCTATATCTAGTAAGTTATTCTTTCGATCGAATCATACCACCACACTATCTATCATCATCTCTCCCCTTCAGGCATATTACGACTGTTGTTCGACATGGAGACCACGCTTGAATGAAGGGCTCTCCATCAGCTTGGACCAGTCATGCATGGCCACCGCCGTTTGGGCACTCAGACGAACCTCGGCGCCTGTCCGTTCAATCATCTCAGCCTCGTACCGACTGATAGCGGCGTGACGGGCATCCATGAAGGAGGGGTCACGACGATGAGGCCAAAAGTTCTGAATAGCCTGGCAGAGAGTAAAGGCATCCTGAATGGCATGGTTGAGTCCCTGTCCGCGCTGGGGGGTCATGGGATGGGCAGCATCACCCGCTAGAGTTACGCGGCCCTGATGATTATCCCAGCGATGCTCGGGGAGGCTAGGATCCCAGTGATGCATCTTGGCGTAGGTGACCTGCTGGCAGTCATCGGGCATCCAGGCGAACACGCTACACCAGGGGTCGACGAACTCACTGCCCAGGGTCTTGATGTGGGCGACGTGTTCTTGCAGAGTGCGACGCGGATTAATTTCATCGCGCCCTTCTTTCCATGAGATGTAGTGGAAGAAAGTCCAGTTCTCTGGGTGTTCTTTATCGTCGCCGTCCAGCAGACTGAGCCAGGCGCAGTAGCCCTTTGGATGCGGGGCAGCCTGGTAGAGCGGATGGTGCGGCGGACTGCGCAGAAAGAGAGCGTGCTCGCGAGTATGTCGTGTCAGACACATCGTCGCGGCATAGTCGATGGGAGTCGTCGTTGCAGCCACGCCGTCTAGCAGTAATAATGAACGGAGAGTCGAATGCGGGCCGTCGGTTGCCATGAGCGCCAGCCCAGTATCGCTCCCTCCTTCCGCAAACCGACAGGTCACCGTCTGTCCGTCGGAGGAGTATTCGATTCCTTCCACCGTTCTTCCCCAGTGGATCTCGACTCCGTCCTCCATGTCCGTGAGAAGGAGTCGACGGAGTTTGTCCCGGCGCAGGCGGTAGAACTTGGACGAGTCTATTTCCTTGATGAGTTCGCCCGTCTGGCCGTTGAGGAAGCGCACACGGTCTGTTTCCTTTGTAGGAACGTGCGGGTCGACCTGGGCTTCTTGAATGCGGGCCAGGATGTATTCCGGCACGAGCTGGGAAAGAGGCTCCATGCCCCAATGTAATCCCATGCTCCAGTTCCGCGGGAGTGCGGGGGTAGGGTTCTTCTCATATACGACGAAGGGAATCCCTGCCTACATTGCTGTTAAGCCGTGGGTTGTGAATTGAATGAATAAGCAAGAGTACCTTTTTCAATCCCTGTGCCAGGGCGAGACCCGTACATCCTAAAGGTCAGCTGGGAAGAAAGATATTGAACTGGGTTCTTACCTGCACCGATAATAAGGATTTTTTCTGAGTTTTCCATGCTTATAGTAGTAGTAGTAGTAGTAGTAGTAGTAGTGAGGAATGTCAATAACGTGATAGTGTAAGACGTTGTTTGAGTTATTTTTGCCATCCATCTCTTATATTCAAGATCGGCGGGCGGCCCCGTGGGGTTCCCGTCGGATCTTATCTGTCCCCACATACCTATGCATGATCTATGCCAGATGCAGGGGAGCCTTGTGGATTGGGCAGCAATGCAGGAGTGATAAAGAGGTACCTAGGTATTATAAAGGATTAGATTTGTTAATAAGTGGGTAGTTTATTGTAGACATCCTTTTATAAATCAGTGACCATCTAGTTGCTAGTGAATGGATTAGGCATCCACTAGACAAGAAATATAAATACCCGCCCAAGTGTCTTCCTCTGCAGTCCTTATAAATATATCTCCATTGTCTATAGCCTTATAAATGTTGAACCTCAATTATTCTTGAAGATATGCTTCAGCCTTTATTTTGTTGCGACGGGGATTATTTGAAGATAATCGACAATCCATCAAGCCGATAGATCCTCTACGAATATCCCTACTCTGATTGTGCTCGATTAGCATATACACTACACTATAAAGATTCTTCAACCGACTTGCGGCATCAGAACGATGGACATCTTCGCACCGTCAGCGCCACAGATCAGGAGTCAGAAGAGAGGGTGTCTCCTAGCCCTACATGACTGCACACTCGGTCTTAGTTTCCTATTACTCGATGAACATCATAAACTCAGAGCTCTGGTAAACAGATGATTCAAGACCTAGAGTGAGAAGGAAGAATTATGTTACCTTTTGTAGAAAGGCTAGAGTATATAGTATTCAGTAATTGATCATGATACCAAAGTGAGAATAATGTACATGGAAAGATGAGTGATGGAGATGAGGGAGGTATCATGATAAGAATGTTTACTGATCAGAGCTGCATCCTCAAGGGCTAGACTGTACCAGCATGCCCGGCATCAGAGCCCCCAAGGGAGGACAGAACTGAAAGTTGATGCAGTCGCCTGAAATGAGGGCACAGCGGCCTTGGACAAAGGAGGAGCCCGGGGGACATTCGGGCTCGAGCATGGCCTCACAGACGCCCGAGTGCTTGTTGAACTGGGTGTTGGGCTGGCAGACGGGGCCCTTGTCGGCGAAACACTTGTGGTCACGAAGGCTGAAGCCCTGGGGACAGTCCGGGGGCAGGTCGAGGACACAAGCGGAGATGCCGTCAAAGTGTTGGCCCGGGGGGCAGACGGGACTGTCGCCGACGCACTTTTGCCGGTCGCGATCCCAGTGGGTGTGTGGGACGGGACATTCGGGCTGCTTGTCGGACTCGCACTGGCCGTTCTGACGACGCGTGTAGCCCTCTTGGCAGTCGGCGAGGGTGTCGCTGACACATTTGTTGTCGTCTTTGGTCCAGTGGTAACCGGGGGGGCAGTCTGGATCCTTGCGATCGACGCACACCTGGTCCTTGCGGTCGTAGACGGTGTCGCCGTGACATCTAGGGGTGCCGACCAGACAGCCGTCGGTGGTGACGGTCTGGCCATCGGGACACTCGGGCTTGACGCTTGTCATGCAGCTGCCTTTGCCGTCCGGCATGGAACCCTCTCGACACACGGGCTTGTGGGTGGAGACGCAGTGGTTGTTGACCAGGAAGGTGTCGGACGGGCATCCTGGGGCCACGGACGCAACGCAGACGTGACCCTTTCTGTACGAGCCGTCGACACAGTCGGGCGAGTCGGTGGTCGAGATGCAGAGGTTGTCCTTGAGGGCGAAGTCCTTGGGGCAGGTTGGCCCCAGGGTCTTGTGCACGCACACGTTGCCCTGCAGCACGGTGCGCTTGTCCTCGCACTCGGGCTTGATATTCCGGACGCACAGCCTGCGCTCGCGATCATACTGGTGGTCGTGACCGCAGCGAGGCCGTTCGGAGTGGATGCAGATGCCGTCGCCGACGCTGAAGCCCGGGCGACACTTGGGGCCGGACAGGCTGACACAGTAGAGACCGTCGCTCTTGGAACCGGGCGGACAATGCTGGGTTATGGGATTCACGGCACAGCCCTCGGGGACGGGCACCTCGCCCCTCGAAGCAGCCGTCGGGGCCGGGCTTGCGCACGCAGGTGTTGCCGTTCCACGTCATCTGCGCGGGACAGCAGCGGCCAGAGCCCAGGTCTTGGTTATAGGAGAAAGCCAAGCCTGCGGGGCAGGCAGGTTGATCCTCGTGGGTGCAATTGTTTGTCGTCGGGTCTAAGCGATAACCCTCCTCGCAGCTGAGGCCGACGGGAGAGATGCACAGGCCTTGGACCGCCGAGTAGACACTGTCCTTGGGGCAGACCGGGGGCATATCGGAGATGCAGTCGCCCTGGTCCATCTTGCTGCCTGGGGGGCAGAAGGGGGCAGTCAATGAGGTGCACAGGTGGTTCAAGTCGTTGAACTTGGTCTCGGGCGGGCACCGGGGCGGCTCCAAGCTGGCACAGTGTCCATCATTGAGCATCATGCCCCCCGGACAGACGGGGGGTTTCTTGTCAATACACATGCCTTGGTAGTAGGTGTGCGGCTCCGGGCAGCGCGGCAGCTCGGCCGAGATACAGGTGTTTTCCTTGGGCTCGTAGCCGGGGGGACAGAAGGCCGCGCCCACGACGCAGGCGGAGCCATCCCACTGGGCGGGCTCGGGACACTTGGGAAGGTCGTTGGAGAGACAGTACTCGCCCTGCAGCGAGCTTCCAGGGGGACACAGCAGGTCAAAGGTGGCCACGCACTTGCCGTCGCGCAAGTCGTAGTCGGTCGGGCAGCTGGGGATGCCCAGCACACACGCGTGGCCGTCGAACATGGTGCCCACGGGACAGCATTTGGACTGACCAGAGATGGGATCGGTAGAAGGGAAAGATGTTGTCCAGTGTAGCCTTGACGGCGTCTCCGAGGGGGAGTTGAAGCTGGGCGGCTGCCTGGGAGCTGGCAAAGGTCCAGGCGACTAACAACCACGAAGCAATTTTAGTCATGGTGTGTCCTATAATGAAAGAGGAACGAGTGAAATAACGAGTGATGGAAAGGAGATGGAAAAGAATGTTGTGATGAGGAGAGAAGTTGAACGACGACTTACTGGTATTTATACCACGACCACCAGCATCATCGCCAGATATTCCCTTCTTTTTCGCAAAGCACACTCTTCAGCAGCTTGTCTGATTGTGACGAGACGGAAACCGGCGTCTTCGTCACTGTCGTCGTCGCCTCTGTTGTCTCTCTCTGCGCGACTGCGATCGGGGGCTCTCGTATTCCCCTGGGCTGTGGCGAGCTGTGAAGCAGGAAAACAGTCACGACAGCCGAGGAAGCGTGAAAAGGCCTGGAGATGTGATGCAGGCGAATGCACGTCCTGCAGCTGCTGCGTAAGCGTTTCGTCCTGCAGGAGAGAGTCGAATGAGAGGGAGAGTCGAGTGAGAGAGAGAGTCGAGTGAGAGAGAAGGAGGGAGTGACGGTGAACAAGCAGTGCTGCCTCAGGCATGCAGCCTCAGGCATGCAGCCTCAGGCATGCTGCCTCAGGCACATCCGAGATCGGCAAATATTGCTGAATAGAATCACAGTTACTGTCACATTAGATATCACTCATATACTAGATTAGTATTTAGTTCATTGTCTATAGTCTACTACTGATAGCCAGAAGATATGGCTCTATCTTTTGTAGAAGAGTGTATACTCTATCTATATCATAAGAATGTTTCAGTACAGTCCAGCTCTAATTACTGCCTATTTCTATAATCAGCCAGAAACCTCTGGATCTCCTGCGCCTCGGGATCATCTTCCAATCGGATTCTCCTGCAGGGGGGCGCTCGATCAGGGGCATACACAGGCCTGTTTCGTTCATATTTGGCCCGGAAGATATGCAGGTCAAAGGTATCATCACGGTAAATACGCAGGGCCTGTCGCTCTGCCGTCATGGGGAATGGAGAGGGGGAATTGTCACCAAGACAAAAGCTGATGAATTGCTCCATCTGGACCTCTGAGAGCCTAAAAACCCGGAATCCAGCGCTGGGGTGGAAATAGACGTCTCCAATCTGACAATTAGCCACTTGTATATTATATAGTATACTATAGTATGGTATAATACCTCTTGAGACTTCCAGTCAAACAACACAACACCACCCAGCACCCGATATTCTGCCCAGTATCCAACCATATCAGCAACTCCCATAGGATACTGCTTATGGAGAGTATAATCCACATGGAAGAGATACGTGGGATCCTCAGGTAGCGACATGGGGGGCATTTCCTGCGAGTCTGAAAATCCGGGGATCCCCGGGATGGGAAACAAATCAAAAGACTGCGGCTGGGGGCGTTTATAAGGGGGATTATTTGTGTATGTAAACAGCAGGGATGCAGCTGTATGTAGAGACACAGCAATCATTCCAATCAGATAGAGGTGGAACTCTCGTGTCCCTTTGACTGTCTTTTGATATCCTTGAACCATCTAAATACTATTAACCAAGGAGAAAAAGAAGGAATATAAAGGCATAAACATACATCACTGGCAATCTCAAGGCTTTCCACTTGGAACTGGGATCTCCATTTCACAACCTCTTCCAGAGCGCTGTCACTTGGCGCTTGACGCCCTGAAATATTCGGATCGTAGCCAAATAGCCACCTGGTATCAGTCTGCTCGATGGGGATTCCATCCACAATCTGTGCAAATGTGATTTCTGCCAGCTTGGTGGAGAGAATCCGGTCAAGAGATACTCTAAGAGGGGTGAGATGGTCTGTGTCTAAGCTGATGGCCACTTGACTCGTCATGTCGAAAGTTCGGCCTTCAAGAAAAAGGATTTTACCAAGTGAGAGTGGTATAGGTGAGAGGAAGATGATTATATAGTCTTTAGATAGTTGACATGATTAAACAGAGAGGGTAGGAAAGCACTGGCATGAACTTGGGATGTTAGTGTTTCATGGAGGTGGGGGGCTGTTTTCAGTGTTTTGATTGGTGTATTTACCGCTGGCCTAGTGATATATACTACACCTTTGGGCAATGCGCAAAGAAGGAAGAAATGTAAAGACTTCCTTAAGGTGGGAGAAGAGAAGGGAGGATTCTTCCTCACCCTATAATATCTATAATGGTAATATTTGAGGCTTTCAAAATGTATGTAAAACACCCCCCCTACCCTGGGTGGTATACTAGAGTAAACCTGAGCGGTGCATGGGTTTTCCTCCACTATTTAAGTTACTATTATTAGGTTTAACCTATAATAGTTTTCTATAAAATAAACCAATGACTGTTATATGTTCTATTTAATGAGGGCTTTATACTTAAAAGGCTTCTTTTAAGCCATATAAATTAAATCAACTTCCTTGGCTAGTGATTAGTTAAACTCACAAAGCACAGAGTATTATGTATGATATAAAATAATATATAGGAGGATGATAGCTTGTAACTAAACCCTAGAACTACTTTCTAGCATGTCCTCTAACTTATAAATACTACATATCACTTAAATAGCCGCTTTCTTTAAATATTTATAGTGATGGTGGCCCTAATGTTTCATAACCTCACCCTCGGCGGCAAGGTAATGGGGTAGTGGTAGTGTACATGCTCTAAGCTATAAAGTGCATCACAGCACACAGAAGCAGAACCATGAGCCAGTATCTCTTTTCAAGTCATCTAAAAGACTTTATCATTTCCATCCTTCCATTTACCCAATTCAATTCTCATTATGGCTGAGGTATTCAATTTTACAGTCTTCACTCGGTTCCCTGGGTACAGGATGGATATGCATCAACCAGAATCTAGGGAGTATACCTATCTTGCACATGCTTCAAGACTTACCGTCGATCTCCTCAATACCGCAAATGGCCGCCAGGCCCTCTTGGCTCTTGCGATGGAATTTGATGCCGAGCACTATCAAACCGCATTATTTAGAGGCGACCGGCGTCAGGCGCAATATTACGTTGATCTGTTCCTTTCCAAAATCTCCCAGACATTTCCTGCTGTGCTGATTGATCAGACTGTGACCCATCCTGACAATCTGGGACATCACCAAAGGGGCGAATGGAGTGGTTCCTACGAGGAATTCGACCCTCGCATGCAGATGATCTCTCTCAATGCCTCGGTAAGTAATTCCAAGTGACGATGGTCAAACCAAGGTGACTGACACGAAGACAGAAAGTTTACGACATGATCAGGGCTGGCCAGACTGAAGAAATGGCCCCCATCTTTTGGAGATTCCAGTTTCTTTTCGCCACTACATTGGCCCACGAGGTTGGAGGGCATCTGCTGGTTACATTTCTTAGCCATGGAAAAGCATTGACCCCGAGGAGAATTGGGGCCCCGGGATATTTCGACCTTGAAGGTCGATTGGGAGAAGCAGGCCGCAAGTTCGAGATATGGCTATTTGGAGGAACCTTGGAATATTACCAAGCCCAAAATCAGAATATGCATGATGTGAAAAGACCCCTGCCCTCATCATTGAACTGTTCATTGACTCACCATTCTCTAGACTGGGATTCCGCACCTTGTCGATTTGCGAGGGAGGAAATTCAGAATACATGATGGTGTGTTTCGAAACTTCTTTGAAAGACGTATGACTACATCCCTTTTTTTCTTTCAGGAAGAAATGTCCAATGTGTAACACGTACAGGATTCGAGTTGCCGATGAGGATAGCAGGGGAAACAACCATTGCCACAAGGAGCATGGGCCATGGTATTCCATGTCCACAATATGATCCTTCTGTGCGATCCATGACCGCCGGGCAAGCTTTGGATAGAAGGATGCAGCATCTTCTCACTGGATTCAATGTTAGGCTGAGAGACATTTATATGCTACCCAGAAATCCTGGGATACTCCTTGAAGGATATTGATTGAAGTTGGGGGTAGAAGAAGGTACTACATATTCAATTACATTACATAGCTTTGATTGTGTTATAACTAGAGCGACTTTTACTATCCAGCAAAAAGCAGGAAGGTTAGGGTTAGACATCTTTTAGTTATAATGAGAGGACCACTATTATTATGTACTTTTTATTAATAAATCATATAATATTAACATATAGATGATCTTCTGAAAGCATATAATATTGTATATAAAGGGGTGTGATAATCTGTCTCTAGCTAGAAACTGAAATTATTAAGGAAAGGCAGACCTAGATAAGGTAGAGCAATAGTAGAACACTAAAAGGATTAGACAGGGAGCTAAGGAACTATAAAACTTATTTTCCTAAGTAGATTAATTAGAATATTGACTAAAAGTTCAAAAGAGGTTTGCCTTTGCTTTAATATGTTCAAGTCTTATAAGGTTTTACTTATCACTCAAGAAATAAAAAATAAACATAGATATAAGAAAGTACTTTGAATAGCACTAGATAAGGAATTTAAATGAATGTGACTTCATTGGCGACACATGGTTTGCTTACTTTCCTCGTCGAGGCAGACATGCGATCCATCAAGGCACCTCCACCTGGATCGTCTCCCTGTGCCCGACAGCATCCAAAGCCTTGTTCGAGGCTATCTTGACCAAGACAACAACCGTCAGCATCGAGCCTGAGCTGGGCAGGTCTGCCCGGTCAATCTCGACTCGACAATTGCCCTCCACGACGCCCGCCTTGGTGGAAACGGCCCGGAACGCCGCCGTCTCGCACAGGACCGTCACCACCACCTCCTGGCCCGGCTGCGGCTGCTGTTCCGTCCACTTGACCTCCAGCGATGCAGACGACGATCCTGTCTCTGCGGCGAGGAATCCGGCCGTCACGGTGCCGATCTTGCTCCCGTCTGCTCCCCCGTCCGCCACGGCGCGACTGGGGAACTCCCACGTCTCCGAGTCGGCCTCCTCCTCGACGACCATACTGCCCTCTGGCGCCGGCTCAAGCACTCGCACAAAGAAGCTGCCGCCCCAATCTGCTCGCTCAGGCCCGAACCGCAAGACTGCCCGGTGTCCGTGAATCGACTTGGCCGGCACATCCTCCACAACCATGACAGGTGCCGCGGACCCTGTGCGGGCCTTGTGCAGTTGGAATTTGGTCTTTTTGCTCAGCGGCCGGTTGACAGGGCTGATACTCAGACTCAGGATGCGGGTGACCAGGTCGTAGTTGGACGACTCGTCGATTTGGATCTGTAGCGGCGGCCGCAGCGTGAGGTTCGTGGCGGACAGCAGACAGATCGCGCCAGCTCGTTTGGCACACACGATGACCTCCATCCTTTCGCCCTCCTCCGGGTCGACCAGCGAGAGGAGCCCCTCGATCCGGGTACCCCGGATCCCTGGCGAAGAGGCGACGGTGTATTCCACCTCGCGCCGTGTCTGTTGCCGCCTCAGACTGATGGTATAGTCCGCAGCGGCTAGCCCGGGGGCAGCATCCCATCCGACCGCGATGTCGCTGCCCTCCATCCGTGCCACCACTCCCGCTGGCGCGGCGACGACTTCCAGCGTCTGGAACGAGTCGGTCTCGAGGCTCGCGTTGAAGAGTTTGGCGAACCAGGGCCGCTGCCGGACCCGAGCGACGACAGGCCCCTGAAACGCCGTCCTGTCGTACCCGAACGCAGCCACATCGATGGCAAACTTGCCGGGTCCGGCGTTCGGGTGAGAAAAGTAGGACGTCGTCGACGACAGGGAGGAGGAGTCTGTTTCGTAAAGGACCTCGGCGCTCTTGTCTCCGCTCACCAGTCGGATGTCCCAGTCGCTCGCAGGCTCGAACGCGGCGGGGACTTCCACCACGACAGTCGACGCGTCGCGCATGAAGAGCTGCACACCTCGTGGCCGCTCAAGCCACGGCAGATGCACCGCCGTCGCCGGCTTCCACTCTGTAGCAACGAACTCGTGGCCGCGATAGACGACACGCATACGCGCCCATACATGGACGGTACCAACGCGCCTGAAGGTCTCGGCAGGACACCTGAGCTTTCTTCCCACGCCGCTGAAGCTGTACCACTGGTACCCATCATCCTTGCCAGGGGAGCCTGTGGCCGACGGGGGTGGCGGCGGCGGCGGTGAACCCTTGTCCTTCTCTGCTACCAGGCACACTTGCCACTGGACACCCTGGTAGTCCTCTGGATGCACCCATTTTGGCAGCGGGAGTGCCGGACTGACATCGACCTCGATGTGCGACTCGTCCTGAGGAGTCACAAAAGTCGCCGTGATGGGCTGCTGCAGCTGTAGATTCATGCGGTCCTGGATCGCCTGCTTGGCACTGCGTCCTTTGGCCACGGCATCGGCGATCTGGTCCATCAGACGCTGGTGCCGCCGATCAACGTCGTCGGCCAACCCCTCCCAGGCCTTCCACTTCCTCAGTACGCGGCCCAGTCCCTTGCTCCTGATGTCCTCTGGATCGATGTCGTTGATGCCAGTGATGGCCTCCACGTACATCTTGATGAGCACCAGTAGGCCAACAGTCCCAAACGGACCCCCGGGGATCTGCCCTGGGCCGGGGATCGGCCAGTCCGTGTCGGGGAGATCTGGGGTTGTGTCCGGAGGAGATGGGAACGGCAATGGGAACGGTAGAACCCTAGGGTCTGCCGCTGGGGGCACTCCAGGCTGGGGATCCTGAGGCTGTGGCTGGGGCTCTGGCATAGGCAATGGATCAACAGGACTAGGGCCAGTAGGGCCAGGACCTGGAATAGAACCGGGATCTGGAATGGAACCAGGACCTGGAATGGAACCAGGATCTGGAATAGAACCGGGACCTGGAGTAGAACCGGGATCTGGAATAGAGCCAGGATCTGGAATGGAACCGGGACCTGGAGGAGTACTTCCGGGATCACCAGGATTCAGACCGGGTGCTTGTCCAGGTGGCTGCTCCCCTCCAGCCCTAGCCGTTACATCGTCCAGCTTTCCTCCCCCTCCCTTGACTTCGTCCTCCTTCTTCTTGGTCTCGTCCTCGTGGTCTTTCTGCGCCCTGTCCCGGAGCCCCTTGGTCCCATCACCTGTGGGCTCACGACAGACCAGCGGTACGACTTGGTCGGATGGAATACCCTTGTCGGCGTCCATGCCACCCAGCAGCCCCCCTAGAGCTGCAGGTTCAAGCAGCTTCAAGCCGATCTGCTCCAGCACCTCCTCGCCCAGGATCTTGTGCCATAACTCCGTAAGCACGCCCTTGAACGTGTCAGGTTCGAACCCGGCAAACGGCAGGATAATCTCGAACGGAGGCAGCTGGATCTCAGTCTTGGACTGGCCTTGCCTCCCCTGGACGAACACCGAGCATGACCAGCTGCCCACCTGGAACACAAACCCCTTTGCGTCGGCATCCTTCTCCCGCGCCAGCATTGCCGCCTGCTTCATCTCCACAAGCCCAAGCTCAAAGTCAAGCTCCATCTCGACCCTCTCCCCAATGGTAAACGGGGAGAGAGGGCCGCAAGGCTTATCCTTTGTGCTGCCCACCTCGATAGTCCGATCAATATTGAGCGGGACGTTGTCGAGGTCGGCCGGCAGCTGGTCCGGCAGTGGGGATGGCATCTTGCCCGAGTCCCAGTAGGCGCTGCGGTGAATCTTCCACCCAGAGAAGCCCCAGCGGCCGTCCGAGTAGAAGATATTGATCTTGGGGTTGTCGACACGCAGAGTCGTGCCGCTGTACTCAGCTGTCCCCTCAAACCGGCTGTGCTTGGAGTCGGCTTCTGCTGGCTTGTACTTCAGTTGGAGGGGAGTCTTCTCGAACCCGAGTAGCTTCAGCCCGCTGTCGACATTGAGATGCATCTATCAAATCGTCAGCTTTCTGAATATAGTAGGGTTAACACAAGGGGAAACAAACTTCATCGGCAGTCTTCAAGGTCGGTGACAAGGAACGGACTGTCTTCCCACCGTCCTCCTCGTATTCTGTGAACTTGAACACGCCCAGGTCTAGATCTTGTCCGTAGCTGCCGGTCATTTCAAGAGCTCGAGGCTCATCTTTGATCTGCACCGAGACGGGAATGAGCAGCTCAAAGAGCCGGAGTTGGCCGTACAGATGGTATCCCGCGTGGTACGTCCGCTGGGCAATAGTCACACTCGTCTTTGCCCTGTTGTAACCGATGTAGGCGCTTTCGATCTCAAAGTTATCCCAGCCAATAGGCCAAGGAGTGACCTGCTGCTGGCCTATAGCAGTGGGCGCTGGGCGGAGAATGTCGTCGTATATGTCTGTCATCTTCACAGTACCATCCTGTTGTTTTGTAGGGATAAAGGGGTTACTTGTACTCGCGGGATCCTGAGTGACGCTGCCATCTTTAATGACTTGCAGGGTGAAATCCACTTCACAAACAACGGGATGCCCTCGGTCAAAGTAGATATGTCCCAGTAACTTGTCCTCTCGACCCCCAAGAATGGCAGCGCCGTAGATAGTGCATTCGCGCAGCACATCCTGGCTGCCGTCTTGTCTGGTCGCTGAGCCCCTGATCATGAGATCCTCGAGCTTGACGTTGAACATGCCTCCAAAGGGATCGGTGATGGTTTGGCTGGCTGCCGGTGTATCACTGCTCGTGGTGAAGCTTGTCTTCGTCTTGTCCATTGTCAGTAGTACCTCGAAGGACAGCCGCTCCCCCTCCTTCTGGTTATCCATGTCCGAAAATAGTAGACTTAGCTGCATGGGAGAGACCACAACAAGCTCCTCATCGCCCGGGAAGTACCGGCCACGGTTGCCGTCGAAAGTGACGGCCCCTTCAAATATTTGCAGGTTGCGGATGTCGACGTGGTACTCTGTCTTTTGCTGGTTGCCAACCGGAAGGACCTTGCCGTAGAGACGCACACGGGGAGGGTTCGAGGATCCGATGTTGAAGACATCCAGAGCGACAATTCCTGTCATATCCCGTCTGTCTGGCTGGGAGAGATCGATGTCGGCAACGAACCACGCCCCGTGGCTAAGGATGATTGTTTCGTCCATGCCCTCCATCAACCGGACCGCCGTCTTGGCCGGCGTGGCATTCTCAGCTCCTAGAATTTGGTTCTTAGAGTCCTTGCTACGGTCTTGCCCTTGCTGATCTGGCACACTGGGAAGCATTGCGGCAACATGCTCTCGGACCTCCTTGATCGTCGTATCTTGCCCGAGGACCTGTACTGCGACCTCGGAGATGTTGAACTGTTCGACCACGTCGCTCTTGGTCTCCATCCAGACACGGTTCAGATCGGCGGTCTCGAGGAAAAACACGTTCCACGCCTGTGTCTTGTCGGCGGGCTGCCCAATGGCGACATCTTGCGCCAGGAGCAGCGCTCCTCCTACATCTTTGATGGGTGCGGACAGCACAGCTCTCTGTTGGGAGAAGTCGACTGCGAAGAATAGCTTCGAGTTCTCCTCGAAGTTCATCGGTCCAGTAAAAGCAGGGACCGTATCCTTCCAGGCGGTGCCGGTCGCCTTGTTGATCTCATCCGCTACCTCTCCGAACACGGCGACATCACCAACACCCCCATCCGATTTTGTGAGCCGCGCCGTGAGAATGCGGTTCCAATCGGAACTGATCGAGAGTTGCGCTGCCCTCGCCTCGTACCCATTGAGCTGCAGCAGACCCCGGAGGTAAGCCTCGTACGTGGGGTCATCTCGCACTTGCGGGCCCTGTGTGTATCTGAACAGTGCAAGGATATTTTTCAATTCGACGGTGATCCCGCACGTATGGCTGTTCCAGGACTCATCTCCAGCTGCCCAGACCTCAATCATGCGCGTCGGCTCGACGCGGACACGGCCTCCGATCCGGGTGGGCTTGACCATGGTCTCGTGCAGCCCAAGCTTGACATCAGGCACGGCGGTTCTCTCAACAGGCATACTCGTCGCAACTGCGAGTGCGGTGGTGTCGATGCCCGCGTTCTCAACGTTAGCCAACCGGATACTAGCCTCCTTGTTGTAGTCCTTCTTCAAAATCTCAGACAAGCTCTCCTGACCCAGGAACAGTTGACTGGGAGGCTCGCTCGCATCCGGGGTGCCGTCCTCTCCGCCTTCTCCCATGTATCGGTCGTCGGTGTATTCCAGCTTGAGGAGCAAGTCTCCGATCTTTATCTTGCCGTATAGAGTGCCTTTGAGGCCTGACTTTGTCTCCGTGTCCTCCGCTGAGAAGGCCAAATCGAGGGTGATATCGTAGAGGTCCACGTCCGGGCTCACAACCAACTGGATGGGCTTTTCAGTGTTGGCAATGATGTGAAAATCTCTCAACATCATCACTGTCCTCTCTTTCGACGGCGGATTGACAGGTTTCACCTTGTCGTCGATGACGTGGGTGAGCTTGCCCTTGACCTCCTCGATAGGCACTTTGAAGACCGGCGGGTAGGTGTATGGGTGAGCAAAGTCGACACTCTTGTCGTCCCAGCCAAAGAGGCTGAGGAAGTTGCCTAGGAGTAGCTCTTGCTGGGCGGCGGGATATATGCCAAAGGACATGACTTTGTTGTCTGGCCCAGCTAGTGACTGGATGACGATGTTGGTCATGACTGCTTCCCTGCCCAGGAGTGCTTTGATGACCAGGTCCCTTTTCTCTTGCCCTTCCTTCTTCTCCTCGTCGTAGACGACTCGAACCTCCTTTAGAGTAATCGATTGCAGCTCAACGGCGGTCTCTTCGGCCACATAAAAGTCGAAATGACGGATGTCGAGTGTTCCAGAGGTCTGAAAGTCGATGATCGCGTCCCGGAGATGCATACGGTTGGCTGCGGCCTTCATCGCGTCGAGTCCAGGGAAGGTATCTGGCAGGGAGGCAGCCAACAGGCTGTCGATGGTGACAATGGTGTCAGGCTGCAGGCCTGCTGTCAGGCTCCCCTCAGCGCTATCATATTCTATCAGGGCGGAGATATCACCGCTGTCTTCCTCATCAGCATTGCAGCCAAGGAGTCGAGCACTGGCCTGGACCAAATCCCCCTCAATATCGTCTTGATCGTCGCTCTGCTCGTTCTCGTACGATTTGAAGAACGCGAACTCAACATACTGGAACTGGAATGGTCCGATCTTGAGAAGCGGGTGGTTGAGCTCGACAGAGAAGGAGTCGATAGATACCGGCTTTCCGGACACAGCGGTGGGCATAGTGGCGGTCATGGAGCGTATCTCGCTAGACAGGACCTGGCCGACCAGTGGCACGTTCTCGCAAGTATCGAGACCGAATGCTGCGAGCACGTTGCTAACCGAGACTGCTCCAGCCCTCACCTCAGAGACCTTGAGCCACAGCTCGCCTGCGGAGGCCGTTGTCGGAAGCTTGAGGTCAAACCAGACGACGGTGGAGGGGGTTTGGAGCCGGATGGCGGCCGTCGCCATGACGCGAATGTCATGCTCAAACTCAGAGACCGAGAGTCGCACGTCTTCCAGCATCACCGCACCAGGAATCAAGTCGAGCTCCGACAGCCAGGCGGTCGCGCTCCAGTCGCCGAGCGCCCACTGTGGGCCTTCTACCGCGATGATGCCAGCCGAGACACGGCGCAGGTAAGCCCGTCTGCCTTCTCTGTTCATCAGCACGGCGTCGAGGAGTGGCACCGCGGCTGCAACTCTAGGCGCTGCACCGCTGCGCAGTCCGAGTGCTTGGGTGATCTCGGCAAATGACAAGTCTGCAGCATCCCTCGCGTCAACGTCGAGAGTATACTGATAGTCGCCCTTCATGATGAGCGGGACCACTGAGGCTTTGGCCGCGACCGGACGCGTAATCTTGCTATCGCCGTCACCCGCAGTCAGCTCCAGGTCGACAGCGACCTCGACCTGGAGTGCGCGAGTGAGAGAATTTGATGGGCTCAAAATAGTCACGTCAACTACAGGCTTTCCGGACACGATCTTAGATGTGATCTCGGGCGGAAAGAGGTCGCGCCAGCCCTCGAATTCTTCAGTAGTCAGGAAAATACGGTCGAGGAGCACTTCCGGGGCTTGATCTACATGCTGGCGCAGCACGAAGCCCACTGAGCCCGGCTTGAGAGTAAGCGCATCGAGCCTCCGTGCGGGAACGATGATGCCATCGCCTCGTCCTGGACCGGGCGGAGTGAGCGAAGGCAGGAGGAATTTGCTCAGATCCATGGGGGAGGAGGCTTCCTGACCGAGCGCACCGATCAGAGCCTTGAGGGAAGAACTCGGGTCCTCGCCGGTCGTCATGAAGTAGGCGTCAATAGGGCGGTCACTGCTAGACGACAAGGAGACGGCCAGCTGCAAGTCTTCGCCCGTCGAGAGGCTCATGACGGCGTACAGGGTGACACTTTCAGAAGCCATGCGCGCGTCTTCGACGTCAATGAACAGCGTCTTGAGCGAGAGCGAGAAGTCGCCGGCAGAGACACCATCGATGGAAACGGTCTTGTCGAGTTTGCGGTCATTCAGGTTGCACACGATGCGGGCGTTGCGGATGTAGACGTGCTTGGTAGGTGTGTATGAGGCTTCGCCCGTCGATGCAAACCAGTCCACCTGGAGATTGACGAAGCCCCTGAGCATAGCCAGGACTGTGGGAACGCGGTCGTAGACCATGTGGATGGCGGCGTGATAGTCCCCAATGACGGCGCCCAGGGTTTGGATCATTCCCATGGCAGCCACGGCGCTGGACTCGTAGCCCGTTGCGACGAGGGCTTTGGACAGCAGCGAGGGCCCGCGGGCGTTGTGCAAGGACCTAGTCATGACTAGGGTGTTGAGCGAGTCCAGGCCGTCATTTGAGACCAGCGTTTGCACCGCGAGGCCGACAGTCAAGACCTTGTCGATGCCAAACTTCAGCATGATATTGGCGCTGACGACGAGAGCCAACACCCCGCCGTCGAGACTCAGCGTCGCACTGGGGGGGATCCGGAGCTTGATCGTGGCATTGTTGGCAATCACGGCGAGGCGGTCGTCGCTGTACTCAACCCATGTGCCCTGCGTGTCGGTGTAGTCCACGTCGTAGGTGAGGATTTGCTCCTCGACGGTGGTGCGCCCGCCGCCGCCGCCGGCTTTGGATGAGAACTTCAGGTCGGCAAAGTTGGCGCTGCCTACCATGGCCTTGATTACTCTCCCCGCCGTCGTCATCTCCGTTTCATCGACTTGTGCGACTTGGAAGAACTCGTAAAAGGTGTTTCGAACGCCTAGCACTGGCTGCTGCTCGAGTCGAGTGATGGCCAGCTTTTTGTTGCTGGTGGACATGTTGTCTTCTTTGTCGTTGTCTTCTTCATCTTCGGTCAATCCGTTCTCTTTCCCATTGCCGCCCCAGGTGGTGTCAAAGACAGCCGGCGTTTCGTCCCCGTCTCTCACCCTTTTGGCTGTATTCAGCTGCGCAGCTGGCTGCTGTCGGATAGCCACGCCACGCCGCATCAAACTGACGGGCTGTTCCACGACGCTCATGGAAGCAAATGGCGCGGATAGAACTTTGAGGTTTATGCTCTGCTGCGAAGCGAACTGCACGGGCTGGATGGGCTCGAAGTGGAACCAGACAGGGACTTTGGTTTTGTCCTCGGACACCAGGGCGGATTCCGGCTTTGCGGTGGCGGTTGTCCCCGGGTAGAAAGTCCACATCTTCCTGTCCACCTCCCACATGATCTGATAGAGAGATTCTTTCTTGTTGAATGAGACGTGAATCATCTGGCGGTCCGTCGAGGTGGCCGTCTCCGAGAGGAAAAGGGTATTCATCTTGCTGTTATGACTGCCCTCCCACGCCTCTCGCACACGGACTGCCCGTTCCTGTGTCTCCAGCTGGATTCCGGTACTGGTGACGATGAGATGGTATGTCACGGCCAGGTCACCGGTCTGCACCGAGGTGCTGATATTGAACATGGTGGCCATCGTCGGCAACAGGGCGTCCCACGCCTCCACACTCTCCAGGTGGATGTGGCGTAGTGTCTGCACCAGATTCCACGCTGTCGCCTCATCTCTTGACAGCGACTGAATGCGTTTCGTGACGCCGTATACATCGTGCACATCGGAAGCATATTGTTTTGTGTCTGTAGCAACCGGCAAACCTCCCTGCAACTCGATCTTGCGGCGTTTAAGGTACTCCTTGTCGAGGGTCGGGCTCGCCGTCAGGCTCATCGTGTGTCTGGTGTGTGGATATCGCACAAACAGGGTCTTCTCCAACAGCTGATCGGCGTCCAGGCCAACCCGAGCGCAGAGAGCTGCGAACTTGTCCTTCTTGAAGCTCCTTGGGTTGGTCAGGTACAACGTGGCAGGCCGATTCCCGCCGGTGCCCCTGTGCAGGGCGGAGGCCAAGCCACACAGTGTCTCGGGATCCGGGTGGTTGTGTTCGGTGTGATTGGCGCTGACGACGTAGGCATCGGCAATGAAGCTGTCGAAGAAGTCGTGGATCTTACGGATACGCTGGACCGACCTGAACAGGTTGAACGGCAGGCCTGTTGGGGCGTCGCCCTTCTTACCCCCCCACCACCTCTGCCACCAGGTCAAGTAGTCACCGTTCTTGACGGCATCGAGTTGCGTCACGGCTGCGGTACACGCGTTGGCGGGATTGCCTGCAAGGACGATGCCGGTGGAGATGGCGCTGTCCTTCAGCTTCTTGGTCACCGCCTTGTCTGACAGCGGATCTGTCAGATCGCTGGGCTCTTTGTCTCGATGCTCTTTCTTCGATTTCTCGCGCCAGAAGAAGGCCCTCTGAGAAGCGTTGCGATCCGCTCCCCATTCCGCGACTTTGGCGACGACGGCCTCCCACTCCTTGGCTGGATCACCATACTCTATCCCATTGCTCCCAGTCAACTTATTCGAGTACTTGAGCTTGGCATACTCCCACACAGAGACCAGGTACTGCTTGTGACGCTGCGCTAGCAAGGTCTCTATCGTAACGAGAGGGTCCGGATCGCCTTTGTCTTTCATCTTGTCATGCAGAAAGGCGCGCAGTACCTGGAGCCCCTTCATGGCGTTTACCGATACCACTAGCTGCACACCATCGACCCCGAGCAGTTGCCGGTTTTTACTTTTGTTGTTGCTCGCGATCAGCGTCATGAATAGCGCGGTCTCTTGAGCCACTTTTATTGGCACACCGTGAGCTCTTTTCTTCGGCTGCAGCTGAGCATCATCCCTGCTGCCATGGTGCTGAATCTTGTAGATGCTGAAATGACGCCGAGGGTTATGGTTGGCAAACTGACGTGCGATGATGTTGCCGTTGTTGTCACCTGTGAGGTAAATCCCGCCATTGGGGCTCGATACGTGGATCAGCAAGCTGGAAAAGTTGATGTCGTTTCTATTACCCCGATTCATGATCAGTCGTGGGTTTAGCGCATTCACGAATCTGCCGATGAACTGGGTGGCCTTCTTCAAAGTGCCAAACGCCTTGCGCGCCTCGCCCTTGCTCATGGCTTCGCCTTTCTGCAAAGCGATGACCCTGGGACTAGAAGGATACTCGATCGTGCCACCCTCAAACGCGCCCTGATCCCAACCATCCATCTTCCGCAGATATGGGCGCTGGGCACCAACCTCTTCGTGAAGGGTTGTGAGGTGTTTGTTCTTTTTGCGAGCTTGCTCAAAGGCTGGCATGATGAAGCCGGTCTTCAAGTCGACAAAGCCGTTCGGAAGTTGCAACAGCTTGAACATGCCTTCGTTGTGGTCTGCGTGGAGATGCGAGTTCACCATGGCATACAGCTCGATGGGCGCATCGACACTGTGTCCCAGTTGCGTATACCAGATCTCCCGCCCTGCCGAGAGGAAGAAGCGAGCGTACGGGCGCGGAGCGCCACCACCTCCATGTAGACCGCCATCACCCCGAGGACCTCCATCCATGACATACAGCTTGCTCTGGTCGGCATTGTCGGGGGACTGAAACTCGACGTACATCGAATCGCCGCGACCGGCGTACACGACGTGCAGGATGGGCAGCGGTCGCTCCATCTCTGGCTGCATCGATCCCGTCTGCGAATTGGGGGGCATTCTGCTTGCTTTGTTTTCTCGAGGTTTCTGCTCTGCAGCCGTGGACGGTTAGTTACTTGCAAGGAGAGAAGGAGGAGGGGAAATATTCCACGAGAGGGGAAAGGGGAGGAGTAAAAGCGCTTTCATCAGGGGCTACACGGCTACCTCGTCACAATCACACCCCTGTATCCAGTCATCCCCGGAGGCGACCACACTCTGTACCTGCAGCTGCCATCTGCGAACCGTCACAGGCGAGGCACAAATAGCTCACCCCGCTAGGGACGGGCCTTGCGAATCGAGGATAATAGACTCAGACGCCATGCTGCTTTGGTTCGGGGCGCTGTTGGTGGTAGTCGCTTGGCTGGCTGAGGAAGACGCAGAGGGCAAATGGAGCCGACGAGGAGGACAAGCTATAGGCTGTCGGTTAACATGTCGTTGCCACAGCAGAACAGCATTCAAATACGGTCTTTACCTGAGCTGGGGGTGTTTCTTGTTTCTTCTTTCCTTGTCCAAGGGTGAGTTGGAGGTGAGAAAAGGAGGAGGAGGAGGAGGAGGAGGAGGAGGAGGAACTGAGGGAAGGAGCGGCTGCCTCGGTACCTTCCTTGTTTAGGAAGCGCGTCTTCCACGTTAGATAAGCGATAAGACTGGTTACTGCATGTATAGAGTATATAGGTCCAGGTTACCTAGGTAAGATGAGAAGATTATAAACATGAGCATATTTTATATCTAGGCTCAATTTATTATACTGATAGAATATGCTATAATATCCTAGTAATACTAGGCCAGGCACTTCTAACTAGGTATTTGTGTATACTAATTAGCTACTCTGCACCCCATATTATCCTTATCTTAGAATTAAGAGCAGATAGCTAAACTAAATAGGCCTAGTGGATCTTCTGTACTTTTATTGTAGGTAAGGTGGATGTTTTGCATAAGAGCTTAACCAGTATATGTGGGATATGTCCTATAGGCCCCTGGCTGCTGAATGTACTTGGATTTGTTGATAGTAGAGAGATTCCTATGCTATATGAGTATGAATGAGTATGAGTCTAGAACCATCAGTCTAACTACCATTCTAGCGCTATGTCTCATGATATTATATATTAGGCTTAATAAATTATACCTTAAGGAAACATCTTAATAAGAATACTATCACTATATTTATCATTTAAACACCTCAGAGGGTTTTGAATATTAAAGGAGATTTCATCATTAAAAAAATAACTAGCTGATTTCTGTAAAGATAAGTGACACACTGTTTAAACTGAGATACTGTTAGATTATAAGGAATGTTAGTAATAATAAGTAATAATAATGTTATATTTTAACTTGACAGAAGCTGATACTCTATCTATTCTATAGAAGAGCCTATCAGCACAGTATAAATTAAATTAGCATCAAGTTACTACTTAGGTATCTTTAAACAAGCTTTTAGTACCCATAATTATGTACCCACATAACACATTAACCTTGGATTATATTGATCTAATCATAGTAATACCACTATCCTTTGCTTTATAACCTTATTATTTTCATTACAATCCCTATATAGGATGCCGATGAAGTATCATTATGTCTACAGTGGAATCAAAATATCTGGTATATACTCTCCATCTACTACGCCCTACTTATAAAACTCATATTGCATATTGGATGAGGAGAGATAGCTATATAAAATACTAAACTGGCAGCTCTGCCAGCTGGTCCTCAGCAGAGAGCTCAAAAACAGTCGTCCCTGCCAGCTCATTCACAGGCTTTTCAGCTGCCATCTCGTTCAAGACAATTCCCGGAAGCTCATTCGGCCTCCCTCCCACATATACAGAACCCCCCTCTAGAATCGCCTTGCGAATGCGTTCCAACTCCAGCTTGGCCGCATCCATCACGGCAGCAGCCTGGTTCCCCTGGGCCGTCCGCAGGGCCAGTCTCTCCCTGCACGCGTTCAGCTGCGCGACGAGGTCTGCCTCGGCCGTCATAACGGCAAGGATAGCCTGGTCGATGCCCGTTTTGAACGCAACTGCATCACTGACGCTGGGGATAAGCCACATGGCGACCGTCTGTCGTGGGATCGTGATCTTGGGCAGCGCGTGCACCGCGCCGTCCAGTCGCATCGCCATCCCAACCAGCGAGACGAGATGAGCGAGCCTGATCTCGGCGCGCTCAAGACACGAGTCGGCGCCCATGGTGGCCGAGCGTCGCTCACGCCCGAGAACGGCGACCTGCGCGCAGAGCAGCGCCTCGTTGAGCAGCACGCCGAGCCCCTGGATGGCCTCGTGTGCCGTCTTGAGCTTCTGCGACGCTCTCAGTGCTCCCTGGTACCGTGCTCGTGTCTCCTGGAAGTGCTTCTGCGCGGTGTGTAACGCCTCCTCGGCCGCGTCCTCAACGGGATACTCGGGCGTCGGTCCGTCAAAGAGGGAGCCGTACAGGGCGTCCAGCTCTGTCTGGAGGGCCGTGTATTCTGCTTCCACGCCTTTCACCCTCGCCAGAGCGTCTGTCTCATGCAGAACGCGTGTCTCGAGTGTCTCCTGCTGTGCCCGTAAAGTGTTTGCCTCGTCAACTGCTGTCTGGTACTCGCTTTCTCCCTTGGCGGCTCTGGCCTTAAATGTCTCCTTCTCGCCCACAGCACGGTATGCGAACCGCCGGAACCGGCTGCCCTGCATGCGCTGTGTATTTTGCTGCCGGGCAACGGTCTCAGCGCGTTGTAACTTTTGTTTTGTCGTCTCGAGTTGTGTGTTCAGGCTTGCGACCAGCTCTGTCTGCGCAGACAACGCGGCAGGCGCGTATGCGGCTGCTGTGAGTCTTGAGAGAAGGTCGCTGTGCCGAGCACGGGCGGCGGGCAACTGGTCAGAGAAGCTCATTTGGGGGGTATATCGAATAGAGATAATCTGTATAAGACGACTGTCAATAGATGGTCCGTTGATTCAGTACTGGAATTACCTGTATATGGAGCAGATGTATTCCTATCAATAATATGCTTTATGATATTCAATAGAAATATCCAGTTTGATAAAGATATCTCTTCTGTGTGAGGCCCATTAGGCTCAATAAGCAGCTGAAGAAGCCAACGTCGGAGATGAGGCGTATCACTTGGTCAGTCACCTACCAGCTGACAGTTACAAACTCTGAATTTAGGCTGTTAGTCATTCATTAATATATACTAGATGAGTATGTTTCAGCTGGAGGGTAGGGATTGGTCTGTGGAGAGCCAATGATATGATGGACAATTTAGTTGGAAACAGATATCATATAATAGGACTATAGAGTAGGCAATGCCTAATATTAGAGAATGATTTGAATATATTTTCTTTTATATTATATAGATATAGGAAGCAGCAGCTGTTAGTCTATTAAGTGAATACTCAATACTTTCACAAAAAAATCTTAATATATCTTACTTGATATCTATTCTCATATTTAATAGTAAAAGATGTTATTCCATCACTTATGCTATACATCTTAGATAACCCGGAGACGATAACCTCTATATGGTCTCACTTTCCCAGGAAGCATCAGTTGAAGAGGGAATGCTGGGAGCAACTGCGGGTTGGAAGAAGACCTCCTGGAGTTGAAAGTAAAGCCCAGATATGTATCTGGCCTGTCTTGTCCATTGAATTGGGCTGGTCACTAATGATAAGTGATATGGAGTCTTTCCGCAGGTCGCCAAAGAATAAAAGAGCAATACACACCACCTGGATACATCATAATGTTCACCTTCAGGAAAGGAGAGGAACATGGGCCATGGAATCACAGAATATATATCTCCAGTTTGTGATCCCAGGCGCAGGAAGTAAACTCCAAAGGGCTATACAGACTATCCCTATATTCAGAATAGAGGGATATTACTTATATTAGTACAAGAGAGTCCTGTCCTAGAGAAGGGAAGGATTAATGAAATGAGATCATCTGAGTAAATATAATGCATGACGCAGCCTTCATTTCTATGGGAAAATAACTAAATAGAGAATAAATTCAGTGTTGAAAGTTCTACTTAGATATTTACTTTTATATATACCTGCAGAATCAGCATGGGAGACTAGATTATTATAATGTATTATATAGATTTTTTTACTGGAAGCTAGGCAGTTAACTTAACTATACTGAATATAAATGATATCACTGAATGCATTATAGTAATCCTAACTACTAAATATAAAGGGTATGAAGTAAATCATCTATAAGTATAATCACAATCCTATCTCGTAATCTGATCATGGCAACTCCTGCGCCGGTTGAGTATGAGGCAACTCGGCTGGAGGTACCTCTCCCTGCGGCAATCCATACTTCTCCCCCGTCTTGGATCCATGATATGCAGCCGTATACGGCGGAGCATGTTCCATCTGTGTCTGTCCATGTCCATGTTCCTCTCCCTCTGTGTTTCCTGCTGCAGCTACGGCTTTCTTGTTCCGCCGACGAAGATACCACCATGCTCCGAGGGCAACCAGGGCGACACCACACACGCAGCCGATAACCGGACCAGCAATCCATGCTTTAGATGATGAAGAAGAAGAAGATGAGGATGAAGAAGAAGACGATGTGCTGGCTGTGGCTGTGGCTGTGGCGGTTTCGGCGACAGAGAGTCTACTGGCACCAGCAGTGATGGTTACAATGTCGTAGGCGAAATCATTGGCGCTGAGGGAGAAGATAGTCGCAGTGGTATAGGGGACGGTTGTGGCCGGCGAAACGGGCGAGGTGGCCGTGTAGGTGCCTGCGTGGGAGAAGCGCCATTCGGACAACAGACAGATGGCGCTGAGGGCAGACGAGGTGATCTCGCAGGTTTGGTAGATGGAATAATACTCCGTCCAGCCATCGTCCACGACGCTGCTCGGGTAATGGAAGGCGATGGTCGACGGACCCTGCGTGATGGTCACCGTGCCACTGAAGGGCGGGTAGGCGCCGTTGTTGGCGACGGCGATGGTGGTCAACTCGCTGGCGGTGTCGACATCGACGACACTGCCAACCAGGCCTGTTGGATCGATCACGATCTGCTCGATGACATCGAGCACCTGGATCACCGTCGTGCTGGCGGTTGTGCTGGCGGTCGTGGTCGTGGACATGGTGGGTGCGTCGACAGACAGGCAGAGAGGGAGAAGGAGGAGGTTAAATTAAGGGAGTCATGGTCATTTCTAGGCGAAATCACTAGTAAAGCTAGAATTTCTTGGTAGTTATACTGTAGTACTACTTGGGATTGACCCAAGTACTAACCACGATGTAGTAAAAGTACTTGTGTATAATACTACTGACTATAGATGCCATGCAGTCTAGACTGAAAAGTGATTTTATGTCTTTCTTACTTCCCCCAGCAAAAACATTCAACTATTTATTCATATACCCTTCTTTATCCCCTTTGAATAAGTGTGGAGAAGATCATCGCAAAGCATCCAATCTGTATGGGAGAATCCTGCTACTTCTCAGTTACTGGATTAGGCCTAAGGGTTGGGGGCCATCTGGTCAGCAGTATTACCTAATCAACTAGGAGTAAATAAAGAGTGTTGATGACAACATCCAATGATTTATTTAAAAGCCTCCCTTCACTCGAGAGGATCAAGGCATTAAGGCATTAAGGCAGAGAGTGGAGTCACATGATCCAATGACAGAACATGTGATCCTTTCCTAAACTGGAATATAGGGCTAAGGATTTATAGCTAAATTGGTTGATATTCTAGCTAGTGCACCACTATCTAGTAACCAGTATTAAAGAAACTGTCACAAGTACAAAGTAAGGTTCATTAGAGCTTGATTATCAAGGAGAAAATCTGTTTCATTGCCTTCAGGCAGCCGGTCGAACAAGACCTGGAAGGGAAGACAGAGAGGGACATTGCCAACAACCGTGTTCGGAGTAATGGTGACTTGCTGGGCGATATATGGATACTGCAGTGATGCAAGCTGCCATTTCTCAAGCAAGATCGTGCGACTAGTCCGCCTAACACTCATGACAATAACGATGCGCACTTGGCCGTTGGAATTCTCAAACCACCATCTTGCGTCCTCATGTAATTTAGACAGTGATTCAGAAACGCCCGATTCAAGGACCATTGTCGGCCACCCCGGAGGTTGGCCTCCACGACCTTGTCGAGTGCTGGGAAGCAGACAGTTGTCAGGCTGTTTGCCTTTGTTGTCCACAGTTGTTCTGAACGTTGTGTTTCCAGCCCATCCGATATCATTAAGGGGGACACCAAGAGCAGCGCCTGTATAAGTAATGGTGTCGACGAACTTGTGGGTTGCTGCGGCATGAGCATAGGATGGAATGATCTTGATCAATCCTGTGCTACCGTCAAACATAAATCGAAAGGGGATCCCATCAAGGCTGTTTCTATTCTCATCCAGCTGGGTCTGAACTGCATTTGGGATTCCAAGGATCACAATGAATTGATTTCCACTATCATCGTTTCTGTTGAGGTTGTCGAGGACATTCTGTGTGATGGCGCAGAGCGCCTTCATGCTGGAAAAGGAGTGAAGGACATATTCTGCAGGTAGTCCTGAGGTAATAGATAAGGACATCTATTTAATAGTATAGTTAGTCACTTCCCTTCTATAGAATAGATGTGAGAGAAATCAATTGGTAGTGACTTGCCAAGAAATGCTTGACTTTCCTGCTCTATCAATCATAGTGACTTCATTCCATCACACTCAGCTTAAACTACTACACCCCCTTTCCCAAATCTTTACTGCACTACTCTAAATTATAGCATATATGTTTTTCCAACACATAAAGCTATGCTATAGAGTCATAGTTAAAATAATGAGAGCATACAATAAGTATTTTACTTGAAGGAGATCTTTTAAAGAGGTAGTACCTATGTACCAACTACTCAAGGACAAGATCCTGATATCATCGAAATGAATCTAACTAATGAAGTAGAACTGATACAGGACCGTATACACCTATTTAGGTATTCTCTCTAGAACAGAAACTAGCTGTCAGCTAGAATAGCAACAAAGGACATATTTAATAGAGAAATCTTTTTAAACATCAGGCTAACGTTTATAGAGCAAAGGCAAGACCAAGGATACCAGCAGCACCCACCATGCCCATGGCCAGGCCTGCAGTCGAGACAGGAGCGCCACCAGTAGAAGAAGAGGAGCTTCCCGTGGCGTTTGATGTAGTAGCCTTTGACGAAGTGGCAGTCGAGCCAGATGCAGTGGTCGTGCTCGTAATCGACGAAGCAGTGGCTGCAGGGCCGATAGTGTAGGGGGGAATAGTGATGATAGTGACCTCGGAGGAGTATAGAGCCTCCTCGCTGCTCAAGACATCTTGACATCGCTGGGCAGATTGGAGTACCAGGCTGGCATGATACCCGACGCCTCCGCGTCCATCACGCTCTCAAAGAAGGAAGAGAGTGAAAAGCAGGAAATACATGATTTTATATACCAAGAATTAAACATATATTTCAGAGGCAAATCACTTTATGTATTAATTTCTAGCCTAAGAAAAGAAATCAAGTCGATAATTAACTAGATAGAATTTATACTAGCACTCACTGTTTACCTAGGAAATCTAAGGCATGCCTAGTTGAAAGAGGATACTAAGTTAATATATATATTTATCTATATAAATGATATAGGGGTTATCCTTATATAAAGCTAAAAGTGGGCCATGGCCTAATTATGGACAAATAATAGGAATATTAGAAATTGATATCCTAAATCTGGAGTCTATGGCTAGAGGATTTTCTCAATAATGCCCCCTAGTCTAGTCACGCGAAGGTCAGATAATAGTGAGGAGAAAGACTTCTTCTACGCGCATATTTCCTTACAACCTTTCATCTTCAACAGAATCAACAGAATGTCGTCCGACGAGTCCTGCTCCGACTCATATACCGTTGTTTATGACCAGGAGCCCTTCCAGCTATTTCAAGTCGTGCTCGTTCCTGGGGCGAAATCTCAGAGTACTGTCTACTGACAGATGATATGTCCCTGTTGCCTTCAAAGATATCAGATGAGTGAAGGTCCTTGCTGTGCCTATTGATTCCCTTGCTAAATCAGCAAGTGAGTGTTCTCCAGTAAAGAGTGACATACAGTCGCCTTGAACATGCTGAAAACCTGCACATTCTCATCAGGTTCGTTGCGTCATTATATAAAGACCTAAATACTATCAGCCATGCTCAGCTGATTATATAAAGAGATATACCGAAAGTTCGAGCGGACTCATCGTCAAGTTCGGGTTCATAGTTGTGGTAGTACGAGACGGAGACCTCGACACAACGCTGATCTTGTCGTCTCGATCTATCTTCCATGCCAGCGACTACACATCATATCCATTCCGTGGTAAGAAGAGCTTCTTTGGTCTTTGGAGGATGATTTCATCATCTGGAACACATCACAGCATCTGGTGATAGATGGTTCATAACTAGATGAACGATATAAGAAACCAAGGGCCAATCAGGGAGTATTTATATCCACATCACTCCCCAATGGTTGTATACTTGAATTCTGGTTAATAGTGGTAATTGACTACAGAGAATACATGAATAGCTTTGGTTTAATACAGATACAGTTAATGCCTATTAAATATTCTCGACTATCTTTCTCCACTTGCTTGTTGATGTGACCTGACCAGTTAGTAAGAGCTCTCATAGTGAATAGAGTAGACGTACATCAGCCCACTGCACCGAGGAGCCCGTCACAAAGTCCTGGTCAGTATAGGGTACAATGGTTGACTTGTGCCAGAGTTTATAGCCGAAGAGGAGGACGGCAAAGAAGGGGATGGGGAAGTAAGTGGTGATGAATGAGGAGACATCAAAGGTGTGGACTGAAGGTTAGTATTGAGGATTTATCACCAGATAAGTGGGATAACATACTGAATGCACCGAAGCCGCCGAAGATCATCACAAGGATACACACAACCATTCCATCTAGATGGTTAGCAGGTATACACAAGTATTTAACAGAGGTCATTAAGAAACATACAGTACGACAGGTATGGTTGAAGAGGCGCCCGATAAGGCAGTGTAGCCCGGTCGATACCATGGACCTTCAATCCCTTGTGCCAGCGGATACTCGTCCAGAGAATGCCTGTCCAGGAGATCATCCCGCAGATGGAGGTCATATTGGAGACTGTACAGATTAGACAGCGGCAAAAGTTATTGGGGAAAAGAAAGGGAATTTACAGTAACCAAACACTGTTCCGGCCTGGCCTGAGCTCGCCGCCATGAAGGAGAGGAGGGAAAAGGCAGCGCAGAACACGACACACACCCAGGGTAAGCCGTCAGAGCGTGTTTTGAGGAAGATGGCTGGTGCCGCACCCCGAGATGCGAGGCCGTACAGCGTGCGCGAGGAGACAAACAGATCGGCACAACCGGCAGACCAGGCGGAGGTCAAAAGGGCGGCATTGATGATGGAGGGGAGAACAGAGATTCCAGCGTTCTATAAACATGAGTTCATTCAGATGAGCCACAGGTGAGTCTAGAAGTGCGAGTAATACCTCGATAGCAATGACAAAAGGGCTTCGGGCTGCCGTGGAAGAAAGATCCAGCTGTGGATTGGAGGGAGACACGAGGATGCCGATCTGTTGGTTAGAAACACTTATTTCAGGTATACTACTTATGAGGACATACCAAAAAGGCACTGCAGATATAAACTAGAACTGTTAGAGAAGTATATCAGACAGTGTTGAGAGACTCACATAGCACCAGTCGAATCCAGACGCTTTTGATAGCACGAGGAACGTTTTTGGCAGGCTGTACATTAGCAGAGGAGCGTTGAATCAGTGTCAAGGAACGTACATTGGCTGTTTCAGCAGCTGCAATTGCTGTGATTTCCGTGCCAATAAAGGCAAACGCAGCGTTGATGAGAACTACAACATTAGTATCAGATGAACAATGCATAGATCAAGAACTGAAATACCAGCAAAAAACCCTAGAAAGCGTCCTTTGGCGCCAGCGATACCCTCATACTGCACAAAGCCTCCTGTTTCATTCCAGTATTTGAAGCCAATTGCCTGGTGGTCTGGGCCTCCCCCAGCCGAGATGATGATGCCGGTGATGATCAATCCAACAATGGTAAGCACTTTGATAGAGCAGAACCAGAATTCCATTTCACCAAAGACGCGCGTGCCGGCCATATTGACAGCCCACACCACCACCAGCATGAGTGCCACCCACAAGGCATTGTTACAGATGCCAGTGGTGCAGGTGGAATCTGCCTGTCCGGCGGGCGTCCAGTAGGTGATCAAGACGGCGGCAGCGGACAGTTCGGCGGGCAGGACAATAATGTAGTTATACCAGTACAGCCAGCCCATGGCGAAGCCCAGCTCAGGGGCCACGAACCGTCCTGCAAGGGCGAACTGGCCGCCGGGGAGAGGAAACTGGGAGACCATCTCTCCCAGGGCGGTCATGACGGCGAACAACAACGATGCCATCAGGCAGAAGGCGATGAGGAGGCCAGCAGGGCCTCCATCTGCGAGATCAGAGGCAGTTCCGAGGAATAAACCGGTTCCCTATGTTGATGAGTTTGATTGATATTATGGGATTTGGCATTGCTTACAATGACTCCTCCAATGGCAATCATTTGCCTGTCTATTAGTATAGACATGTATACAGACTCCATCTTTACTCACATATGACGGGGCTGTTGATCAATGTTAGTCTATCATTTTCTTCAACAACTGGTATAATGCAGTACCTTTAACTGCCGTTTAAGGCCGTTGACCTCTCCCTCCTCCATCATCGCCTCATCAACTGGGTCAACACTCATGTGTTTCTGATGGTCAGTAGAGTCCAGGGACAGAGAGGTAGGCTATTACCTCATCCATAGTACTCTTCATATCCATATTGGCATTAGCTGTACTTTTTTATTTTTCTTTGAAAGAGTGTATAGATGATTATTAAACACATGGCAGATATGGAGTAACTTACAACTAAATGACTATTGGTACTCTTATGAGTCTTATCATAACCATTGATAAGATATTGATGTCAGCGGCATCGAGCCGATGAGCCGATGAGCCGATGATAAGGGAAAAGTATAGATAACCAGGAGGAGATAGAAGGACTCAATGATAGTGGACCGTCAATCCTGCCTCAGCATTCCAAAGATGAAGACACTCCAACCGGGCGTGTATGCGCCTCTGCCCACATTTTTTGATGAGAAGCAGGAGATTGACTATGAGAGCTACAGGAAGCATTTGCTGAGTAAGTGTTTTTTTGTTAGGGTTAGGGTTAAGTTAGGGTTATACTTACTTGGATAGACCTCGCCACCAAGGGAATGGGTAGGTATTGTACTACATATTGTTTGTATCACACACTAACCTTCAGTCCCTGTATGCGCTGGTTCTCTTGGAGAGGCTGTCCATTTGGTAAGGCCCTAGAGATATTCTTTGACCGTCCAATGGTTAATGAATAGACACCCAGTGAAAGAACATCTCTCATCAAATTCATCCGGAATACCCTCAACAATGCCGGCCTCGAGACCACCCCGATTGTCGCGGGCGTGGGGGGTCTCAGCACGAGGGAGACCATCGAGCTGGCCAAGGCTGCTGCAGAAGCTGGAGCGTGAGTCCTTTGTGCTTCATTCAAGGGTTTCTCACCCATTGATCCTCCTTAGGGACGCTGGGATGGTGATTCTCCCTGCATATTATGCTGCCAGTCTCAATGCAGACCCAGAGCAGGTCATACAGTATTACATTGATATCTGTGAACAGTCTCCAGTGAGGAATATCCTCTTTCTCTTTTTTGGGGGGTGTTAATTAATATTCTATAGATACCTATATTGTTGTACAACTTCCCGTCCAACGCAGGCGGACAGGACATGTCATCAGCCGTGATTGAAGCCGTCATCCAACAAGCCCCGAACCTTGCCGGCGTGAAACTGACGTACTTCCCTCCCTCGATATTTCACTTGATGTGGTAATACTGATGGTAGATGACTGATAGCTGTGGGGGAAGTATGGCAAAGCTCGTGCGACTGACGGCAACCATCAGCGCCGACGCAAGCATCAATACATCACGTCCGTATCCCTTCCTCCTGCTCGATGGTCTGATCGCCGACCTGACGCCCTGGATGGGCACTGGCGGGCACGGGACGGTGAGCGGGATCCCGAACTTCGCGCCCAAGGCATCGATGCGACTGTGGGAACTGCTGAATAGAGGCACCCTGGGCGCTGAGGAAACCGAGGAGCGCATTCGGTTGCAGGCTGTTCTCTCGCGGGCAGACGTGGCGGCTGTTCCCGGGGGGGTCAGAGCCATGAGTAAGTTTTCTTCATGTTTTTCCACTACGATCTGATGATATACTGATGCTTACGATAGAATATGCACTTCATGAAATGCATGGATATAGTATCTATCCTCGACGGCCTTTGTTGCCCTTGCGTGCCGAGGAGGGAGAAGAATTTATGCAGGCTTTGGAAGAATTATTAGTAGTGGAGAAGACATTTGAATAGAAAGAATATCACTTATCTACTCTTCATAAACCATATCCCTTATTTATTCCATATCTAATGCTGCTATATCTACTCATTAAAGCCAACATGTGAATCATTAGACTGCAACACCATGAGCTTGTGGTCCGTCGTCAATAATAGTCGACCTGCGCACATCTCTAGCCGTCATTGTCTCTGTATACGGATTCGCCCGATGCATGGATTGTCTATGTAATCAGTATCGAGTGATCTATAAGATTGAGATGCTTACCTATTGTCCCACCAAACCATATCCCCCCCCTGCAGCCACTCCATACTAAACACATATTGGTCTTGGGTGCAGTGCATGATCAACTCCCAGATCAACTTCTGGCTGTCTTCCAACGACCAGCCGACAATCTGCTTGGCATGCGCCGCCAGATACAGCGTCTTGCGTCCGTCGGGGGCTGTTTGAACCAGACGGTGGAAGGCAGGTGGTTTGGCAGCCAGTTCATGGGGGAGAGGGTTTCCATAGACAACTGGCGACGCGAGTTTGCGCGAGTGCCATAAACTAGTATTAGTTAGTATTGTTATTCTTTCGGTTTGCTAGATAATGTACTCATGTTCCACCACCAGATCCTCAAGCTGTTGCTTTTTCTCCTCCGGTAGATCGTTGTATGCCCGGCGCGTGTCTGCAAAATGCGTCCAGGACCCCCCGCGCACCGGGCTTCCGTGAGAGAGGAGGATGGAATACTTGGACCGGTGCTGGTGGTAGGAGGAGTCGGTGTGCCAGAGCGCATTTCCTAGACTGTGGTGCCATCTTCGGCTGTCTTTCTGCACCAGCGAGCCATCGAGACAGATACTAGGGTGAGGTTAGATAGAATAGAATGGTAGAATAGAATGGTAGAATAGAATGGTAAAGCACTAGGGTAGGTATACGCACTTCCCGACGTCAAAGAGAAAGGGCTCGCCCAGTCTATCGTTCTGCCGGCCGTAGAAGAACGGATTGATCTCCTGCTCGCCCAACTGCTGTGAAAAGGCGATATGGCGCTGGTTATCGAGCCCCGTCTGGCGGAAGATGAGCACGGCGTATTGATCCTGTAGAGCGACCAGCTGTTTCACCAACTCGTCAGGAACCGGCTGCGTCCAGTCCACGCCGGCAATCTCGGCGCCAAATGCTGATTCATGGTCGACCAGCACGGGGGTGATGGTGAGGCTGCCCTGCTTCACACTCGCCCTTGTGCTGTGGGAGATGTTGGGGTATGTGCGAATATGGATATATGAGAGGGCCATAGTGTATGAATTATTAATATGATCTTGTTTTTACTGATATCTCACTATACTGCTTCTTACTCTACTTATATCTTATTATCTTATTATCTCCTCTCTACTCTATCTCGGGATCTTTCCGTCGGGCCGAGCCGATGATATAAGGATAAGTTTGTCCAAGTCTGTACCACAACCCAACAACTCAATAAGAACAATGGAATACATTCGCATCACTGCTGGCCCCTATGAATTCCGCGCTGTCTTTGAGAATGCCGCCCCCAAAACGGTCGCTGTCTTTCGCTCCCTCCTCCCCTACCGCCAGAAGCTGATTCACGTCCGCTGGAGTGGCGAGGGGCTCTGGATCCCACTCGGGGAGACCGACTTTGGCCTCGGCTGGGAGAACCACACGGCGCATCCGTCGGCAGGGCAGATTCTGCTGTACCCGGGCGGCATCTCCGAGACCGAGATCCTCTTCTGTTACGGGGGGGTGTCTTTTGCCAGTAAAATGGGCTCTCTGGCTGCCAACCACTTCCTGACTATTGTCGAGGGCACTGAGAATCTGCGAGCCTTGGGCGAGCTGGTTTTATGGAAGGGGGCTCAAGATGTTGTTTTTGAGGTACGTTAGGGTTAGGGTTACTGTTACTGTTCTTGTTATTGTTATGTTCTGATGGTCAGATTGAATACAAGAAAGAAAGCAAGCTATAGCTGGCTACTCCCACTCCACCATCGGCCACTCGAATCCTCCCTCGTTGACCAGATCCAGAACAGCCTGTAGCGCCAGTTCGTCGACTTCACTCTCGTCCGGCGCCAGCACCAACGCCGTGGCATCACGGACAATGGCGCAAAAGCCCCGGGCGGGATGCAGCCGGGTCGCCTCGCAGACGGCATCGAAGATGTCTCTGGCCAGACGGAGCAGACGGGCGATGAGAGAGGTCTCGGGGGGGATGATCAATGATGGCGAACTGATCTGCAGGTTATCTAGAATAAATTAGTATATCACCACTGGAATACTATTATATTCAACACCATACCATCAATCACCCCCCTTGTGTAGCACAGTACAAGAAAGGTCACAGCAAAGGTATGGGAGATCCATGTAGAGTCCACTGCATAGCAGAGCTGTTGCACCGCGGCCCGATCGACCTGGAACGCATGGCTAGGGAAACTGGCTGGATCTTGGGAGGCAAGACGCCAGACATGAGCGCCATCAGTGGACAAGGACACCAGCATCTGAGCAGCAGCCGTCAGGCTTGTTTCGAGACACCGCAAGAGGGGGGGAGGGGGGGGCTGCATGGTGGATAGTAATGGGGCAATGGCGGCGCTATTCATTGCCAGACGGTACCACTAGAAGCATAGTGAAATGTGTTAATGTATAATAATTAAGAGGTATCAATGGTAGGATAATTTAACCTGGGTATACTCACTCTCACAGAGGTCATAGGGAGCTGGTTATGTTGGGACTCGCAATGACCCAGGCGAACAGACCATACCCTATTCAAAAGAGAATTAATCAAGATAAGCTTAACAGGGTAGAGTGATCAATACCCCTCCCATTCATCCAACAATACATTCAAGGCATGTAATCCCTCTGCATTCATCTTCCTGCCCGAGGCGTCTCCCCCGCGCCTCATCGCCCGATGCACAAGAGCCACCAGTTCGACCAGGCCCGCCACACGCAGATCCGCCGGCTGCTGTGCTGCTCGATGGCCGCCAAACCGACGAGCCACCTGGGCAGAGGCTTCTGGGTCGAGACTCGCCGGCAGACCCGAGGTGAGCATGAGGTTGAAGTCGCAGGTGAGGAGATTATACCAGACGCGGATGCGAGCCAGATGGTCACCGGTGATGGCAGCCGGGTTGGAAGAAGAACATGCCTGGAAGGGACTCAGGGCAGACGCTTCAAGCCCCAGGAACTGTGCATATCGCACCGCCAGCCCGAGCACTGCCCACGCGCTGATCTCGTTGTACCGGTTGCCCTCCGCCGTGTAGGGCATCCACTGGGCGTACAGCAGCAACACACGGATCGAGTCGAGCGTCACGTCGGTCAGACTCGGGCGAAGCAGAAGTCGTGAGACGGCCTGATCCAGGAGAGACGTGAGAGAGTTGTTGCCCTGGAATAGAGTGAGAGGGTGTCTTGATATTTAGGGTTAGGGTTAGGGTTAGGGATTACTTCAAAACGCATGCCAACCGTGCAGATGCCGAGGAAAAGAACAGGCGTCTGCCGCAGCTCAGCGCATGATTGCACACTGATAAACGGCGCCCATGCATGGCAATATGTGAAGAATCTATGGACTCCCTTTTCCGCTTCGTCAAGCTGTAGAATTCCCCGACTGACAGGATCAAACCCAGTGGCGGAGTCATCTTTGGTCACGGCGCCGAGGGAGCGTAGAGTAGCCATTGGCGGGCCCAGATCGATGCCATCCATACTGAATGGAGAGTGTAGATTGGGCGAATCCTTTGATTCCGAGGGTTTTGCTTCTGATCCTCCTTGTTCGGCGTGTTTTCTCTGCCTTTCCAGCTCGGCAATCCGTTCTTCATGTTGATGAAGCCTCATCATATCAGTACTAGTATCCAGCCACTACCAAGAAGTCAGGATGAGAATCACCTGCGCTCCAAGTCAACCACCATCTGCGCGATCCGTGACGGTCCTATATCCGGATACACTCGTTCCGTCTCAAAGGAACAGGTGATGCCGTGTCCCCGGCAGCGACGACACGGTGCCTGCACGGCGACGTCGGGCGAACAGCGTTGCTTGCGGGCGCGACATTGTAGACACGCCCGCGATACACGGCGGGACCTGGATCTGACCGGTTAGATGGTTTCTTTATATGAATCTGTGCTTATTGTACTTACTGCTCTTCCATGTTGCAGTTGAGAATGTTCATGGGAAGACGGCGGCTTGTTGGCTGGAGATAAGCTGGATTATGTAAGGAGATAACAGTAGGCTGTTGTCTATTACTCAAAAGATAGGAATAAAAGGCCTTTCATGTATTTCTTGAACTACTTTATACTGATGTTTTATCAAGTATTATATGTCTCTAATACTTGGAATATAGTTCAAGTGATTATATTCATGACCTACACTATTGTTCATACAACCACATTGCCACCTGTCGGGAATCTTTCCGCGACACTCCCTGGCTGAGCTGGCTGGGCCCTCGTTTAAGATACTGTCCGTCTCGAACTTGCCCCTGCAGCTGGCCGTTTGCCCACATCACCTTGCCACGGAGGATAGTGTAGCGAGGCCAGTTGACGAACTCGACGCCTTCGTATGGGGTGTCTGTCTCTTAGCCCCTGCGGTATTCATTCTAGTGGAATCACTTACAGTCCACGTTGTGATGGAGCATTGAGTTGGTCAATCGGAAGGGAGTAAATGTTTTGTCAGGGTGCCACTGTCACCTTACTTAATATGATCATTTCAGAGGGTTCAGGGCACGCTGAACTTACAATAACGAGATCGGCATCAGAGCCGGGCATCAACGCTCCCTTTCGGGGATACAGACCATACTATATAGATGTCAGAAGGGTAATGTCATCTACAACAGAAAGCTCGCTCACCAATTTGGCAGGGTTTGTCGCCGTCAATTCCACAAACCGTGACGGGGTGATCCTCCCTCTCGCCAGGGCGTTGTAGAGCAGCGGCAGCCTCGTTTCCACGCCAGGAATGCCGTTTGGAATCAGTCTGAAGGCGCCCTGTTTGCGCTTCAGCAGAGCTCCCAGATCTTCTGGCTCTTCTGGCTCTCCTGCCATGCTCTTTGCGTCTTCAAGGACCCCCGATGGCTTTCCATGGGGGTGGTCGTACCGGAAGGGGCAGTGGTCGGAGGAGTAGATGGTAAATGTCCCATTATGCAGGCCACTAAAACAGATATGAGTTGTGCTTATCAGAAACGGGTGAAGGTGAAGCTGTACATAAATAGATCTTCCTGGTCGGTTGTATCCGGCGGCGGTGGAGGCGAACAGATCATTTTGCTGTTCTCAAAGCAGGTTGGGGAGTGGAATCGTTTCTGAACCTCAAGTCAGCTTGTAATATAGCCTGTTCATTGTTCGTATCATTATACCAGATCATCCCATGTGAGATTGAAATACTGCGGACACGTCTCGGCATACACAGGCAACCCTTGAGTCTGCGCACGACGAACATTTGCAGCCCCAAGCTGATCTGTTAGTGGAAAAGACACAAAAATACATTCGAATACATACTGCTGATCCGACGTGAACAAAGAGAATCGGATTCTGGATCAATTGGGCCAGAGCAATGGCCCGGTTGGTTGCTTCGCCTTCCACGAGAGGTGGCCGGGAGAGAGCATGATAATAGGGTGCTATGCTATTAGTATTGAGGTGGTTATAGGGCTAGATATCTTACCAACCATCCCTTTACTCTCCAGTTTATCTGTATTCATTAGCATCATTAGGGTTAGGGTTAGGGTTAGGGTTAGGAAGACTGTACCAGTCAGCCATTCGATCATATCGCCATTCTCTGCATGGATCATCTATCCATTCATCAGCTTAGAATCCTTCCTTTCCCTTGATTCATACTCACAGTCGTCATGGAATTTTTACGTGCTGCAAACATCACATCCAGCAGCTGCGCATCCGTCAGCCGCTGCGTCTCATACGTAAGAAACAGTTTGCAGCTGCTGATCCCCCAGTCGTGCATCAGCACAGGCAGTTCTCTGTCGAGGATCTCGGCGTCGTTGCGCACAATGATGACATGGAACCCATAGTCAATGTAACTGCCTGTCTCCTCGGCGCGTGCCCGGTATGCCTTCACCACGTCCAGCAGGCTGCGATCTTGCTCGGCGCGCGTCTGCGTCGCAAAGGTGAGGATGGTCGTGGTCCCACCAGCCACGGCGCTGCGCGAACCCGTCTCGAAGTTATCCGCACATTCGCCGCCGAGACCATGGGGGCCTATACCAGTGAGTATGAGATTAGCTTCTTCATGCCTAGGTCATCAGGCTGGGGTATTTACCCGTCTTCAGGTCCTGGCATAAATGGACGTGTCCGTCAACTCCCCCAGGCATGACATATGCGCCTCTGAACAGTCAGTATACGTAGGAATTCGAAAGATATATGTTTACGACTCACTCGGCGTCAATAACCTCAGCATCTCCGATTTCCTCGCTGGTGAATGAGTCCACTAGAGTCTTGATCTTGCCGTTCTGAATCCCGATACAGCAGTGACTGGAGGTTAGCAGAGTCTTGTTGCTATTAGTTCTTGTCTTTACCTGACATCGCTGGCAGTCACTACCGTCGCGTTCACAACCACCAGGTCGAATGCCATTATCTTTGGAATTCTTTGTAAAACTTGAGAGGATTCATCAATCACTAGGTATTCTTTATTCGGTGGATCTTATCGTCGGCAGAACGGCTCATAGCCGACGTCGGAAGATGCCGATATCCAGATAAGCCTTTATCTATATATGACTACTAGAGAAGGCAGAAAGCATATATAGAATAGAATCAATTCAAAGTTGACAAAAGGCAGACTCATGACAAGTGAAATTCAGTTTCCTAGATTCAATAATACAGTGGTTGTCATAAATAAAAGATAATCTAATAGATTAGCTATTAAGCACCCCCAATCTTATCTCACTACCTGTTATGTTCCCTAAGCTACTTTCACCTCATTCCTGTGATGTCTTTGAGAAAAATTCATCTGAACCTCTATATTCATTCATCGCTCATAAGGCCAGTCTCTGTCATCTGCTGTGCAGCTTTGCGATATATAGATGCGGTTTCTTCTGACACTTCTCCAGCCCTTTCCCCTCCAAATGCACGGAATTCTGCTTCCCAAAAATCCCATCTCTCGTGAGACATGCCTTCTTTCCCTTTATAAAGAGGACCTTCCGCCATTTGGTTCAATTCCTTGGTCGAGAACTCGGAGTCTAATTTCTGGAAAATTGCCTGTCTGGAATGTTCGATCCACTGCGCAGCTGCACAGATTCGATACTCCCACGTATCCTTTTTCCGATACGGCTCTTCTTCAGAGGCAAGACGAAAGATTCTAACAGCATACATGAACCATCTAGTTAGACCCGACTGGAGGAGCCGTGCCGAGAATGCATGCCAATTTATCCCTTGCTTGAATGCTTCATAGGAATCATCATAATCGGAGGGCTCTATCGTGGATTTTAGTGATCCTGATTCCTACATCAGATGAACAAAGACTCTGTACTAACCGTCCCAAGCTTCAGTCCAGGCTGCCCCCATCAAGGGCAAGTCTGCCCAAACCCGCAACTTTTTCTGCAGAACACAATCGCTCTGTTTAGTTCAGTTTCACAACGAGTTGGGACTGATATCTCACCGGCCCCCAAATTTCGACTTCCACTGACGGCAACAAGGTCAGCTCTTTTATCAGAGAGACCAGTTTGTCCTGTGATGGATGGTCATGGGGAATCTGTTTTGAAATCTCGATGAAGAAGCCCCATATCTCCCACATATAGCTCTCTGGGTGCTCAACATCCTCTTCACCCTGCGCCTCCCGCTTCATGGGAGTAAGCTCATTTATCTGAAAAGCCGCGTCAGCGGGGGAAATGTAGCTGTCTGGTTGCAGGAAGTCCTTTCTGATAGCGAAATTCTTTTGCTCGACGATCCACGGGTCGTCGTCTTCTAGAGACTTGAGGCGAAGATGGAGTTTTGTAGCCATGGTAAAAATCTTGGATGAGCTTAGAGACCTTTGTAATGCTTGGACAGAAGAGGTTTAAATTCAACAGTAGGCCGCAAAACATTACCATAACCCTAAAAAAAAAGGAACACACTTAGATGCGGGGTTCTCTCCCCAGAATAGCCACCAATGAGGGAGAAAGAATTCTTGTGGAGATGAAGCTGTTAGCTATAATAGTGACAGTTATGCAGACAGATAACGCGCTTTCTTACTAAGGAAGGCCCCTAGACCTCGTGACTATTTAATAGGTATAGAGTCGAGGCAGCCGGCATTGAAACACTAATTTTGGCAGCAGGTAACTAATTTACATCACCTGGACTTTCTTACCCTTAGTTCTTATAAGTTATTCCCTGGATACTCTCCATGTATATTAAAGTCACTAGGTGAATAGCATACCACTACCTTCCTGGTAGCGGGTGATGAATATAATTAGGGCTTTATAGTCATGTGACCTAGTCCTCAAGATATGGCGGATTTTATACAATGGCCTCAAGTATGATAGAAAATAACAAACATGTAGTTTGTACTTGAAAAACCAAGGCTTATCAACTCTATGCTTCTAAAATACATAATATCGATACTGGAGGAGAAAGGCAAGCCCCTGTTGTCATTAAGGCTGCAATGCCAGCCCTTCTCTTCTTTAAACTAATGAGAAAAGGAAGGATATTCCTTAAATAGCACTGGCACATAAACAAAGAATGAACAAGCAAAAGAAGTAATCAGTAGAGATCAATACCTTAGATCTAGTGAGTTGAAAGTGGTGCCTGGCCAAGTTTAGTCATCATGACCTCAATCCAGCCGCAATTCAGGCTGAACCTCTTATGTCTTGCCTGATTCTTTAGCTGATTGACAACTATTCTGTCAACCATTCACTCCGCAACATCTCTTTCAATGTCACACGATCAGGAAGCCCTCTCTCCATACGAGGTGATGCTCCAATCCGCCCCCCTCGACTACCTGACAAATCCCGAGCACGCCACGCCCAGGCTACCACCACCATAACCTCTCTACTACTTCTTCTACGGCACGTTGACCTCCCCCGCGACTCTCCAGCACATCCTAGATCTCCCCACTGAGCCGACTCTCCGCAAAGGCAAAGTGATCGGCTACGCCCTCGCGAAATGGGGCGACTACCCGGCCTTGATTGATGGAACACCAGGCTGAGAGGGCGACTACCCGGCCTTGATTGATGGAACACCAGGCTAAGAGGTTGAGAGATACGCATATCTGGCGAGAAGACGCGAGCCAGGACGTTCGTGTATGCGGGTGATACGCAGGCTTTGCAGGAGGGGAGGTTTGATCGTAAACTTTGGGCGCTTCAGTGGGCAAATAGGTAGGTAGGTATATCAGGTGAATATGTAGCAAAGAAAATACATTCTCACCGAATCGAATTTACTACACACACTCCTCTTGATACGTCTCGAATATGGGAAGCAGTGTCGGATTATGAATAGGTATATTGTCCGTCATCTTGGTTTTCAACTCCACCTAGCCACTCCGTAGTTTGAGGTCATGAAAGTCATCATTATTACAGTGAGTATATGACATCAAGAAGTAAACCTTGAGAAGTAAGCTATATCTATATGAAGAAGCTTTTTTACGCCAAAGACCCGTTGAGATATACGCCTCATTTTAGCTGTCTATTGTTATGATTAAATCGTAAATTAGAGCTTGGCCAGTTTCCATACAACCTTCCATGTTTTGGCTTCTTGATATCTGCTAATAACTTAATAACAGACAGCAATTATTTGCAGCAGATGCTTACCATTCTGCCTACACAGCACTAAATAATCAGTTTTATCAATTAAGATCATGCAATCACAAGTCATACTAAAACTATCAAGATAAATACTAGGCTTATAAGGTATTTATTCACTCTGCAACATATTATTTCTCCTACCTTCATCATACTCTCTTCTCGGGGCAACCGCCTCTCAGCCATCAACTTTGCCCATGGCTGCTTGGATTACTGTAACCCCATTGGAACTGTGAAATTTTCCAATACAGAAATGTAGCCAGTCAATAATAAATGAATATTTATCCCAGAGGCACTGTGCTGACTCACTCTTAGGCTTCAATAGATAACAAAATCACCTATTTTATTAATGAAAATAATGAATTCAGCCGCTTATGCTGCTTATATAAAGAAGGCTACACCAGGACCAAGCAACTCTACACCGCGATGACTAACCACTAGAAATAATATTGTTCTCATTGTGGGCATCTAATGGTTGGTTCTGTCCTTGGTTCTACTGAGCTGTTCATATTTAGGCCTTATTAATTATTTAGTATTCAATAGTGCATCATGGCTTGAGAGTTAGACTAAAGATAAAGGAATAGTAGCACAATTAAGGTTAAGGATATATTTTAGTATATTTATTATTCTCTTATTAATAATATGACCATAATTAATTATAAACAGTATATTTTCATTTTAATATAACTATCTCATCTGACTTAGTAACTGTGTATTCTTCATCTGTGCATCCTCCCCGTGCTGCCAATATATGCAAAATTAGAGAGAAGAGGTGAATTAGGCAGGGAGGTTGCTATAGACAGTCCAATTAGCTTTTCTCTCCAATACAAGGATAATAGCGTACCCTGGCTTAAATGCAGCCAACTCCACAGTAGCAGGTGCTGTTTTCGCAAAGCCCCTCGCTTCCATAGTCAGCGCAGCATATTTGGACAGTCTCTTCGGCACAGATGATCGTGGTACAGCTCTTCTTCTCAAGGGGAGATGCAGCCACAAGGACAGCAAATGAGAGGACAAGAGCGATTGGAATGGAGATGAACTTCATGTTGGCTGAACTAAAGTTGAAGACTTGATGAAGAGTTTCTATGGCTTAAAGATGAGGAGTGAAGATGATTGATGATGGATAGAAGATATGTCTGGATATAAGCAGTCTTTTATATCCAAATTCGGGTCTGATCATTTCCTTTCTCATGCTTTTTGTTCATGTGCATATATTAGCCTGATTCTCAACATAGCTAGAGCCGTCGAGTACCTCAGTAGTCACTAAATACCGCAATTTCACATTATTAGATACAACATTATTTATTATATTGTCCTATATTACAGGCACGAGAGACATATGCTACGAGATAGAAAGAGAGGCTGACCTGGTAACTATATAGTATATACTTAGAGGATATATTGGGACTTCATACTCTCCATGATATTCTTACTACACTTTATATTATGCTCCTGTCTCTTGTTGATGCTGCTGGACGCCTGATGCCCACTATAATGTAGATCCTTATGCGTGGGTGTATCTGGGACGGTTTTAATTGGTGATACAAGTCAGTCGTTAATAAAAAAAGTACAAGCCACGCCGATTTAGGAAATCAAATAGTTCACCGCTCCAACCCATCAATCTACTCAAGAGACATTTCCACGGTAGTGGTATATTGCCTTTAGTCCGCCTCGGATCCTTCTTAGCCGGCGGTAGTAGGGCGAGAGAGAAGTTATCTGCCTCTTTTTCTCGCCAGCGGCAGACATTTTGAACTAGTTTTTTCTTTTCTAGAACTGAAGGTGGAAGAAGGGATTCAAAGCGTCAAACACAAGTAGATTGACTTTTTTGAAGTATATTCATTCTTTTTAAACAGTGAATTGAGTAGGTCAATTACGGCAAAGATACTATCATGAAAAAGTGATTCTTATATGAAGGTGGCTTCATGTACTAGAATAAACTTAAACCTAGATTTAGTTGTAAGTTCCAAGATCCTTCCTAAGCGTGCCTATTGTAGGTAGCGATGCTACTACTTAATATAGGAGGGATTTAAGATACTAATCCAGATATTTATTTATCTGTCATTGCGCCACAAGCTGCTGTACGCCACTGCCAGCGCCACTCTAGACACACCTATCACAAGCAAGTCACTGGCGCCCGTTTCTTTATTTCAGACAAGAACAAAAGAAGACATTATCAACTTTTTCTTATGCACCTCCCTTTGCATCTCTTCTGCTTCATCTTTATTTAACTTGTGGTATGTGATAATAGGTGATGCTGTGCGCCCTAGTAAGGAAGTCTTCAGCTATGTCCTTGAGGAGAGGCTCAAGACGTGGTCCTCATACCTGGATGCCGGAAGGGATGACATCCAAATTCCCCGGCAAGCCATCGACCTGAAATCTCTTGTGAACGAGACTCCTCGCTTTCTCGCAGATGGCATCGGTTCTATTGAAGAGCCGATTTCGTTTGCATGTGAGGAGAAGCAGTCAGCGCAGCGGAGAGAAAGCCTGCTCATCAATGGCCGATCAACATGGAGAACTTCCGGAGGAATATGTGACCTACCACCCAAAGTCCTGCCAAAGAGTCTTCCCCTGGCAGTCAGCAGTCGATTGAGTGTGACATTATCAGAGAACGCTCCCCTCTCGGACTGGCCTGGAGTACGGGGATTGACGGACTACGATACGGGAAACTTTCTGTCAGTCCTCTATTTTGCATGGGCTTATATACTGTCTGCTCGATGGGTGTAATTGCTTAGTCGATCTGCGGATCACGAATGCCATATGAGCTACACCTCGGAAGTCTTGAAACGTCCAATGCCGCAGCCAGACAACAAACACACGGTTCATGTTGACATTGGCGATAATGCGTCTGAAGAGGAGATCTTGTGGTGGCGCGCGATCTTGATTCCTGAAAATGGATGGGATGCAACCGCCAAGTACAATGGTCATGTCTATCTGTCGCCATGGTCAATTTCGGTAAAGAAGACAGGATTAACCCTGGCCAGAAAGCCCTCTTTAGGCACCAGGTTAGAGCCCCTGGGATCGACTACTGCTCTCGAATATCTCTCTCATTTCTGTGTCTACCATCGTCTTTATGCTCAATGTTCAGTCGCGCTTGCTGGTGCACTCTACATTTTATTCATGAGGGGGAAGACGGTTTCCCTTCCACTTCTAAAACAACCTTGTCAACTCAGAGTACCGCAGAGGCTAGGTGGCTCCTCTCTCTCTATTTCAAATCTTCTCACTGAGCATACCAACCTCCTTTCCAAGTACATGACATTGAGTTGCAATATATGGGGGTTGCGATCACTCCTGTACAGCACCTTTTTCAATCTAGATATCGAGTGTAACCTGGTCAGTGCCTGGCTGAATCCGGCTTTTGCGGTCCTCGACTCTATCTCGTCTACAGAAAGCTCACTGGCCACTCTTTTGACAAATCGGCAGCCTCGACTCAGAGTTCTCTGGTTAGGTGCAATCTTCACAGATGTGGCAGGGTCTGTCTTGCGCGACATACGAGTGGGAATGGCAGCTTTGGATCTTCCAGCCTCTGCCTGGGCGGGCGCAATACAGACATTCTTGACCTCCAAAATGGAAGGCAGTGATGGCGAGTCTATACGCCGTGAGGATGAATGTCGGTTGTTATTCATTACTGCTTCCGAAGGCCATGATCGACCTCCCGTCTGGCCGTGGAAGCCCTTTGGTGATACCCAATTCTGTGATGCAGATATTGCGGTTCGACAACATGCTCAATGTGCCGTCCATTGCCTGGAATACGAATCTTGGCAATGGATACTATCGGACAACCGCACAATTCAAGACTTCAGAAGAGGGAATAGCCATGCTGATCAAGGAATACCTCCATCCCTCAATAGTACATCAGTTGCGCTCGAAAGTTTCAACTATGATTTCTCTTAACAATCCCTTTCTGAAGGAGCCACGCGTGGAATATTCGAATGGCTCCGATCAACGAGAGAGGCATATACCAACATTCATGGTTTGATTTGGAAGGCACTGACGAAGACTTTGAGGATACAGAATCAGACGTGGCAATGGATTGTCATGTTGAAGATTGGCTTGACGGTATTGTTTCTTCTGTGCTGGGTTAGTGAGGTGTTTATAAACATCAAAGCGATTTAGAATCCATCCTTAGGTTTAAGATTTGGGCAGGACACACTATATAACCCTCCGTTCCCATTCTGATGGTACATACGACCACAGGGTGTGGAAAATAGGGCTTCCCGTCCGCTCAGCCGTACTCAAGCCACACGCCGGTAGGTTAGTAGTTGGGTGGGTGACCACCAGCGAATCCCTACTGTTGTATGTTTTTTATACTTGGCCATTGATTGAGTTGAGAATTTTATGTTATAGTGAGGATTTTATTTCATAGTAATGCAGTATTTTTTAATATTAAGAGTGCTTCTGTTAACTGACTATGAGTCTGGTTAGGGAAGTTGAGGACACTCAAACATAGAAGAACTTCAAACTCCATACTCATCCATTTTATGGCAGTGTAGTCAGTATAGACTTCACATCTAGCCTGTAAATTATCTAGATGATGTTTAAGTAAGCATGTCGCATCTTTCCTCTAGCCTATTCTATATTGGGCTACTGTCAGACTACCCCTCACCATGATAACCACTAGATTTGGGGGCCTTCCTTGAAGCTTCTTGTTCACAGTTCTCTAAGCATGGCTCCCTTCCACTACGAGCAGCGACGCCTTGAAAATGATCTCATTACTTTAGAGCCATTTGATGTATGTGTATAACAATAATTAGCTACATTATACTCCATACTGACAGCATTACAGCCCTCCATCCACACCCGCTCGTTAGCAGAGATAGGAAAACAGCATCCATCAATCTTCACCTACACAGCCATGCCCTCTTTCTCCAGTGAAGAGGAATTTCGGACTAATTTGTATGACAAATATATTGCTCACTCGCCAGCTGAATGTCTCTACGCGGTCATCGACAAGAAGACGCAGCAAGTGGCAGGGATGGTCGGCCTGGTTTCCACCAACCCCGTCAACGCGGTGACAGAGATTGCGATCGTGATCTCTCCTGATTTCCACCGCACGTATGTCTCCAGTAACGCCGTCGGTCTGTTATTGCTGTATGCGCTTGATCCCCCTTCCAAGGGCGGGTTGGGTCTCCGACGCGTCGAATGGCAGTGTCATGCTGATAACGAAGCGTCGAGACGGACAGCGACACGGATGGGGTTCGAGCTAGAGGGGATCCTACGCTGGCACCGTGTCATGCCGATTGGGACGGAGGGTGTTTCGTTATCTGTTGATGCACTGGAGAAGAGAAATGGTACAGTAGGAGAGATGCCGGGCAGACATACGGCGTTTTTTTCGATTGTTTGGGAGGAATGGGAGGAGAAACGGCCTAAAGTGGTTGCGCAAATGGAGCGGAGTAAATGACTATACTTACTATATTATGCTCACTATAATATAACTACCCAGGTACTTAGTATTCCATACCAACTATGCTATACTTATATACTCTACTACTGAGTACTGGAATAGTCTCAAAACAGATTAGCTTCCTGCATTCACTTCTCCACTGATCGACGATTATTTACTTCAAGGTTTATTTCAACGTTCGCCAAGAGTTCCTGTTCTGTCGACATTGTTGTCAGCATTATGAAGCTTGAGTTCTGCTTAAATACTGATCCTGTTGTAAGTGCAGCCTGAGGCCGAAATTACCCGAGTGCATAGAACTAGCTACTATGCCTATTCCAGAACCCACTATACCCGTTTAGGAAGGGAGTGCCTCCAACTGAGAGATGCGAATATCAGGTTAGTGAGTCACAGGACCACGAGATCACGGGGTTGATCTCGAAAAGAACAACCACAGCAGGCAAAACAGAAAACTTTCTCTCTCCCAGCTTCATGCTCCATTCTGACTCTTGACACTCCCCGTCATCTCTTGCCCACGAACCATCAGCTTACAACATCACTCGATTCGATTACCTATACTCTCAACTCATATCAAAGCAAAAGATGTCGCCGAGATACCCCCAGATAGGCGGCAAAAGGAAGAGGGGTGAGTGTCTTCGACAGAAAAGTAGAGAGAGAGAAAGAAGAAGAGAATATGCTAATTTGAGAAATCTCTGATCCATCTAGTGACTCTGACGAGCAACCAGTCACTTCCTCCTCCCTCCCCCTGCCGTCATTGCAAGTTTCTTCCCAGCCCGGTTCGTCTCAAGTGGGCTCCTCTCAGATCGATAACTCCAACATCTCAGAACGATCTCTGGGCGAGATTAGTGAGGCGGAAAAGGCTCTCTGGAGGCAATGCAGTAACGCGAGAGATTTCGGAAAGTTCGCCGGCTGGGATCACGACTACTTAAAACAATTTGTCGATGCGGTTGGAGATGACGAGCTAGAAGAGGTCCTGTCTGTACAAGCACGGGGTTATATTGACCGAGTCAGGAGGCATATGGGGACTCGGGGCAATCGGATTTGTTGGAGCCGCCTCTGGCTGGACTCTGCTTCATTCTCAACTGCCGGGGATGTCGACGATCTTATCTGGTCATGGATCCAGCTGACCAAAATCTCCTTGCACCCCACGAAGCGATCGGTCGACGAGAATATTGATCAGTACGTGACGCTTCTGGAGAGACTGCTCCCCATCGTGAAAACAGCCCAGAAGAAATGGTGGGAGCCAGCGGTGCTGGCATTCCATCAACCTGAACGGTCTACAGAGGACGGCCGACAACCAAGTAAGAGCCTTCTGGAGGCGATTCTGCATTGTTACAACAACTACAGTCCAGATGCGCATATTGCTCCCTACACGTCGATTGTTGGGCCATCAGGTATCGGCAAAAGTTTCACGGTCGGTCAGCTCGCGATTGAGCATGGTATTTATGTCAGTTACACCAATCTTGCAATCGGAGGGCTTGGCTATCCTCGGTACTCTTTTATCGCAAGGTTCCTCCCTGAAGGCAAAGATAGAGACACCATGATGGTATTCTGGGAATGTTACATCCTCGTCTCTCTGCTAGCCGCCCAGGCTTGCAGACGTGTCGGGATCACGCCCGGAGGCTTCTACAGACTTCAAATCATGGACGAGTACGAATGCTATCAGAGAACATTCGTCAAAGCGGTATGTGACTTTTTTGGACTCTTTGAAAGCTTGAAGGTGAGGCCAGCAGCGTTTTTTAAAAGGACCGAATCCAGAGACTTTGTCACCAGTCGTCTCCATTTCAGCTTGGAGGAGTGGAAAGTTCTTCTTGAAGAAAACCACCACAACACGAAGGCTTCCTTGGACTTGGCGCAAGGTGCCCCAGAGACAATCCTGTGTATCGATGAAGCTGGAGCCATCATTGACCATGGCGAATCGCTGTTATTTCGATCCTTTAGACAAGCGGCGAAGAACCGCTTTCGTCGCACACATAGACTGGGACAGCCGACCTTTCCCGGTGACTTCTTCTCCATTCTTTTGGACACAGCTTCCAAGGTTGGAGACTTTACTCCGCCGCCGCGCCACTACAATAGCCAAAAGATACTTCAACTCATGGGTTCCAATGCAGTCTTCCAACCAATTTACGGCATCAGAACGATGGACATCTTCGCACAGCAAGGAAAATTCTTGAACCAGGACGGCTCAGAAGAGGCCGTCAGCGAGCTCTTTCGCTATGGTCGACCACTCTGGGGGGCGCTCCTTGAGAGCGGTGCATCCCTCGATGAACTCATTCAGCTCGCCAGCCAAAAGACAGAGGGAAATGGCCCAGCTCATGCACTCGCGATTTTGTCATACCGCCTCAACTTCCATGTCGCAAACTACGCACTGGCCGAGGAGCTTGTATCAGGAGTAGTGTTTTTTAATCACTTCATCCGCCTCAATCAACCGCCGGCTAAGGACACGCTTGAAAAGGCCTTTAGTCGTGGTGCAGCACTATTTCTCCCTCATAGCTTCCCAGGGGCGGACATAGTTGTCCCCATCTATGTTCCTGGCTCTGGGATGAGAGCGTTCTTTATCCAGGTGAAGAATCGAAAGAATGATCGTCTGACGAGCGCTGTGAAACAAGAATCTCTCTGGTCTCTGGACAGCGCTGCGAAGGCCATCGATCCTACCCTACCCTACCTCGGAATGATGATGTGTCTGAGAGGTGGTGATAGATCGGATGACGACCAGAGATTCGAGATCATCGCACCACTACCTACATCTCACTCGTACCGAACACGAAACACCCAGGATGGAGCCTACAGATGGACCTCGAGGCCCAAAAGGTTGATCATGCTTGCCACCGGGCTGGAAACAGATCTGTATCCCTCAACTACTCTCTGTCGAGGAACTCGAAGCCCTGCCGGCGATGAGATCATGTCTTGGCTACAGCGACTTCTGGGCTGCGTTCCCGGTGCGTCTCTTCCAGAGGATGTCGACGAAAAATACGTTTTTTCCCTGTCGCCTTTAGGCTAGTTGCTTTCTGTATTCAAAGAAACCCGAATTTCTCATGTTGCTAGTGAATGATAGTATTCTCAAGACTATTACCTTTCTGACACAGCAGTCAATACCAGAATGAAGTAGATCTCACACTGAACCTTCTAATTCATCTCCAATTTCTTAAGGTAAAAGTAGTATGTTCCTGAATCTTTCATGTCCTTGTTTTCCATGGCCCCCATGACAACGTTGTCGGCCACATATCTAAACGAATCGATGATGGGGAATCTGTCGTATATCATGGCCGTTGAAACGATCCCGCGATATTCCACCTGGCGGAGCTTTAATGGTCAGCACTGTCCACTATATATGATCTCTCTCTCTCTCTCTCTCTCTCTCTCTCTCTGTATTTCTTACACTTGCATGGCCGTACTCTTGATACCACACCCGCTCGTCCTGTGCGTTGTACATCATGATAGGGTCAACATCGTCCACCGAGTGAAAATCCTTCCCAGCCCACTTGAAGGTTGTCAATAGCCGGTGAAGCGGGTGCCCTGTGTCCAGACTGAATCCCTGCCATCTCCCCAAGAGCTCATCGGCAGTGACAGACTTGAGACGGTCGTAGGCAGCTGCAACTTCGGCTTCTTTGATAGTACCGATACGCTGAACGAGCTGGGAGAACTGGTCGAGGGGGCTGGGTCTGCAAAGGAGATGATATTGGGTTAACTGGAAACTTTTACCTCACCTTTAGAATAGATGTTACTCACTCATCTGCCATGGCTATAATTGCGAAATAGTGGAAAGGGGTGGATTATGATGGTGGGAAGCCTGAAAACGGTCCATCCAACATATATGTATCTCTTTCAATAGGCCTTCCCAGTAAGCCCCTTTCCCTAGGCAAACATGTGGCGTTTTCCCCTCAGTCATATTTTAGCCATTTCAACCATCACCATCCTATTCATTAGCTATAGTGTATATATATATTAATGGTATGCTCTCAAAGTCACTTGAAGAACTTATAAAATACTTAGGACGGGGTTTATGAATAGTCCATCCTGGCTTTATTTCACATGGAAATCAATCGTCGCTAGCTTTGCCCTGACTTTGTACCTACTTTCTGCTACTTTCTGCTAACTTTCAGCTGAGCCTTTTTGCTTATTTCTTACTTAAGAACTTGACTAACTAGTCAGTCTGTTGACATATGACTGGCAAACTGTTGACCGAAACGGCAGGGATCTTGACCTGTAGGATGGATTTCACAAAAACACACCCTGCTGATTGATAAGGAAAAGTAATTCTTGGATCGATACTACGATAAGACACATATAGAAACTTTTATAGGGAATAAAATATCAATGGCCTTCTGGAGACACAGAAACTCCAGGTAGTTCCTATTGTTGCCTGTAGAGATTTGGCCCGGTGGCTTCAGTAAGCAACTTATACCCCTGAATCCCAGCGAGCTTTGAGTACACACTGTAAGCCGAGCTGAAGATCAAAAACGTTGAATCAGTAGGAAACACGCCTTCTAGGAGGTTTCTGATCCAAGCGATAAACTGATTAAGCTGCTCCTGGCTCATATTGTTCGTTATGTGCACGCTGAAAACAGCTCGAACTGTGGGTGAAATGAGTAAAGGATTCACAGTCTGAAGGCCACTAAATGGTAGACAAATAGATGATGCTCCTAGTTGCAACCCATGAGCTGGCTTATCCATGGCGTTTTCCCTACTACGGAGGGTCTGCACCACATCCGCAAATTCAACCTGTCGATGGCCCTGCCTCTGTCTATGACAGATCTCACCAGCAAGCTTTGCCGTCAGAGTATTTCGTGGCGGAGAATTTGCCAAAGGCGATGCATCGTCACTAGCGGCAATGACTTCAACAATCCAACATCCAAGTCCGGCGAACGACATGCTGCAAAAGAATAACAGCAGTCGAAAATGAAGAGGACGTCAAAATTCTTGGAATTCTGCAACTCGTACTCGACTGGAAGGGTCAAGTCGACCAGATAGCGCTTTACATTGAACTGACGATTGGTAGGGCCTTCAACAGCTAAAAGATCCCCATACTTGTCCAATGTACCGTGTCCTGCGTAATGAACCATGATGAGTGATCGTCCGTTCGTTTTCTTCGCATTGTTTAGAACTTCTCTCATTGCCCCCATAACGGTCCATCCCATCCAGGGGTCAAAATTAACTAAATGCCTATTTTAGGTTTAGGTTAATATATATTTTCCGCTGCTCTTACTTCCTATATTAAGTACCATTAATATTCTCTCCTTTTTAACCACCTGTTCGGCATTATTCAATTTGCAACTTCTTTTTTTAATATTTTTATACCAGTGAACTTCTAATGAGAAAGCGCAGTCTATAATTAGAGGAGACAGTGCTAATCTAGCCTTGTGGCAGTGAAGAGCTCAACCATCCTATTTTACAGCAAAAATATGAGGTTCACAGGAAAATCTGGGAATTTAGAGGAATGTGTCAGACAGTATGGCATTTTATAGTATTTCATATGGCACTTCACTGGGTTTTTCTTGGTGATCTCTTTAGGTAGGATATTATCTATTATAAGTATTATAAGCTAGTCATAGGTCTTGATATCACCCCGAAACTGACACGCCCAATTTCATACTGCCGGACAGCATAGAATCCTATGGGGACAGTCCCTGGCTCAATGGCCATTGGATGAATAGGACGAGAGTCTGTTGGCAAATACTTGGGGTGGGAGAGGGGTATAAAGGATTTGCGATTCGTGGTGATCTGCATTGTTTAGTAAAATCAATATAGTTATGGATATGGTGCCACACAAGTATATGCTTACCCTATAGAAGTGAGGAAATCCATGATTAAAATAGCGATGGCGGATAGCGTTATTGTGATTTTCATATCCGACACCGAGCTCCGTGATGCGTTCCCCTCCTGGTCCATCAATCTTCAAAGTAATCTGGCTTCCGAACGACGAATGGTGATATAGTTCCGGCAGATCCCCGGCGTCGACAATTCGGACTCTGTGATACGGGTGCGTGATTGGATTCTCAGCGTAGAGAGCGTCGATCCGGTTGATACGGTTCTTTGTAATGATGAAGATGAGCTGGGTAAGATATGGCAAGAGGCTGCCGTCTTCACCCCCGAAGAGACCCCAGACGATGGGTCGATAGCCGGGGATCAACGGATCACAGCTTGAAAATCCACTTTCATTGAAGAATAGCTCTGTGGGAGGAAGTTTCTGCCATAGAGCAGTAGCTAGCATATTCTCCATCCAGGTATCTTTTCTCTGTGACTCACTGTCCACCGCCAGTCGAACCATTTTGTATTCCTGGAACTTAGCTTTTCCAATCTTATGTATGGTAAAGAGACCTACTTACATCCACGCTACATTTGATAGCTTTGATATTCTCTCCTGCTAACCGTCGAGTGACATTCATTCCCTGCGGTTTCCCAATCCATGAAGATGTATAGGTTTCAGTTATCACCTTCAAAGCGTGGATCCCCTTTTCATTTATAGCCACGACGAATCCATGGAGAGTAGAAAGACGAATAATTGGACTATTAGGAGCTATATACCCCAGAGTGACGACCGTCGTGCCTGAGAGGAACCTCAAGCCTGTGATGTATGTGATGTTCTTCGGCTCGTGCAGAACAGAAACTACCATTGTAGTAAGTTTCTCTGGTATGAGGCCTATGTCAGTTTGAATCTCGTGAGCATATATTGCGTATGGACGGACAGGGAGATCTGGATCGCAGTATATATGACTTTGGACCTCTCTCCATTGATACTGGTCTTGCAGCTCCAGAGGATTGCATATCTCAGATCTGGTGGAATATGTAATATCCATCAACCACTGGCACCGATGCCAGATTTGCTCTCTAAACCGAAATTCATCACCCAGCCGAGCGACTTGACTGTAGAAGTAGAGGCTGGGCCAATCGATTTTCTGTTGAGGATGAAGACAAGAGAGAAAGCTGTACTCTCCCCCAATCTCAAATCGAGTCTTCCAGAAAGTTGGTTCAAAGAAGAGTTCGGCCATACACCGTGAAGCCATTCGGAGAGCGTAGAAGTCTCTTGTAATAAGAAAGCGGGCGATGAGATGCCGGATTTCCGGAGGAAATAGAGTAAAGGAATCACTCTGTGGATTTGATATGGGCCTCTGTGGCAGCTGGATCGTTTGGCCGATAACTTCATTTGCATCGACTTGCCCATTTGGAGGCCGATCGCTGGAGTAACCAGGACCAATAGTCCGCCTGGCCCAGGGTGAACGGATCGATAACGCCTTTGCCAGTCTTTCTAAAGGAATCGAGGGGGAAAGAGCCCGCAGCATATTCCAGCAGGCATCATGAATAAGGAATGTCTCCCTGACTGGCAGCCGCCTCTTATTGATGGACTGAATATCAAACGTCAAATTCTCGCCAGGGATGATTAGATGGTATTTTCTTTGAGGATTATAATGTTCTGTTGTGTCATAATCATGAATCCCAATACCGGTAATTCGATAGGTACCTTCGGCCTTAAGCACCATAGACACAGTTAATGTTATAGCTCAGTAATGCTGAGAAGATTGGAACATACAGACTCGAACCTCCCTCATCCAAGGTCTATGAATAGACCCATCGGCATCATAGTCACAGACCTGGCACAAGGCTAGCTCCATGTTTGAATGTTGGTTGCACTTGAAAATTGAAATCTCTGTCTGGGAAAATGTTGTACTTGCAGTGCCGTCATATTGACGCATACTACTCATTGTAAGTCACTTTCCGAGTAGGGCCCTATTTGTGAACCTTTAGGTAACAAAAGAGTAGAAAGCAACAAGGCAAAAAAAGCCAGTGACACTACACTAAGAAAAGAAGACTACATCACAGCATGTTGACTCCGGGCAAGCCGAAACACCCGTCCAACTATCTATGAAACAGTCATAGTGATATCTCTGATGTGAACCAGATGGGCATGGATGCGCTTGGCATCCTCCGGTATTGTTAAATCGAGCCTCTCCTCGTAGTTCTGGTGGCCTTCCAGGACGACAGAAGCAGACTCCCCCCCCCATCTCTGGCTGATAGATGAAGAACTGGCACATTTTGCCAACTCCAATGATGCCATATAGCATTGCGGGGACTTGAGCAATCTGCGCAACGCCGGGGAGATACCGCTCTAACTGTCTCCTTCCTTCATTCCATCCCTCCCGACCTGGCTCTCGGATCTGTCGCTTACACTGGGTCACGAGGAAGTGCAGCTCCTCTCTGTCGTTGGTGCCATCTCGGGGGACCCATCGGCTACTGTTGAAGTCGAGGTAGCCGGCAAAAACCTTGTCTTGGGGATGGTGGACAAACATGTCGCTTGAGGGAAAGTAATGCCCGAGCATGAAGTTCCACAAACCTGCGACCTTGCCCTCGTAATCGGTGGTGTTCATTGACCCGACCTCTTGCCAAAACACAGGCATATCTGTATACTGGGCTCAAAATTAGAACTGTGTACTTTTGTAACTTGCCAATGCTGGATTGAACACGTACTATGGGCGGCTCCGGCGCTCGCACTTCATTCACTGATGTATCGGGGACATTGCTCGCATCTGACTCCATTTTGAAGGAAATTCACTTGCAGCCTGTTAAAAAAGTATGTCTGGTCAGCCTCTAGCCTGCAGGACTTGTTCCATTTCCTTCTCCCTCCCTCTCTATCCCCATGAACCCCCTGACACGTACGGTAGACGCAGGAAGATAGCTGCGGCAGATGACGAACAAGAGTCTTCGGCCAATCGGACAAGATCAGAGACAGTAAGAGGCGGACAAGAGCTATGAAGTTGGATCAAGGAGCTCGAAACGGCGCAAGTTTGCTGGTAGAGATTTCTGTTTTGATTTCGACACAAATCTGTGTGTTGAGCTCTCTCGCTTAGCTTTAGTAGTCGCGTTTTCCTTGTCGACTTGCTCTCACTTGAACGCGTCGAGCACCAGAGACATACGCGCTTGTGACACCAGGCTACCATAGTAGGCAAGCAATTATCCTGTATATTACCACCTATCCACTACTCTATAACCATGCAGCGATCAGTTGTATACTAGTATTAGGTTCTGTCAGTGAACAGATGCCTAGAGGGTCCTCTCCATGTATGCCCTAGTCAACTTCCACTGATGTGCCATATATAAGTATCAGTCTATTCAGCCTGCGATTATATTTCTGGAAAGACCAAAGAAAGTGTGCTGTACCCTGAGCGCTCCTTGGTGACCCGGCTCCTTATACCAATTCTTCTGCGTCTGCGGCTTTTATAGGCTGCTGCCCACTGAGAAACCACTGGCTCAAAAGCCCTGGCAGATCAGTCAAGAAGTGATCAAGGGCATCCACCACAACGAGACCAAAGGCGCACAGTAGACCAAGGATGGAAAAAACAGTAAAGCCATATTAGGCGTTCATGAAGCTTTTACTGTTTTTTGGCTGGTCTGTAGTAAGCGCGACTTGCACTGCTGTGAGAACCAGAGTCCACTTGATAGAGTAGATGGGGACAATGACAAAACGCCTACTGGTGTATATTTCTATTTTAAATTGGCTGCAAATTGTTTATAGTATACTATGCAGTCTGACCATGTTACTACTATTCCAGGGTTTAGAGTGAAATAGTCAACAGGCAAGGAAAATGCGTATTCTTAAGGGACTTGGAAATCATGCATTGATATCAAATGGCCAGATGGACCATAGTGTTGCTTCATCCTTTACCGGCTCATCTTCTAGATCCTTATTTGTCAGAACGGCTTGCAGCATCCCTTGAAACAGCTCCTCATGGGCGGCCTTTGTTTCCTCCCAGCTCTCCAGAGGTACCCATCCATCAGAAGCCGTGTTCAATAGGCCTGCAAGGTCACTTCTTAAAGTCTGTGCCGCTTCAAAAAGCTTATACTCCCTTTGGTGATTTGCCAGTTCTTCGGATGATGGCAGGGGATATGGACATGGACCAGTGAGCCCCAGCTCTTTCCAGTGTTGAGCCGCCTCGATCATCTCATGATGTAGGGCAACTGCGCCGTTCTTCCATGTAAGATAGCAATAGCGAAAGGGCCGGAAGAGGTTCTCATCAAGTAATCTGGGGCGAGCGAGCTTGGGGGTAAGGAACTGGGAGGAAACATCGTACGCTTGGGTATAGATTTCCTGCCCTGTCTCAAGGCATTGAGCAAAGTCAGGCACTTCATCTGCATACCAAAAGGACGGTTCAATACTGCTGGCCTGCCAGTCAATATCCCCGTGACGACAGAGGGGTCATCATCTGAAACAAAAATGTTCCTTTTGTGTAGGTCAGGATGAAACAGTAACGGGTTGGATGCCTCCAGGATGCGTGAGTCGGCAGACATTTGTCGGAGTAGGACCCTGCAGCATTCTAAGAGGCGCAGGTGTGATTGAACTGATCCATGGTATGTAGGTTCGCTTTCGGATTCGGCGCCTACTGGAGGAATCCGGGAGAAACCAGCAGCAATAAGTCCTTCAAAGTATTCACTTAGGGTTGTCCCTTTGTCTCATGTGAGTTCACATAAAATACCTTTACCATCGAACGTGATGGGACTTACAAGGCCCTTGATTTGGTTTCGTGTTATGATAATACCTCCGCTCCCCAACATTGCAATCCCAATATCGAGTTCCACAATGCGGCCCGATATAGAAATCTTTATCTAGCTGATGCCTGTGGTCGATACTCGGCAAGGTTTTAGTGAAATATATACTGCCATAGGCTGGAAAATTGAGACTGCCTGCTTCATTACCTTACAGATTGCATTGATGCATTCGACACGCTTGTCGCCAGCCATCTCGGGCCATTTTTCATTGAGGGGAACACCATTGGCATGCTTGAAGATGATGTATTCATGTCCAATAGCATTTCTGGCGTCTGCAGGGTCGTTACTCCAGTCAAGAATTGCCGGTATGGGAATGGTAGTTTTGGCCTGCACTAAAGGGGTTATTTTGATTAGAGGTATATAACTTAATAGCTAGTAGCTAGTTATTTAATACTCACAGTACTTGATTGTCGCAAGCTCTGAGGCTGTAAGTAGTCCTCCTGGGCCAGCCAATGCGAAAGGAAGTCTTGCCACAACCTTTTTAGCATTATCCATTGTGAAAATGAACACTCTATTAAATCCCCCTTCAATCCTTTGGCAGTTCTCAATAGCTTCTGCTCCAGGGCATAGCTCGATTACCTTCTGAGAAAGGGCCCCAAAAGTGAAGTCAATATAACGCGCGCCACGCTCTAGTTTGTCATGACGAAGCCATCGGCCGCTTGTATACGCAAAAGGCTCTAGGCCTATAACAACTTCAGTCTCTCTTGCAGGAAGAAACAGTTCAAAAAAGGTGCTACCCGCCTTCCACACTTGGTCTTCGGAGAATAATTCAGCGAATATATAAGCTTATTATCCCCCCCCTTCTACTTCACTCTTGCTTTGATCCTTGGACAAGATTTACAGAAAGAAAATGTCATCTCAAGACTCTGCCTGGTCGGAACGACAAAACTTCCTAAATCACTGTTATATGCAAAGGCAAGTGACTCTAGATATAGTAGTTAGCCCCTGCGAGCTTTAGTCATTCTCTGTAGTCACTACAAACCTACATGCATCATATGGATTCTCTTTATAATAGAAAAGATTATGACCTTACTTAATAAGTAAAGGAAAACCTTTACTCCTGGGCGCTGTGTCCTTTTTCTTTAACTTTTGCTAATTTTAAACCTAGCCTGTTAAATATCCATCCTCTCACTCTTCAGGATTACCTTCACCCAAGAAACTATCAATATATCCTCTTTGTCATTTGTGAGAAACTGGAACTATGTCCTAATTATAAAGTTCCAAGAAAAGTGCGGCTGAGAGGTGTGAATTTATATGAATTTATATTACTTCTAAACTAGTGTAAAGCTAGGCCTGAAGATATTCAACTCACCACTACTAATTTCAATGATGTTTATTCCTAACTCTCAAGAAAGGTCCTTGCTGGCGGGATCGCATGTTTTCTCAAACCACTTGAACACGATAACAGAAGGGCAGCTATCTGTGAATTAGGAGTTTATAAGTAAATAGAGACTTTAAGTCTTCATGATCATGTCTAAGTTCCTCGCTTAATTGGTGTTGTTCAAGATGAGCAAGAAGAGTCTCATATTATTGGCATTCCATTGATATGGGTGCAATGTGATAGTAGAACTCTATAATGTTCTATAAGACCTGAAACCTTATTTGATCTGCGCAAGTGATGGGGCATGTAGGTAACAAGCTCCTTAGATTACTTATATACAGTGAATATTGTCTGGGGGATGTTAAGGCAAAATGTTTGGATCAATGTCAATAAAAATGCGTGGCTTATTGATTTTGGCGGTGGTTACACCTGAGGATGGGTAGAGAAGAGCTGCATGGAGACAATTGAAGGCGATGGGGAGGGTCTCTCCAAAATCCGGGGTCTCTTGTTTCAAGAGAAACATTCTTAAAGAAATGTAAATGTCTCTCTTTGGAGCAGGCTATTCCATTGTAAGATCTCTTGTATAGCCTCGCCCTGAGTAGATACTCAGACCATCAAGCAATCTGTCACTTCTCCTACTCATCCTTTCCGTAGGCCCGAAGTAACTACTTGTAATAGAACCAGACGTTGAGTCTTGCATGGTAAGAACATAAATATCTCTATATTTCTAAGATACTTGATATAACCCTCTAACCGATTATCTTTCATGATATTCTTTAGAGTCGAGCCTTCAGTCAGCATAACTCCATGTTACATATTTTTCAAGGAAATATATTCTAGGTATACTCAATCTAAGGAGACTTGCAGTATATACTCATCTACGACCAAGTGGATGAGCCGCGGAATCTCCATCTACATTAACACAGCATACTTTGCAAACTCTTCATCAGCCAGCAATCTCTCCATCTGCTCTTCCACCAAGTTAATCTTAACTTCAATGCCTGTCTCCCCCCGCCGTCCAAACGAGGGCAATATCAGATAATATGATGGGATAAACGGTGGATCCATCAAATTGCGCATCGCACAGAAGGTCCCCACTCCAAGATCCATCTCACCCGGGGTGGAAAACAGGTGTTCCCATGAATTAAAGAAGAAGTCGCGCTCCAGCAGCTCCAGTGGTGGAGGGATTCCCTTCTGAGCCTGCTGGAAGAGATACTCATTGATAAGTCGTAGGTTGGCATTTGTCGCGTCCCTGCGTAGAGAGGTTTGGACTGTAGAAATAACATCTGTATCTTCCTGTTGAGCAAGGAGACATGCAAAGGCGTTGCCGAAGAAGTCTGCTGGTAAAGGGGGAGCCAGTCTTGCCCGCATATCAACTGCTATCATGCTGTTGCTTGTATTCAAGTTCTTCCCACGGGCACGCATGACGCACCGCAATGCCAACGCCATAAATGCTTCAAAGACAGTCGGCCGGAGGGATGTAAACTCATGCATAGCAGTGCGAAGAGCATCTAGTTTCTGCGGAGAAAAATGGAACATCTGACTGACGATCCTGTCACTTCCCTCTGGAGAGGGCTGCAGACTGTCAGGAGGATACTGATGGAATAGCTTCTCCCAGGTCCGGAAGCCATGTATATCTTCCTGTACCGTGGACAAATCGACGCTCTTCATCAACAAAGCCCTGTCGTGCATGGCCGAGTGCTCATAATCTATATTCTCGCCCCGTGTACGCTTGAACCAGTGTCTTATAAATCCCGCGAACCCGAACCCGTCAGTGATCTGGTGGTGAACCTGTGCCACCAGCACGAGCCCCCTACTTAGCACTGTCAACTGGACAGCGAACCCAGGCAGGTCGCTATGCCGAGCACGCATGGAGGCCAAATCCAGCCCCGTCGCAAAGTCGGCCATTGGAAGAGCTGTATCGGGGAATCCGCGTCTGGGTTGTAGAGCTTCTATACCAATGTCTGGTCGAAGAACAACGGTAAAGGCGATGCTGGAAGACTCCTCAACAAGAATTGAGGACAGACCATTGTTGGTAACCACCCGTCCCAGCAGCTGTGGATACGCCAGCTGGCCGTCCTCCAGCGGTTGCAAGAAAGAGCGCAGCGAGTGCTGCAGTCGTGAGACCAAGTCCTGCACATCCCCCTTATCAGTAGAATAGATGAACGCCTGGCGGATGTAGCATGGCGGGACCTGCAGATCGCTTGAGGAGAGGGGATAGCTGGCCTCAAAGGGGCGCGAGGGTTGGATTGTGTATGTTGCCATTTCTGATTGATAAGGAGTGGTGGGGTAAAGGAAACCAGGGGTCGCCAATCTGATATATATATGTGGAGTCTAATGGTTAGGGCCAGCGCTAACTTGTATAGGCAATAGTGAGAGTAGTTATTCAGCTAGTGACTACTAGACTGCCAAGGATAAAAGAGATTAAAATATGCAAATATAACAAATATAGTAAATTAAAAACAATCTTATTCTTTACTCCTCTCTTCTAATAAATAATACTACCCTTTAGCCTGTCTTTTCAGACATAAAGATCAACACCACACCATGCCATTCCATCTAATGTCCACCAGTGCCTGCTCCATCAGATCGCTGACACCAGGAGAGGCTAAAAAACCATTCTGTCTCATATACTAGTGTTTATGGCACAATGTCCAGAGTCGAAGCCTCGGTGGCCTCTCTGGTGTTGGGCGATAGATAGCATTAACCATGTGCTATATATCAAGAGAATCTATGGTGGACAAAGCTTAATGGATATCTTTTTAGCCTGATGATTTGACCACGCTACAATGTAATGCGGAGAAAGAGGACTGTTAGTTCCCTATAGAACAACCACAGCAGCTCTACTATAAATGAAATGCTTAAGCATCAGCCTCGTTTGTCTTGTATATCTAGCCTCTTCAGTTCAAAGCATAGCTTGTCCCGCTCAGCCGAATTTAGAGGCTGATACTTGGTGTTTCACCCTCCTCACCGCATCTTAAATCCCCTCTTGAAGCCCTATTCCTGTCTTCAAATTCACCTAGAGACCATAGATAGTCTGGTCCGGTCAGTGTACGACCCAAACTTACTACAAGCAACACACTCGCGGCAGGGGGTTGATGGTAAGAAGGATTTTTAACTAGCATGTTTTCACGATAGAATCTACCACCCATAAACAAGGATAGAGATCTCATCGCCGGTAACCTTGCACAAGACCAGGCCACGCAGATCAACGGAGTAGTAGGCCGGTAGAGGTGGTATCGGAGCCATTGCGAGATGCGGAATAAATAATTAAGTTTATACTGATATAAATTATATGTTGTAATAATTCTGTAGAGGATACCATATATTATTAAGTATATGCCAGAGGCACTATAGTAGTCTCTCTCATCATTGCCTTGAGCTTTTAAGCAGCACACCTAGAGATCTAAGGGAAAGATGTCACTAGCCAAGCATTACCAGCATATTAATGGCAGTGTTGGCTTAAACTATTCATCAGGTCAGCTCCTCACGGACATTCTCTGTAATATTTATATTTCTAAATTAATCAGCTTTAGCTTCCTGTAGGAGGTATTTCCTTCTACATACCTCCTGAATTGCATATAGCAACAAGAGATGCCATTAACCACTAGAGGTGACTCAAAATAAAGGAGCTTTGATTAACATTATCCAGTCATTAGGCATACAGCTTATTAGGCCTGGGTCTCACTGCAGGAAATGAGGTGAAACTGCAGTGTCCAGTCTGTGTACTTGGCTGTGAAAATGTACCTGTGCTATCATGTATAGCATCTCTAAGTGCAGGCTGTGTAGTTTCCCCCCACATCACCACACCCAAGGCAACGGTATGTGAATCCTCATTTCTAGCAGGGTGGCAGGCCGCACTGATAGCAGCACTGCAGGACCCTGCAATGGGAATTTCAGAGCTGAATCTTCTGAATGCTAGAACACCCAATATACACACCATGAGAGCCAGCAGGATAGCCCCCAGAGCGATAGCCGTGGTGGAAATACAAATAAAGCTCTTCGTGAGCCCTGTGTCCATCTGGCCTTGCCTGGTGTACGGGATGAACACGGCAAAGAACATGCTCTGCGAAGCCAGCCAGTGAAGAGCCGTATTGCCAATCAAGAGGGGGAGGCTGTACTTGAATGGCATGCCCAGCAGGTATGTTGACTGCTGCTCGCTGTCTTTGGCTGGCCACGTCACTCGTAGCGGCTTGGGAGCAGCCCCATAAGAGCTATACTCGGCGGCAGCAAGTATACTCGCCAGGATATTGCTATAGCCCAGAGAAATGAGGGTCACGGCCAGCTGCGGCAGGTTGGCTGCAATCAGCGTGCCCAGGGAATGGAGTCCCGGGTGCGTTTTGATAGATTCTTGGTTTTTGAGGTTTGTGGCCTGGAAATTTCTGAGCGCGTCTCTGCTAAATGGCCGCAGATAGCTATAGCTGTTCAAGGAGATAAGGTAGAACGCAGACAGTCCAAAACAAGCAAGACACAGGCAAAGCATTGCGCACCATCTCCAGCGACTCGCTCCCCGTACCCAGCGGCCGGGGCGTGAGAGGCGCCTAGCTGTAGATAGAGTATGCCGAGTCTGTTGAGCATCCTGTATACTACTCCTCCACGCACCACGACACACATCTGCCTAGAAAAGTATGTTAGTATGAGTATAGTATGGCCATTTCTGCTGTACCTTGGACATCCAACACAGCCCCTGTGTTGTGGGATCGGGGTGTTGTAGAAATGAGTGGATAGCATCGCCTATCGTTAATAGGGGCCGCGCACGCCCACGGCCAATTCTGGCAGCCAGGAACATCACCGTCACCTTAACCAGTGTCGCCAGCGAAATGGCAGTAGCAATTAGAGGGCTGAAGCGCGCCTCACAGTTCCCATGACTGCGGACCGCCAGGCACTCTGAGAAGGGGTACTCTTGAAGCCCAGGCGTGCCCGGGAGGGCGTCGGCGAACGGTGTTGTATCCGTACATTGTGAACTATTATTTTCCTGGGTAGAGAAGGAGGTGGTGAGAGCCACTGAGTGAAGATGGTTGGAGCCATTATACGTTAGTGTGTCAACAGGCATTGCAAAGCGCACCGCCGCATCTCCCCCTTGGCTGACTGTGAGGTTATCCCCGAGGAGGACCAGCAGCCGGACCCCATCATTCCACTCGCCATATATAATGCCCTGGCACTGCTCAATGGATAGTCGCTGATAATTCCCCTGGCGGATGGTGGACGCAAATGCGGTCCAGCTCAATGGTGGCGAGGACGCTGCTTGGAATGGTTGATTAGGAGGCGCAAAGCACTCTTGCAGGGCGGGCGTCGTGAGATCCTGGACATTAGTCGAGTTGAGATCATGAGGCGCTAGAACTATGGTGTATTGGCCAATAGCCCAGGAGTGAAAGACCATGGAGTTATACAACAGATGAAAAGGGGTTGTTGTAATCAACAAGAGCAGCGCGAGAACACATCGATAGCGGTTGACAATGAACAGGTTGCGGATGCTACCGGAGCCAATATCCAGCCACTTGAATTGGGCATGGCGGGCATCAATCTCCTCCCGCGTGGGAGCAACAAGCCTCTGCATGCAATAGTTGCTTGCTGCTAGAATAACAGTGCTTAATATATTAATAATGACATGTAGTGCAGTGTTCCATCGTTCGGCAACGTCGCAGTCGCCCCGGTAGGCAACTAGAGAACTGGAAAAGTCCCCCTCGGATGGGTAGCGACGGGACAAGATAGCCATAGCAGCAAGAAGAATAGTGTTGAGCAAAAAGATGGCCGATGACACTTGAGCGCAGAGGTAGACCCCGCGGATCCATTTGGGCTCATTCTTATTATTCTCTGACCGGTCCATTAGGATAAGGACAGTTGATTCAAGTGAGGTATGACTGCTATATTTGCCAATCCCGAGCATATAGATAGATAGATAGATAAATAGATACTCATCTACAGCCAAGTACATTCTATATCTTGGACGCCTTATCAAGTGTCATGCATAGGAGCGCCTATGCTGCGGGGTGTCTATTTTAATGTATGACAAGCATTCCTGGTTGAGGGTATCAAATTAATCTTCCCACTGACTTTTCCACAGTCTATATCAACCGTATCTATGGTTTTCTTGTGGAATTTCAATAAAGAATATTATATTCAACATTTAATCCAACATCTTTACTAATTGCCATGTGTATAGGTGATATCTATCAAGTATTAAGTCTTATATTATTATAAATACTATGCCTCCTGGCTTCATCCCTTGCACCTGTAGTGTATCACAAATGCTATATGGTCGGGTGCACATGTACGCTGTACTAGGGTACCCTGTATGATATGTACTTGGCCGTAGCATAGGAATCAGTTTACTCTATATGTGGCCAAATGAATAGAATATATGTCTAGATGTTATGTCTACTGAATTCTACATCTTAACTAGTTGTATCTCTGAATTTTACACTATAGTGACCATAGAGACATTGAACAATATAACTATTATACTACCCTCCAGCTGCTTCTCTCTGTCAAGCCTAGCTGCCACCTCCTTACTGTTGGGTACTTCACCCGAAGATAGCCATGTTCAAATGGCTCTACTGTCATCTAATATGCTCTTTATAATAAGCCCACTGACAAGATGGCTGTGCATGCAAAGAATGTGCTTATGCCCCTGCATAGGGCTTCTAGCTGAGCAAATCTGACATTTAGTGGAAGAGAGAATCAGGAGATATGTGTTGCAGGAACTTCTCATGAGGTTATAAATACAGCCCTGATCCTTCTTTTATCTACACCCCGTCAGACATTACATCTCCAAGAACCTAGCAAGCTAATATTTTCCCTCAAGATGAAGTACAACGTCCCTCTGACCATCTCACTCCTGCTAAGTGTCGTCATGGCCATGCCTCTTAACCACCAGCTTCACAGGCCTCCCTACAAGCGCACAGTTGAGGACAAATACAGTGACAACTGGGCTGGCGCCGTCTTGGTCGGCACAGGGTACAACAGCGTGACGGCTGAGTTCACGGTGCCGACCCCTTCAGCCCCCCCTGGCGGCAATAGCAGTAGTGAGGAGAGCTACTGTGCCGCAGCCTGGGTGGGCATTGATGGCGACACCTGCGAGACTGCGATCCTACAGAGTGGCGTCAACTTTTGTGTTAAAGGCAGCGAGGTGTCCTTTAACGCGTGGTACGAGTGGTATCCAGAAGACCAGTATACCCTTGACCTGGCCATCTCTGCTGGCGATGTGGTCAAGGTAACAGTTATGACCAGTAATGTTTCCAGCACTGCAACAATTGAGAACACTACAACAGACAAGTCGGCCATATACACCTTTGCTAATACGAGACACGACCCTCTGTGCGAATATAATGCCGAGTGGATCGTGGAGGACTTCAAGATCAATAACAATTCATTTGTTCCCTTTGCAGACTTCGGCACTGTCACCTTCTCCTCTGCCTCGGCCGGTACTACATCTGGCGACACCGTCGGTCCTGCCGATGCTACCCTTTTCAATATTATACAAGAGAATGGCCTTCTCACTTCAGTCTCTGTTACTGAAGACTCTGTCACTGTGACCTACATTTAGCTGCCACTGTCAGCTGTTTGACTTGCGTGACTGTGGGGCAGATTCAATATGACTGTGTATTGAATGAAAGGACTTGGCCATTTTCTTTACTAGATCGCCAGAAAGGTACTTCTATGTTTTATGGAATAGTTAATTTACTGCTGGAGCTTGGTTGAATAAGCTGTTACTTCTAGAATTTTCAGCTCACAATTAATCAGCATTGCCAAATTATAAATATATAGACACATACTTGGCCAAGGGTTATATGTATAATTATATAGTATATACTCATCTACGGCCAAGCGTATCCAGTGACAACCCCAGGTTCCGGTGTCTATGGCTGTAATGGCATTAGTTGAATTAAGGTATAACGGGCTGACCCCACCAAACCCGTGGCGGGTCGGTTTGACCCGAACTATTTAGCAGGGATCTGTGAGTGGGACTCGTCAGTATGCAACTATAATTCGCCAAACAGGGCAAGATAAACGACCCCTGGGCTCATATGGCCAGTTGAAGGAGTTCCAGATATTTCTATCTGGCTTGTGGATTATTTCTCGGGGAAAAAACTATATTAAGTTACTCCTAGAAGGATTCTCTATATAGTAGTCTAGCGTCTGTATGCCTTTACAATGGTCTAACAAGCTTGCATATTTAAGCCACGGATTGTATCGGAATAGGGGTGTTAGAGAGTGTTACCGAGCAGGGTACTTAGACTAATATAGTCAATAATTTATATATAGCTAAGTATATATAGTGACAATGATTAATAAACTCAGCATAATGCTAGATATCCTCCTTTATTAATCTAGAGGGAGGAATAATTGGGCTCCAGCTATCACACACAGCAATCTCACGCCAGCGTGGTGATGACTTTGCCCTCTAGTAGGTAGTCCACTGCATATATCATATTTAGTGACCCAAGAAGCTACTTATATTAATCATATAGAAAATCTTAGAGCTTTAAATTCTTTAGAATAATAATAATCAGCAAATAGCAAAGCTTAAAGGTTATAATTAGGTGAAAGCTACACTAATTTACACTATATACTGGGCATAAGTAGTATATAAGGTAGTTTTAATAATGCTATGACTTTTAAATTGCCACTAGGCGACATTTCCAATTAACTTAGGTAGCATGGCTATTCACTAATAAGTATAGATAAAGACTCTATATATTATCACTGCGTACAAATTCGTGGTAAATGATAATATATCTAATTAGTGTCTAATTATAGTCTCATTCTTGGAAAGACTAAAAGCAAGTCAAGTATATATTATTTAAGTTAAGGGAGTAGATCTATAGCACTAAATTATATCATGTAGAAAACACTACAATACTTTTAGAATATAGAGACACTTGTTGATTTCCTGCTAAAAATTCTGAACATTTTGTCGTGGTAAAATTGCCAAAGCCGGCACCCTCCATGGGATAACACCAGAGTCTGTAAACTAAATCAGCCTAGAACTCCCATCCACTTGTATCTCCATTCCAGTCCCGGCTACACCATTTCCTGTCTGGCACCTTGACCAAGCCATATTGAGGTAGGAATTTGATATTCCATTTATATTTGATGTCTCCGCGCTTACAATCGAAGAAGCCGACAAAGTACCTAGTAGCTATGTTAGAAAGATAGATACAAAGGAATAGACAGGGAGAGGGAGAGGGGGGAATGCTGTATAGTATACTAACAAATTTCGTCTCTCCCAGTTCCATACCAAATTTCTCGGTGCAGCGAAGATCGGATAATATCCCAGAGACATCATTTGGTTATATCCATTCTCAAAGGCAGTCCGCACGGCGTCGCGCTGTTCCCTTGGCAGCTCCCAAAAAGGTGCTGGATCTATCTCCTTGCCCAGACACACGCCAGGAACAATCTCCCAGACCAGATGGGTCAAGTAACCGCCTGGGACCACCCCGTCCTCATCCTGTTTGCCCTCTGACCACGCGAGCAGCTTAGGCGTTATATCTGATCCTCCTTCAGTCATATTGCGAAGTGCTTCAAGCTCGATATGCGTGTATGATGTTGCCTGTGGAGCTCGGATGCGCGCAGGCTCAATCTCAGTGCCTATCCAGGGGATCTGCTGGTAGATCCGCATCAGGGCCTGTTGGTTTGGGTTTGGGTCGCTTTCATCATGGCAAAGAAGCTTTATAGCAGCGAAGGAGGGCTGAGAGCCGCTCCGGATATCTTCTTCGTCCATCTGGTGCTCCTTTTCATTCACCTTAGATATGATTCTCCAGGTGGAGGGGGCAGGTGATGTAAGCGAAATCACAGTGCCGGGGGCGACCTGACACTTTCGAAACCAGGTGTGTGGCTCCATGTTGATGCTGATGAGTGAATCTAGTGATGGGAGTCTCTAGGCAGAGGCGGATGTCTAAATGGAGGGGAAAAAAGCATCTTATAATTACAGTTATGCATCTAGCTACCCCTAACCTTTATGTTCCATGGTTCAGGCCTAATGGCGTCGATCATCCACATGCCGTACAACTGGGGAAGCATATATAAGGTAGGTGACTATTCATAATTCCATATCATTGATTTTGCACTGATTGACTTGTTGAAGTTTACTATCCATATCTCTGGAGAAAACATGCTGTTAGACCCTATAGCCCCTCTGATTGGCTGGAAGGATAATGATCCAGTTTCGTTCGGACCGACATTCCCCATTTGGTAACCCAAAAGGCGTATCTTGGATGAGTCATCAGAATCAGTTCCTTGCCGGCATTCATTTATTATAACCAAGACAAGATCTCAACACTGAGAAACCGCCACCAGCTGCCATGTCAGATAATGAGCTCCCATCATCTCTTTTAGATGATATTGACCTTCAATACTCCCTCTTTCCTGACTTACCCAATCTAATAAACGACGAGGGGTTCGAACTGAGCCCACTTGATCGCTGGAAGAACTCCCCGCCAGAGACAGAAGCTGCTCTGCTCAGTGATATCGCAAACTCCATCACAACTGCGAACAACGACAATCTACCGAATGCCTCTCATGATTCTCTCACTTCCTCGCAACGTCGTCGACAGCCTCACCGCTCAACGCCATCCGTTGCCGCGTCTGACTCCACCAGGTCGAGCGTGTCCAGTAGCTCAGCTTCATCTGCCCACAGCTTTGCGTCAACCCTCTCGGGATCGTTTGGTCGGTTCTATGCCGGAGTTCCAACACGGCGCCGACGCCGGAGACGCCAGCGCAGGAAGTCTCCATCCCCTGGTGGCTGTACTATGAAGCCATTGCCAACACGGCCATACCAGTGCACATTTTGCACCGATGTGTTTAAATCAAAGCATGACTGGGTACGGCATGAGAAGAGTCTGCATCTTTCGCTGGAAAGTTGGACTTGCGCGCCTTTTGGACCGACCTATACGGATGCATCTTCATCTCTCTCACGATGCGTGTTTTGCAATAGCGAACACCCATCAGAAGCCCATCTTCGCAACCATCGCTTTTGGGAATGTCAGGAAAAGCCATGTGCCCTTCGTACATTTTATCGCAAAGACCATCTGGTCCAGCATCTACGGTTGATGCATGGAGTTGAGAAGGGTAGTTCTCAGGTGGAGGCTTGGAGGTCCGAAGTGACACATATCAATTCGCGATGTGGCTTTTGCATGGAGGTCTTTACTCGGTGGACAGACCGCAATGATCATCTTGCCGCCCATTTCCGGCAGGGCCTCTTAATGAAGGATTGGAAAGGCTGTCGCGGGCTTGATCCTGCCGTGGCCCTGGCGGTTGAAAATGCCATGCCGCCGTACCTTATTGGCGCTGAATCTGCTGGCCTTGATCCCTTCAGCGCCTCGAAAAGATGCAATAATGACCCGAGTCTTGGTGATGCGTGCTGTCTGCAGCGTGGAGAAACCCAACCAACTCCGTTTGAGCAGCTGACAGAACACTTGATCCGTTTTGTGCGCGAAAACCAAGCAACTGGAGTGGCCGTCACGGATGGTTCAATCCAGCAGGAAGCACGCTCTTTTGTGTATGGTGATGCAGACCCTTGGAATCAAACCGCAGCAGACAATCCGGACTGGCTGCAACTATTCAAAGATGGGATGGGATTAGATCCCTCTTCGGCTGGAAATCTCCAAGTTCTCGACCGATGCGCAGCCTCATCAAAACCATTCTTCCCCCTCCCATGGACACCAAACACAGCAGAAATCCATGGGTCTGACTCTTCCATCTGGTCCTGGCAAAGCCCCGAGTGCCTTGTAGAGTTTCGCAGGTCCAACGATCCGGAAGTATCGAACAATCCTGATATACCATAGTCACAGGTATTATTATAGTAGAGTGTCATTCACTGTTCTATATCATTCAGCCTTGGAGTTCAGCCACTATTCAAGATCATTATAGCCATGCTCCTCCATCCAGTCGTCGTTGGCAAAAGTCGTGAGATAATTACGAAGACTGTCCGGCAGTATTACGACAACAAGCTTATCCTCCACATTCAGTTCGGGGTGAGCTTCCATGAGCTGGACCAGTGCAGCAACCGTCGCCCCCGAGGATCCTCCACAAAGAAGCCCTTCCTCTCGCACAAGGCTGCGTGCATACCGGAAAGAATCTCGATCAGAGGTTTTTATCCACAGGTCGGGCTCTGCTTGATCCAACACCTGTGGCACAAAGTCGTATCCGATTCCTTCCACCTTGTATTCAGCTTTGAACTCGTTCAGCCCCTCTGGCTGAGCAAGAATGGATCCAAGAGGATCGACCGCCACGATCAGGACATTCTTGCTGTGTTTCTTAAGGCCTCTCGCGGTGCCGGTAACAGTGCCCCCAGTTCCAGCTCCGCTGATCACAATATTGACCCGTCCTTCAGTCTGATACCACAGTTCTTCCGCGGTCCCAAACTCGTGCGCCGCTGGATTTTCTGCATTGGTATATTGGTTCAGGATGAAGGAGTTGGGGGTTTCCTGCTGCAGACGCCGTGCCACGCTGAGGATGGAGTCCGGAGAGTCAATGGGCACCCCGGCCGGTGTACGAACGACTCTCGCTCCCAAGGCTTTCAAAACTCGCTCCTTTTCCAGGGACATCTTCTCCGAGAGGGTAATGATGCATTTGTAGCCTTTGATGGCCGCCATTAGAGCAATAGCAATTCCACTGTCCATCAAGAACGAGTTAGGGTCAAGATTTACGGTTTCTGCTGACCGGCCGCTTCGGACTTACGTGTTGCCACTTGAAGCCTCGATCAAGGTATCTCCCGGTTTGATTTTCCCGTCTCTTTCCGCTTTCTCGACCATGCGCTTGGCGATCCGATCTTTGACTGAACCGCCTGCATTCAGGTATTCGAGTTTGGCGTATACTTGCGCTTTGATGCCGAGCGTTGCAGGGAGGCGGTTCAGACGGACTAACGGCGTTGCTCCAATGCAGTCAGCGACAGATTCTTTTTTGGGTTGACCGAGAAATGGCGATGCTTGGTTGCTTGCTTCCATCTTGTCACTGCCAAGTCACCTGGTAATAGTAGTGGATGAAAGAGACAAGAAGTTCAAGAGTTATCTTTGAAAGTAAATATACGCCTGAAATCATCAAGGCCTTGTTTAAAAGAGGAAATCACAAAGGCTCGATCAGCGGGAGAATTACTTGAAAAGGAAACCCGTAAGGCGTAGAATAAAAGAAAGCCCCACACAACTCCTCCCATCACCAGGATAAATTCAATTATAAGGCTATTCTGTATTTTGAATCTATTTGTTTTAAACCATTTCATTTCCTGGATTTTGCCCTGTCAGCAAAATGTCAACACATCCAGAAAAACTCCAGACGCCTGAGAAACAGACTCGCCTGATCCGACACTTTGAAAAAAGGTATTGATTGTATTTGACATTATGGGTCACAGAGGTCTGACAGGTGGCAGTTCGATCGAGGAGCATAACAATGCATGGACAAACCTCTGGGACACCGATAACAGTGACATGTGGGACAGAGGGAAGCCCTCGCCTGCTCTGATTGATCTGATTGAACAGAGGGAAGACATTCTGAGCCCAATTGCAGTTGATGGCCGGAGGAAGAGGGCTCTCGTTCCTGCAAGTATCTGCCTTCCCATTCTCACAAAAATATAAGTCTTACGGGTCCTAGGGATGTGGAAAGGGCTACGATGTGGTCATGCTTTCTCTACATGGGTTCGATGTTGTTGGGCTTGAGATCTCGGCCAAGGGAGTCTCCATCGCAGAGAACTATGCACGGGAAGAGCTCCAGACTCCCCAAGCGTACAATTTCGGGTCTGCTTGGGTAAACAAGTTTGAAAGAGGCTCGGTATCTTTTATTCATGGAGATTTCTTCCAATCGTCCTCTGTTAAGGGGGAGAGGTTTGATATTATTTATGACTACACTGTAAGCCATAAATCTTGCAGGACCTATTATATATATATATATATATATATATATATATATATATATATATATCTCACTGTCTATAGTTTCTTTGTGCTCTCCATCCAACAATGCGTGCTCAATGGGCTTCACGCATGGCTGACCTGTTGGTTTCCGGTGGTCTTCTGCTTTGTTTGGAGTTTCCTCTCTTCAGAGATCCTAGCCTTCCAGGCCCACCGTGGCCCTTGCAAGGCGTCCACTGGAACCTACTCGCTGAGGGTGGTGATGGAATTGTGTATCCTCCCAGGCCGGATCAACAGGGGAAAACGGGGTCTTTCGAGAGGAAATGGTATATCAAGCCTGAGAGGTCGTATGAGAGTGGGAAAGGAACTGATATGTTGAGCGTTTACAAAAGGAAGTAGATTAATAAGTACCTTCAATTAAACTCATAATAGTCATTTCCTTACCGTGCCATCCATCTAAATGTGGAAAGATGGCAATTATGAAGTGGACGATATACATCTCATTAGAAGTATCTTATGATTATATAGCCCATGTGTCTCTTAAATATATCATAAACCCCCTCTAATAATCATAAGATAGGGCTAATCTATTAGGAATATATAAGAATGAGGTATTTTTTATCCACCATTTTGAAAACGCGCCCTACAGGTTTCCTTTTATGATTTAGTGTTATTACCCCTCTTAAGGCTACCCTTAAATATCAGCTGGGCTATCTTGTTGGAACTGAGAAGTCATTCTTCTCTCATTTACAGCAAAGGCTTCCCTTTTGTTAATGAACATAGCCATTTGCAACATGGAAGGATTCGGTACTCAGGCTGTCCGATCAGGCCTGCCGCGAGATGCTGGCACGGGTGCACTGGTAGAACCTGTAAGTACAGCCGATCTACTTTGGATTATTCGCATCTTACATAGTTTCTATTGAGATATTCCTTGCTACGACCTTCGCCCAGCAGCATGTCGGATCTCCGACGGGCTCCTATATCTACAGCCGCTCTGCCAACCCGAACCGGGAAAGCTTTGAGAAAGCCATCGCGGCATTGGAATCTGCAGAGTATGCTATAGCCTTCTCTTCTGGCATGGCTGCAACGGCTGCAGTTCTCCAGGGGCTCGCGTCAAACTCGTCTATTGTTGCCATGGGCAGTCTGTATGGTGGAACACATCGGTACTTGATGCATCTTGCCCCGGCATTTGGCGTGAAAGTATCGTTCGTGAATGATATCCATACAGAACTGGGTCCGCTGCTCAGCCAGGGATCCGACGAAAAGGTGACGGTGGTGTGGATTGAGTCACCCAGCAACCCGACCCTGTCTCTTGTCGATATCAAGAGTGTCGCGGATATGGCCCATGCCGGTGGAGCTCATGTCGTGGTAGACAATACCTTCTTGTCGCCTTACTTCCAGAACCCCTTGAAGCATGGAGCAGATATTGTGCTGCATTCAGTGACCAAGTATATCAATGGACACAGCGTAAGTTTTCACCTTCTTGAAACTGCCTCGAGTTCTATATTCTGAAACGTCTTCTAGGACGTTTTGATGGGGGTGATTGCCTTGAGCTGCCCTGAAATAAGGAAGACGCTCTCCTTCATCCAAAATGCCGCTGGAAGCGTTCCGAGTCCATTTGACTGTTGGCTTGCTCATCGCGGACTGAAAACCCTTCACCTTCGTGCACCGGCAGCGTCTCGCAATGCTCTGGCAATAGCTAAATCATTGGACACGTCGCCCCTTGTTCTGAGCGTCAACTATCCCGGCCTTGACGAACATCCACAACGACGGATTGCACTGTTGCAGCACCGGGATGGACTAGGAGGGGGGATGGTTTCATTTCGCATCCGAGGTGGACGTGATGCTGCTGCCAAGTTCTGTGAGAGTTCAAAGCTTTTCACTCTGGCAGAGAGTTTGGGAGGATTGGAGAGTCTTTGCGAGATACCAGCCGCAATGACGCATAATGCAATGCCGAAGGAGGCGCGAGAGGCAGCTGGGATTTATGACGATTTGATTAGACTCAGTGTGGGGGTGGAGGATACGGATGACTTGGTGCGGGATGTTCTAGAAACCTTGAAAGTCACTGCGATAGTGTCTGCTTAACTAGTTTTCAATGAGGTTCCAGTCGATTGGTTTTACTCATAGAGTAGATATTCTTATGCTAATTACATATAGAAGTCTGACACCGAAAGTATCTAAATTCAGAACAAAAAAATATCAAATTGAGTATGGCTAGAAAATTCGGTTGAATGCTTAGACTTGCCCCAATATGATCGAAGCTCAAATAAAGATGACAAGCTTCGGCGGATGGCTGCCTGCCTTTAAGATTCCCCCGCAAATGCAATCTACGTGTACTCCGCCTTTTGAACAGGGATCGGCATCTGGTCCGCCCGTGGGGTTGCAACAACAACCCTATCCCCCATGCCTATACCCCACGATCATACTCCATGTCCATACTCCAGATCATACCCCGCTCTATTTCAATAGCCGACAGTGCTTAAAGCTTTTTCCTAGTGTGTGAGAGAAAGATATATAAGTGGATTAAACCTCACTATATTAATATTGAACCATGGTCTACATGGGCGTTTTCCCACCAATATGACTCTTTCTATGGAATTGGCAGTTCTTGCTGTGCTGCTGCCACTTGCAGCCAGCGTCACAAATATCACTAGCACCATTAGCCTCTCTCCAGCCCAGACTCCAAGTCCAGGGAAACAGATGCACGATGCCATCTACAACTCCTTCTCTATCGAGTTCTCATTTATGGTGGAGTATGCAGGGAACGACTCGTAAGAGCTATAATCTGATATTTTGGCTCACCCCTTGCTACTATTCCCACTGCTATTCTCACTACTATTATAGGCATCCCAACACCTTCTCGCAGCAGGTAATTCAGAATCTGGTAGATATCAGTGGCGAGCCACCCATGTTTCGGGTTGGAGGGAGTACCCAAAGTCTAGCTGTCTACTATCCCGACCAGGCCGAGGCTATCATTGATCCCTTTGAGTCTATCGCCTCTACACAGCCGAATTACTCATTCATCGGGCCTGCGTTTCTCCAGTCCTTTCACCAGTTCCCTGTTGATACAAAATATATCTTTGGTACGTTTTATTCGTTAATCAAAGGAGTGTTTTTTATTCCTATGCTGATCGACCAGGACTCAACTTTTATAACCCTGATGAGACTCTTTTTGATATAGGCGACGGACTGGCGCAGTGTGTCCTGGAAGCACACGCAGCATACACCAGTCTTGGAGATGCTCTATACGCCTTTGAGATTGGGAATGAGGTTGACGGTGAGCAATGGTGATGTCTAGGGTTAGGGCTGGTCGTAACCCTAACCCTAACAAAGTGAAGGCTGCTAACTATTCCAGTCTGGCCTGGGACTGACATGCGATCTGCCAACTGGACTCTTGATGACTACGTCAAGCAGTGGAACCACTATGCAGCAAATATCAGCCTGAACTTGACAGGAAAGGACGATCTACAACTTTTCCAGGGCTGTGTGTTTGAGTCACCACGTAATGTGTACAACAAGACATCCTAGGACGTTGCCAACGCCGAGGCGGACGGTATGACGACAAAAAGGGCCAAAACGGTTTCTGACCATGATGTTAGCTTCCACCCTTCAAAAGAAGAATGAAGCTTCTTGCTGATCATGGTAGTATATGGGAACGAATTGCGGGTATACGGGAGTTGGCCCGACTATTGAATCCACCATCTTCAACCGAACGCTCGTGCTGTCCATCCTGTGGTACCACGAGTACCTAGGCAATCTGACCAGAGCATCCGGCATCCCCTATGTACTTGGTGAGACGAATTCAATCGCATGTGAAGGGGCAGAAGGCATCTCAGATGTGATGGCGTCTGCGATCTGGGCAGTCGATTACGTGATGTATTTGTCGTCACTGCAGGTTGACCGCGTGCACTTCCACATGTGTACACGATGCCGCTATTCCGCCTGGGTGGCGACTCCCTTCAACGGGACGGATCCGCAGGTATACCCGCTCTATTATGCCAGTCTGTTCAATGCGCAAGTTTTTGCCGGCGGCGAGAAGCAGACCGAGGTGCTGGTCAACACCACTTCCATGGGTGCCTATGCAGTTTATGCCGGGGGTGAGCTGGAATCTCTGGTTGCCGTGAGCGTTTCCATCTGGAATTCTACTGAAGATGCGACTGCACGACCCTACACGGCCCTGCAGCTGCCTGAGGGCTGGGAACAGGCTCGTGTCTTCCGCTTGACCAACCCTGGAGTCGATGTGGCCACAGATATCACGTTTGCTGGCCAGTCAGTCAATCAGGCTGGGGAGATGGTCGGGGAAAAGAAGTATGAAGACGTGTTGGAGAACGGGGTGGTGCTGGTGGGTGCCGGGGAGGCTGTCCTGATCCAGCTGTGATAGCACTATTTTTCAAACTGTGTCTCTATATATTCCCTCTTCTGTAAACAACCATCACATACGACCACAGGGTGTGGAAAACAGGGCTTCCCGTCCGCTCAGCCGTACTTAAGCCACACGCCGGTAGGTTAGTAGTTGGGTGGGTGACCACCAGCGAATCCCTACTGTTGTATGTTTTTTTTATACTTGGCCGTAGATTGAGTTGGAATACCGCCTGTTGGCAAGTAGAATTATTCCCACATGATTGATTCACTCAGCAACTGATAATTTTTGATATATACTCAACCAACTTTATGAGTCGACAATTCCCCCAAGAGTCTCGGCATCCCCCTCCTTCCTATACCGTGATCCTAAAGATTACTTACATATATTAGAAAAGGTTCTATTTCTTTCAAGTTATTAGAGATCTGATGGTTATCCTTTATATAATACCGAAAATATAGGGAAATGTAAACTATAATATCAAATAATAAATATACCTATCCTTATACTTATTATTTAGTATTATTATTAACTATCTCATTCATTGTAAAGCTATCAGTAATTGCTTATAAATTTCCTGACCAAGCACTATTCTCTGTGCCAGGATGCACTAGGAAACTGGTAATAATATTTTCCTATTCTAGCGCTATTTAGCCAGCCTTCCGGCAGGCCCTGTCAGCTTCTGAGATATATAGTCTGACCCTGCTGATACTAGTCCCTTTCTCCTATACATACGCTTACTCTTCAAAGTTTTAGGACTGTGTAAGCGATTGCCCTTAGACCCCGATTCTTTATATCTATCAACTTCATCTACAGTCAACTACAATGTCGAAAATCGATGTCCACCACCACTTCTATTCCACTGCCATCACAGAGGGTAAGCATCACTAGATAGATGAAAATGTCACCTAATTCTTCCAGCCATTGAAAATGCCGGCGGGGATCCTTCCGGCTGGACTCTTCCCCCCTGGACCATAGAAGCCGACAAAGAAATCAACGTCGCGGTGGGAACAGATATCGCCATCCTCTCTGTGACTGCTCCAGGCGCGTGCATCGAAAGCAACCCAGTCAACGCCGCCAAGTTGGCTCGTCAGATCAATGAAGACGGTGCGGCGATCCGAGACGCCCATCCCACCAAATATGGCTTCTTCGCCTCCCTGCCTTCTTTACTCGACACTGACCTTGCCCTCGGCGAGATTGAGTATGCCCTCGAAACTCTCCATGCCGACGGGGTGGTGGTCTTCACCCGCTATGGTGAAGACTACCATTACCTTGGCCATCCAGACTTCCAGCCCATCTGGAAGGAATTGAACCGTCGCAAGGCCGTTGTCTTTGTCCATCCAACCCATCTGGCTGATACTAGACTCATCAGCCCTCACCTCCCGCAGCCGATGTTCGACTACGCCCATGAAACGGGCCGCACAGCCATCGACCTCATCACCAGCGGCGCTCTTGAAAATGCCCCAAACTGCAAGATTATCCTTTCGCACGCTGGTGGGACTTTGCCTTATCTGATCTATCGCGTTGCCGGCATGATTCCGCACACCCCGTTTACTATAGGGAAGACCACCAAGGATTTACTCACCCTCGCAAAGCGCTTCTACTTTGATACCGCCCTCTCTGGCTCAAAGATGACGCTGGACTTGCTGTATTCCTTTGCTTATCCAGGTCATGTACTCTTCGGATCCGACTTTCCTAATGCCCCAAGGGAGGGGATCGAGTATTTCTCTGCCATGTTCGATGCGTACAGTGACGACCATCAGCGGAATACCAGGGAGGCAGCGCTGGCGTTGTTTCCAAGGTTTCGATGAGAATACTATTGGAAGATCAGGGGGATGAATAGTATGAATAGCGAATAAAGTAGTCTTTTCAATTAATGTATTATACCAGCTGTTTGACCATTTTATATATCATCTGGGGTGGCTGGAACCACGTCAATTACCCTAACCCTAACCCTAACAGCAGTTCTATACCAGATTTTGCCTAGCTGTAGATAGAGTAGTCATAAATAGTCGATCTAAATCATCTCAACTCGAGCCCAGGAATGGGCACGCGGCCCATGGCCTCCGATATCCCCCCTCAGCGAGAGATAAACGTGAAGCGAGGACCTTGGACCCGGAGCAAAAGATCATCATGTTGGGTCCCTTGTTGGCGGCCTGCCCCAGCGGCTTTAGGGCGCTGCTCCTCAAGGAGCCCCCAAGTCCCCGACAAGCCCCGCGGCGGCGCTCATGCCTACAGAAGCCTAGGTGGGCGTTTTGCCCTCGATGAGGCCCTTGACGGCCTCCACAGCAATGTTGGTGACGACGCCTGCGGCGATGTTCAGCCCGGCGTTGATGGCCGTTATTAGGCCCGGAATCAGGACTGTGTCCAGCCCGGCCGTCAGCGTTGAGATGGCAGCGCCGACAACGACGCCGATCACCGTCGATGGGTGGCGTTGCCGCTCTCCAAGGGAATCGAACAGGGAAAGGCCGGGACTGACATCAAGACCACCGACAGTGGCAATCAGCTGGAGGTATCTAATCACAACTAGAGAGTGAGTTGAGTGTCTAGTCTCAATGAGGGAAATAGTTGGGGTATCAATCGCAGTTGAAGAAGTGGTATCATCTTTGTAGAGCTATGCCGCATATTAGATAGATCATCCTCATTATGGTGATCATGCCTGCATATTGCTGTTGTACTTAATATAGGGGGTAACCTCTATTATGAATTAAGAGCCTTTTGTTGAATACTATTGTTACTATATTATTATATCTACCTAGAACTTCAAAAGTGCATCAGAACAAAAGCTTTGTTTGACTAAATACATAAGAATCCTGAATATTCATTTATATTTACTATAATTACATCATATATATATAGAATTCATTGGTTATATCTTTTAATACTAGCTAAGCTAGAGCATCTCATTGTACTCTCACTATCTGTATATCTAGTTCTCAAAGTAGGGCTTAGGGTTAGGGCTCTAAAATGACTTTAGGTTCAATGTCCTGGCTTCATCTCTATCATAATCTTGTATCTGATATGGCCTCCCGTTCTTCCTCATTCAAGATGATACCAAAATCCGCACTCAACGAAGCCACCCGTTCCTCTTCGCTCTGGCACCGTCGAACCAACTGCGTCTTCCCGCCGAGATTCTCCTTGACATCGCCATTCACCAGCATACGTTTCCCATATATCTCCTGCCCCCGTCTGAGGAATCGCACCACCAAGACAGTAAACCTCTGGAAACTGTCGGGGCTCTGGCTCGTGAAGAAGTTCATCACCTCAAAGTCTGCGCGCTGAAACTCGGTCTCAGTGAAGGCGTAGAAACTGTTCCATTCCTGCTCGGTCGAGTTGCGATACTGATAGATCCAGTTCTTCTGACTCTCTGTCTGACTGATCTGGCCAGGAAGATAATCGTGTGCCAGTCGGATTTCCTGCGTGCCAATATTCGCCGTCACTACACCTGGTGTCAAGGGTAACGGGGCAATAGGCCCATCTCCCCCGAATCCGGAATCGACCACATATCGACCACAGGGGAGAGAAACGATATTCACAACGTGCACCCTACAAATCAGATCAAGCCCTTGGAAAAAAGGTGAAACGTGTAGATTGAAATAGAGAGATGATACCACCCCGAGTAGTCTCCCTGTGGAACCCCATCGACACGGTACCTAATCCGCGCCCCAGTAGGATACACGGTAAACCCCAGACTGCGCAGGATGTCGGTGAACAGCAAGGTGGTCTCCATGCAGTACCCGCCGCGTCCGTTGCGTGTGCATTTGCGCAGCAGATGCTGTGCATCGAGCGAGATGCGTTTGTTGATCGAGTAGTGCAGCGCCAGATTCTCGTACGGGATCGCGGAGATGTGGTGCGTGTGCAGCGCTGTCAGGAAGGACAAGTCTCGAGGCGGCCATTCATCTTGTCCATCCGCTGTTCGGCGCCGGAATTCCAGTGGAATGTCGATGTACTCGAGGTACGCATCCAGTTGGGCGGGAGTAAACATTGTGAGATGTATAACAGTAGAATCTCTTTTAGTGACTCAACAGAGTGCTGCATATTTATACTAGTTATGAGTCAGATCTCACCTAGTTAATTAACTGACCTTGCTTACCAATAAACTAGCATAGAACTTATTAAAGTTGCGGATGAAGCGGCAGTATAATAACTATAATTCAATAATAGTGGATTAGATTAGCGTGGATGGACCATCGAACACTAGAACGGTATCTTTGGATTGTTATATATATTCATATTTCCTATAATTAATAGAAGTTTGATGAGAAGAAAATCAAAGCTATATCTCATGTACTATACCGAAATATCGTCAATAGATTTCATCACCTTCTCGATAAATTGCACTGCAACAAAATCATCACTCAGTCCTTCCTCCCCTCCAAAATCCTCATTATCGTCGTCTAAACATGTCAGGCATGATATTACCACCTGTATATACCTATCGCCCATACGAGGGGCCAGTAGTGAGCCAGCCTGCTCAACCAGGTAGTCCTTGAGCCTGTCGGGGAGATCTTCAGTCGATACGGAGCCATGTTTCTTCTTAAGCCACGCTTGGAAGCGGTTGTAGGACTTTCCAACCTTGGTTTGGGAAGGACCAGCCGACTCGTTCTCATCTGTATATTCAACAAAGGATTCCCACAGGCCAATCTCGAGCAGACAGACGCCAAGACTGTAGATGTCGTGCTGCATGCGGTACCGTTCAGCTGGATTCACACCCTGGCGGCGCGGATGGCGGTACACATTGCGGTCCCAGCTCGTGTCGCCGCCCATCATCGTACCAGTGCCTGATTCACGGAAGGCGTCGAAGCCAACCAGGAAGGCATGGCTGCGGGGTGTTCCCTCGCTGCTCTCAAAGCAGAGGACTGACTCTGGTCGCACATTCTTGTGCACAAAGTCGAATGTGTGCACGTAGTTAACCGCCTTGGTCAGCTCTCGCGCAATCCGCACCTTCTGCGAAAGCGATAGATAGGCATCCGAGTTGAGAAGGAGGTGTCGCAGCGACTGCAGCACCTCCATGCCGTGTGGAATCCGGAACACGAGCTGGAATCGGACGTATTCCCTCTCGCTGGAAGCCGCGTGTTGCCGCGATACGGGAACCACTCCCTTGCAATTGAGCAGACCAAATGCCAGGGGATCTGCTTGAGAGAGTTTGGTAGCGAGCACACGGACATCGCGCAGGAGATCGCGGATCCGGGTGGTGTGGTCGACCTCGATGCTGTCGACAATGTACCATCTAGTGTTCTGCCGGCCTGCTGTCGCTGTCGAGAAGGGAATGTTGCGCCACTCCATTTGTGATTCCGGGAGCATGACTGACCGGCGATTATTGCCAGTGGTCGACAGCACGCTTCGAATCCCTGCGGCAAGTGCGAGGGGATTTTGGGCAGCGGTGGCCAGTCCATTTGGAGTTTTTTTGAAGTTTTCTCCGTCTCCCTGGCCTGTGCCAGCTCATTGTCGATACTAGGGTTGGCAATCTTGATGAGGAGAAACCAGGAGGGATCGAAACGGGCTTGCCACGCCTCTAAATCTGCGATGATGGCCTCAACTGTATCCTTCTTCCACAACCAAGTAGGCTTCCTAATCTTTGACCTGAGTCTGAATATGCTGGGCCGCGCCCAGGGAGTCCCTCCGGATCACCGTTTCAAGACTGAATATTTCACAATCATAACTGATAAACTATTACTGGAAAAAGATAAGGCAGCTGGTAGAAGTTACATAGTTTATGTCAACTTCTGTTTTACTTTGTTAAAGTTACTGGAAAAATGTATAGCTATTACAGAAATCTCCCTTAGCTAGTATTGCAGTTTCTGTGTCAAGACCCTCCTTATGATATGGACCTCCATTTATAGGAAGGTAAAAGACAAAGGTATTTATTGACATACCTGCAGTTCAGTGTAGGATATCATATCAAGAGAGGTCAGGCAGGGAATACCTCACGCCCCAATAGCACCTCTCAAATTGCCCGAGCAGACCACAAGGGTATCTTTTCACTCTGTACTACCATGGACGTACTGTATAGAATATGTTTATTGATATCGATGGATGGGTGTCGCTTGTCCATCCAGGTTTGCCATTCGAGTGGGACGTGCTATGGCGCTTGACGTATGACCACATTTGCATTCGTATCTCTACTGCCAAATAGTTACAGAATGACGGCAACCGAGTTAATCAAAGCGTTACTCTTTTACGAGCACTCGAGATCATACTCCTAACTCATGCTTCCTGGCCGCCTCAATAATTTATATATATTTTACTTGCCCTCTATTGATGATGAAAGGATAGGGCTAGTATTAGGGCTGTCTGAAAGCTTAATATGCTACCTTCTCTAATCAATATAAAGAGGATGTTTATTATGTAGAACATCATAGTTTATAACATAATCACTATATATAGGATTAAATCAAAAAATGAATGATATGAATAGGGAATAAATCACTATGCTTAAAGTAGTTACTTGGGTGAGGGTATCCAATGTAGGACAAAATAAGATTCTCCCTTTTGGTTAATATGCTGGTCATATTGCCTAGTACTAAAGTATATTTCTCTCCCATGCTGGTCATGAATCTCACCATAGATACTATTGAACTGATATTGAAAGATCAGTGGTGGCCTGGCATATAAGCTAAAGTGGGCGTTGGTTATGCGAGCAACCCTCATGCCCTCTAGCCTCCACTGATCACCAACTACATCTTTCAACACACCAGAAATGAGGTCTAACCTTTTGAAGTATCTCAGTGTCTGTTGAGACTTTCTTGGGAAGGCAGTGATAAGAAGGGTTGTAATGCACTTTCTGTAGCAGGGTAAGTGAATCATTTTTCTTGATATTTCTTAGAAAATGACTGGTCAGAATGCTGGTCTGGAGCGAGGGTTACCTATTGCTAATCGTAAATGTAAATGAAAAGGAGTAATAGAGTAGAATGTCAAGTCCGTCTAGATCTCAACGATCAGTGAACGGGTCTAGATAAGAGCTAGGGGCGATGTCGACTACTACCCGCAAGACCTCATGGGTGTCTTTCTTGTGCTGCCTAGGATGTTCAAAGATCAATACCCCTTGTCAGTGAATCCTATATATTCCTTCTTTCATAGTCTTCTATCACATACGACCACAGGGTGTGGAAAATAGGGCTTCCCGTCCGCTCAGCCGTACTCAAGCCACACGCCGGTAGGTTAGTAGTTGGGTGGGTGACCACCAGCGAATCCCTACTGTTGTATGTTTTTTTCTTTTATACTTGGCTGTAGATTAAGTGACTCTACATAGATTTTTATTCCTCTTGTTGAATATTGTGGTCTGCCACAAGAAAAGACAACGGACAGGATGGTTGGTCTGTTCTATAGAGGGATACAACGGGGATTAATCTGTAATGCGGATCTCCAGACTACATAAGCACTAATTACTCGGAAATTGGGAACTAAATGGTTGATAAATGGTGAAGACGCAGTATCTGAGTATTAACTAACTGGGTAATAATTCAATCACTGGATCTACAGAAGAGGCATATTTGTCGGCTTCTCCAGCGACGACCACATGCCCCTGACAAATGCAGATCTCCTGCTGGCATTGAAAGGAAAGCCACGGCGACCAGCTTGGCGATTCTGGTGACCCTGATAAGCTAATTATACAAATTTCGTGGAATAGGCTAATCGATCAATACCGCGTTTCCAGCAATCTGGCTGCGTTGCACCAGGGCTGTGAGGATATCTGGGCAGGGAGGTCGACCATAGCCGGAGAGAAAAGTGTGTATTGGAGTGAAGAAGAGAACTGAGAGCTGATGGCAATAGTTCATTGTTGGCGGCGTGAATCTGATGCAGCACCTTGCTGCCACCCTCCTCCTCAAGTCTGGGCGCCCTTCCTGCCATTGCCGGCGTGATATCCGCGACAATCACCGTGGAGTCGAAGGCCATCCCCCCGTGGCGGGGCTGGAGGGCGTGTATTCCTAGATTGCGCAGCTCAGCATGCCTCGGGACTTGTATGGTATGTACTGTTTCAACCTAGCTCTAACCCTAACCCTAACCCTAACCCTATAATTCCATAGAATGCATCGCCTCTGAAACCAGGAGCTAGACAAGCCGACCTTTGCCCAAGCATCGTACGTGGCAGTCCAGATTGCCCTGGTGGATCATCTCTGATGAATCAAGTTTGTTCTTCCCTTTTCTTGTCTCAACTCATAAGTCTCAGACGATCTAAAAGACCATCTGTCCACCCCAGTGATATCCTCCTTCAGCAGTGCACGGATACCGACGTCACCCAGATGTAATATACTCTGGGGAGGACCTTTGAAACATAGGATATGAGGGTCTCCCCCGATGGGAAAGAGGGCATTGCTACTGTGATGACTCCCAGCATCCCCCACCAGGCCACAGCTGGTTGCATATCTTTTTGTTTGCTGTTGATTGCATACGTACTTCTTTACGAGTTGGCTCGGATTGCCGGTTGGTATTGGTCAGCCTCGCGGGCTTGTTCCATTCACCCTGCCTGCACTCTGCAGCCTCGTCTGGGCGTGGATGCGGGATATTTCTGATACGCCAGCACACACATCAGACGCAGGAAGCAAACTCACTCATGATAGCCTACAAATTAAAAGGGATCTCTTATTGGTGAGCCTCGGATTGTTGTCTAGGTTTCTTTTTAGGGTTTAGGGTCTATCCTCTTAATATATACTTCAATTGCCGCCCCTCAATCTAGTCTAGACGAGAAGCTAATCTTCTAAACCCTGTTTCCTCAACCTTCATACTCTCACAAAAATCCTTACTTTGATTCCCTACTTCAGCTCCGAACCACAAACTACGAGACGCACAGAAGATATACAACAGCCGGTAGCCAGAACATTAAAATGACACAAAACGAAGGACTACTCAACAGGGAAGTTGATGAAGCAAGAAAGAGACTTGATGAACGAAACAATGAGCGGAAAACAGCAATTGCCCAGACACGCAATAAGATGGACAATGAACTTGGAGAACTACGCAAAAGCAGGGAAAAGGATATTTATCAAAGATCCACGAGGAACTTTACATATACAGGGGCAACTCTAAAGGAGGTCGAGGCTTATTATAAAGCGAGGATGGAGGAGCGCGAGAAAGCTCATAAAGAAGAGATAGCGTCACTTGAAGCATATCACACTCGGCGGGTACAGGAAGCTCAAGACTTGTACTTGCAGGTGCTTCAAGTCGGGGCGAACCAGCCCTCCACTGCTATCGAGCCGAGCGGAAATACCGACCGACAGAGGGGTAGTTATGGGGGATCCGGGGCATTGCTTTACCTTGAACAAAGTACAGGTGGCTGGCGCAATTGGTAAGATAGGACGACATCCTCTATATTATATGAAGGAGCAAGCTAAAGGGTGTCTGTTTAAATAGATGTCTATCGATGGCAACATATAGGTTTAGGGGAGAAAGCAAATGTCTTTCAGTGGGCAGGCTATATTGCCAGCGGTGGAAGTACCGAGACGGGTGTTTTATCCTATATTATATACCACTCTGAGGTATTAGGATTAGGCATGGTTTATTCCTTTAATGTTATACCTGGTTAAATGAAAGTCTAGTGCCCTCAGAAGTCCTCTAGCAGACCGATAGACAAGGGCATCTTCGAGTATAGCCAGTCCGTGATTATTACTCTGTCGAATGTCAATCTTCCAGATGGTAAACGGCCCGCTGAACTCGACCGTCCGAATGCGATGCGAAAACTTGAACGCCGCTCCTTGCATATTGTGGATGGTGGTCAACACAGAGGGCTCAGAGCAGAGCAGATCAGGGCAAATGCAGCTAGGGCTCGTGTCAGGCAGGATGTGGCACAATTGAGAGTGGAAAAGGAGCGTCTCCTCAATGAGATAGGTGGTGAAGGGAGTCTTCCCTCTCAACAGCCATACAGAAACTCCCAGAGACGCTGAGGAGGCAGAATGAAGAATTTGAAAGAGAATTTAAGGGCATCAGTGAGGGATTGGCGCAAGAATCATACAACTGGCGCGAGCACTCCAAAGGGTATTTGGCCGACATGAGAGAGAGGCTTAACAGGCTAACACATCATCATAAAGGGCTCTAAGGAGGACATGAGGGGCTACATGGGGGGGCACATGGGTAGCATCACCACCAGGACTAGATATAAATTTATATAAGATTTCTAGTATAATATTATATTAACTAAATACTTGTTAGTCCTGAATTATCAGTGCCTTAAATATCTAGACATATTCTAAATGATACTATATATACTATATATAATATACTATAATAGTCTAGATACATCCCAAGTGTAACCACAACTCTCCACACGCCACCGCGACATGATCTTTGCTCTTCTTCAACGCGGCTCCATCCTCCCCCTCAGCCAGGGAGATGTCAAACGAGATGATGAGCTTGGCCAGCACATATTTCATCTCCATGTACGCGAACAGCTTGCCGACACAGTTCGATGGGCCCATGCTGAATGGAATAAAGGCTTTGTTAGAGGGAGCAGCCCATCGTTTCACATCGAATGTATCAGCGTTGTCGTAGTGTTTGGGATCTAGAAAATATTAGTATGATAATGTCGCATGTTTAAAGTCTTTAAATAGATTTGTTTACCCCTCTGAATTGACCATGTTGGACAACTGGCAGTCGTATATTCCGGGATAAACGTGTTGCAGACATGGACTCCCCCCTTCGGTATTTCCCGTGGCAATGCCGTCGCCCCCGGGGGATGCAGCCTCAGCGTCTCATTGATCAGGCCTTGTAGGAGAGCCAGATCTTTCACGGTATCGAAGGTGAGTTCGGCTTCAAGATTCCCCTGAATCTCCTCTCGAATATCGCGTTGTAACTGCTTATCAATAGCCAGGTGGTAGCAGGCAAATATCAACGCCGACAGGGTCGTATCGCTGCCTGCAACCTGCAGCAACATCGCATCCTGCATCTGTTCGCCAGGAGTTAGATCTTGCTTCCCGCTAAACACGAACGAGAGCACATCCGCTGACGGGTTGGACTCTTTTTTCCGTTCCTCGAGCGCCGATCGAGCAAAGTCCTGTAGACTCTGCGTCGGGTCGGGGATGGGTAAGCGGGACATGATCTGGGCGACCCAGGGGACATATCCGATCCATGAAGCCGCAGCGAGGAATTGCTCCAATGCCTCGATTCCCTCGTGCATGGTGCGTGTCTCGAGGCATTTGTAGGATTTGCTGTACGCCAGCTCACCCATGATATCGAATGCAAAATAGGATAACCATCGATTCAACAAGACGTGGTCCTTTTCCTCGGATAATCTTGTCACCAATAAGTCTGTCAACCGGTACAGCGCGGGCAGATACTCCACGATCCGCTTGGGACTCAACGCTTTTTCAAAGGGGACACGTCGTGCTCCATGGCGTCGGACATCCAGCTCGGTGTTGAGGCTTCGTTCCTCGCGCATACCATACATGGTCGTCGGCTTTGCAGCTTTGGTTTGGTTGCCGTAAATGATATAAAATGCGTTCACATCGTTGATAGACAGATGGTTAGGTCCTGGATTTCCATTAGGAATATAAGTATAAGTAAAAAAGTAGATAGAATGGTATTCTTACCAATTCGGACGATCGGCCCGTACTCTTCATGCAGACGATGAATCACCTCATATGAATTCATATGCGCTACTTGCCACACACGCCACCACATGGACAGTCTGGCGAGAACAGGACCCGGAAAGGAAGACAAGGGATGGAAGAAGAGACGGTAAACAGTGATACTCGTGAACAAGGGGATGAAGAAGCTGCCGTTTACAAGAGTAAATGTGACAAGAGCATGGAATCCCTCCACGTATATTAGCCAGAAAAATACAATACTCTCAAGCAAGACGAAAAAAGGGGAATATCTTCCCACCAGACTGTCCGGGTTGCGATGGCGGACGAAGAACTGGTGGGAAAAGAGTCCTAAGAGAGCGAGGGTGAGATAGTTCATTGTAGATTTTGCAGATAGCTGGTGACAGATAATAACTCTGGATGAGGGGTAGCTTAAGTACTCAGATTGAATCAAGATTCAAAAGATTGGTCAAGCAGAAGTACCATGCAGATACTAGCTGCTACCTGATAGTTACTGCAGAGGTACTCCATAGTTAAATGATACCACCATGTACTATATATGTAACTACCTAGGTACCTTACCGATAAGTGGCAGCCAGAATACTACCGAGGTAACTTGTACAGAGTACAGCTTATGCATAAGTACTAGTTAGCTGGAGAGTGTGGCAGCCTTGGCGCGTGCCTGACAGAGCCCTATTAGCCAGAAAATGCTGCTCTGGAAGTATATGAGGAGATAAAGAATAAGTATATATTTAAGACTCACTCTATGGCACCTGGCCCTAGTATGGACGAAGCTCGGCAAATCGCCAGGAAGAGTATAAATGCGGCACTGGAGCCAGTAGAAGTGAGATCACTAATAGTATTAATAATAGCAAGAAACACTGTTAATTACTATATATACTCTGGAATTATGGGTTAATCTGCTATAAAGATCTCTAAATCATGTGTGGAACAATAGCTGAAAAGCCCAATTCAAGAATAAAAGATGTTCCCTAATATAAGATATGGAATACATAATAGTCTAAATTATTATATTATTTATTATATCATTATAAAAGGCATGAAGGTCAGTTTTACTATAGATTCTTTCATTTCTAATACCATAGAGTGAAAAGGAAATATATGATTACATTACTGATATGGCAATGAAAACAGTTACTACTTACTACTTCTACTTAGAGTAGTATTGCACCCATTGTGCTCTATATAAGCAGTCTAATAGCAGCAGTTCTACTTACTACTTATTTAGTATCCCTTCTTAGCTTGCCAACAAGATTGATGGTTCCAGTCTGGTTATATATATACTACTTCATAGTCATCTATAGTATAATTAAGCAGTCTCCACTGACAACTGAACAATGCTGAAATCCTCCTCAGGATCACTCAGATCTGCCATCCACCAGAGCGCCTTGGCTCCCTCTGCACTGGTGTTAAACGCCCAGGTCTGCTCTCCGCCTTGGGTGAAATACCCATCGCTCTCCCCGTAGCCCGTGACAGTGATGTCTGCGGATCGTGCGGCGCCCGGCACGACGAAAACAGCGACTTCGTTCTCGCCGACGTATACTCCCAACTCCTTCTCGACGCCGGATACGTTGTAGGTGAGGACGGTGCCGCTGTCGGTTTCTTTGGTGGTGACTAGAACATGTCAGAATTACCCTAACCCTAACCTTAACCTGGGCTAATGATAAAAGACGTACGCTCAAGAATGCTCAGACCAGAGGCACCGTCGTCCACGTAGATCTCCACTCCATCGGTCACAAGGTTTCCCAAAGTGGAGGATGTGAGGGTGAATTTGGAGGGCAAGGAAGCCATGGCCGAGACAGCCAGACTCGCAATGATAAAAGACTTCATAATGAGATAGATATGAGTATGCGGTTGAAAACAAGTGATAGATATATAGAGTAATTTGAATGATAATACTTTCCAGTGTTAAGTCGTGAACTTGAGCTGAATCTCTTATATGTTATCGACTATGAGAGCTGTCTTACTCAGTGGGCGATCATTGGCGGAAGGAGTGGTGATCAACAGGCCGGGTCGCCTTAATGCTTATATCCAGTATACTTTTTACTAAGCATTATTGACTGGACTGTCATCATATCTATATATAGAGTGCTGATCTGTACCTGAATGATCATCATGAAATCCTATGTATGCACTATAATCCTGCAAAAGTCTTCCAGCTGTCATACTAATCTGTATGTCTCAAACAATTCCTCCTCGACGTCCTATTACAATCTTTGACACGTAATGGTGCAATAATCTTACGTTGGAAGCGGCGGCAAGTTACTTGTTTAGTATAAACATAGAATATAGTAATACAGTAGGGTTTGATTCATTAGATCATCTCACCAAGTGGAGATCTTTTAAAAGGATCTGCCGACGGGCTGAGGGGACATATATGTGGCTTAACGCCATCTACAGCCATCCACAGCCAATAGAAAGCCAATAAAAAGCCAAGTATAAACAGGTTGATCTCGACATGGATTAGAGAATAAATTGAATATAGCATACCCAGCACTTCAAAAGTGGAAGAAAAAAATAGACAACAGCATTGAATTATTTAATCCCTTCCTAATCCCATATTCCCTTCCTGATCACATTTGCTTCGTATCCCGCTTTCTTTTTATATAATGTTTCATACTATAGAGGAGAATGAAATACCCAATCACTCTTGCCTACTATAGGTACATGGACCTTGCTTTGGAATTCTTTATACCGGTTGTCATCTCGCTAATAAGGACGCTTTTATATTTAGACAACTCATAGAATACTAGTTCTTTGGGAGAATTGCCTACAAAATATCAGAATCTATCTGATATTAATATATAAACCCGAAAGCTCTGTTCAAGCAAACGCATGGTATTCCTCTAAAGAACAATCATTAACAGTGGTAATATCCGTGAAGTATCGTGTCTCAGTGTATGTATACACCTGGCCAGAAGGTAGCAGGTTCGTTGCGGTGGCAATTGGAGCACTGGTGCCTGGGTAAGTGATGGGTGTTGACAAGGAGGCGGAAGAGGAGGATACAGCCGAAGAGCTTGCAGGGGCTGAACTGGATACAGTAATACTAGGCGTAGGGGTGGGTGTTTGTGAAAGAGTGATGGTTGATGTGTAGGTCACTATGCTCTCCATGGTGGATGTCTCAGTTGATAGTATCGTTAATATAGATATTTTGGTGATAGTATAGGGATTGCTGGAGAAGCGCATTATAGCCTGATTAGAAGCCAGGGCCGAGGTTAGGGTGAGCAAGCTAGTCAATAGATAGCAAATGTGGCTAGTAGTATTATAGTTGACTTCATCATATTCTTGATGAGATTGATAGCAGAACAACTTATAAGCATAGAGCGATAAGTATGTAGTAGAAGAAATAATTGTCCCCCCCACCAGGGATATGTCTAAGCAATATTACTTAAACCAGTTGCCAGATATTAACTAAGTGAGGTTGGTGGTGTAGAATGGCTGAGCATATGTTAAGGCAATATATAGTATTGCAGTGGTGATTAATGCAGAGGTACTAGTGATAGTGGTTATGACAGTGTCAGTATAGGTCGATGTCAAGGTCACCACTGACACTCGAGCTGCAGCCCCTGGTTCATTGGCCAAAGCCAGACTTGGAAGGATGAAAGCTGGGAGCAGGACTGCCACTTGGGCTAATGTTAGGCCCATCATGATGAAGGGGGGGCTGAGAGCATACAAAGGAAATATTTGATGATAAAATAAGAGAAGGTTAAAGACAATATTCATTTCAGCTCCCACAGAAGCGTTATTTATTCAGGATTAGAAAGAAGACACTATTGAGATTTACGCAATCCTGCCCGGCACTGGACGGCATTAGCAAGACTTAGCAGGGGAAGTAGACTAATGAAAAGTAGGGTTAGGTAAATATTGCCGAGCAAAAGGGCCAATCCCCATCAGGAGGCGAAAATGCCTAAAACTGACAAGAGACTAGTGGAGGTAGTTCTAAAGGAAGCTCTGTACTATAACAGGGATGATATATCATGACTGATGATTGTATCATTTGTGGCTGATGTCTACACAAGAGTCCCTGAGAACCCTAGACTCATTTCCAAACAAACAGACAACACTTTTCCTTTTTGGGCGCCACGCTAAACTTAATGAGCTCTAGCAGTGGGAGCTAAGTGGGTGGAGGCGCGCCACATGGCACATGCAGACCCACAGCTCTGATGCCTGAGGCCTGTTACCCCTCCACTGGACCTGTTTTTTTGGCTGACCTGTTTTTTTGGCTGACCTGTTTTTTTGGCTGACCTGTTTTTTTGGCTGACCTGTTTTTTTGGCTGAGCGAAGAAGAGAAACCTTGGGTTGAACTAGCTGTAGGTTGATATATCAATAGAATAAAAGATTACAATACAGAGTGGTAATAGTGACTAAGTAACATTAAGTTTCCAACTATGCAATAGTGACGTAAGACTCATCTTATACTATTGTATCATATATAGAAGATATAGTCTTCTGGTTATAGAACTATTCTGCAACTGTTCTCTTCACTATATACTATCCTACTTTACTATTCTAACTCCAAGTGACAGTAACCCATTTGGGTGTCTCATCCAAGTGAATACCCCTGTAATGGGATTTTTTATAGATATCCTTGAGAAGGAATAAATAGACCTGTTCAAGATACCCAGCAAAGGAACAGAACACTCTATATTATTATTTCTTATGTGGATAACCATATATTTAATATAGAACTTTCACTATCTAACTATCTACTGCTCTGGTATTCTCACAGCTACTAGCTTCTCCTTATTAAGATGCTACCGCAGCGCACGAAATTGCGCACACTTACCTTTATGACACACCCCAGGACAAGGCTATTTATATAAATTCAAGAGATTCATAAGGCCCTTGGCCATGCTAATGTAATGTCTAAGCATATTATAAAACAGCCTAACCAGACTTATCGGCCATGGGTTCTCCCTTCATCAATATAATTAATGGCCATCTATAGTGATGGATATATGCTATTCCGAGCGCAAAGGCAAAATGGCAAATAAGAAGGCTTAGTGGTGGCTTGAAGAGTTAAACGGTGATGTAAAGGCTGTCATCATCATATCTAGATATAGGAGATCATTCTTGATGATTGGCAACCTGCCAATCGCCCAACTAGAGCAGCACTAGACTAAATTATTGAGGTCGTCTGGAAGTTTGCCGTCTCACAGAGTATGGCAGATATGAGTCCTCAATCCAGGTTACCAATATGCCATTTATTGTGTCTTTTCCACCTTCTTTCTCCGTGATGCTAATCCGGGCACAAAAGAGATGGAATTCGAATTGACCAGGGAAAAGTTCAAGGGTTAGTCAGGGAGGTGTGGGGGGAATGAGAGAGTGAAATAGAAAGAAAGAAATATAATAAAAGGATACCATGGCTGCCAGGATTCTATTCTCTGCTTAATCACGCCTGTTTTATTTCCTTATTGAATCCATGGGATAAAATTGAAAACACCCAGGATATTGCTCTTTATATCTACTAGATTGTGATGTTACTTTCCTGGATAGAGCGTTTCAGTCAGTATACACTCGAACCCATGGGGGCTGGCCTATGTGCTGCTGAGATCTTGCGTGTAGAAGACTATACTATCGGGAATGGAGGATTCTATAGAGAGCAGAATATTCAATCTTTAATAATGTCAGGCTCCCTTTTCTACGTCTTTCCCCACGGATGCCTCCCATTTCATATCTGTAAATCCTCCAGTTTGAGGGACAGTCACAGGGATCGTCATAACGTCTTCGTGTCCGAGTGCACTAATCTCCGGCTCCATGAATTGCACGGCTGCGGTAAGAAGCAGTTTAAATGTACAGCCACTCCCAGACGCCTCCTGGGACTTCCTCTGCCGGCGTGTCAATCTAAGTAACCACCGCAGCAGAATCACTGCGTCCCCCGAGGCCTTCTCGTCAACCAGATAGAAGGGCAGATTGTCGGTAATACAGAAGATCACAGCGGTGGCGGGGAGGAGCTTCAAGGCGCATTTGAATCGCTGGCAGACTGCGTCTAGATCATCCCCCTGGAAGTCTCCGAGGGAAATGAGGCCTATCAGGTCAATGTCCCTGAATGCATCCAGCAACTGTGCTAGGAGATTCTGAATGATGAAGGCTGCTGAGTTTGATGCATTGTCTTGATTGGTATGTTCACCGCAAAAGAAGTGCAGGGCCGCAACCTGGTTCTGACCTGGTGGCGTTCGTTCACGCAGCAGATCAAGGGTGTAGACGAGTCTGGCGGAGATGAAGCTCAAGGGGGAGCGGAACTGCGTCGTGTTCATGTTCCCGTTGATGACCAGGACGCGGGATGTTGGGCATCTAATCCATGAAGCCAGATCCTCAGAAGTCAGTACGTAGACGCAGCGGTCTTGTTGTATCAACAGCATCACGGTTCCCTGATTGTAATTCTCCTGGACATCGAATTGCATGCGTTTCCGGTTCGAATTGAGCCTCGATAGAATTACCCGGCGGAAATCGGCTTGTGTGTATCCTGAAAGGGGAGAATGAGTGAGATTGATGACTTTTTTTTCTTATGCTATGTCGGTCAATGATGCTCACCTTGCTTAGTCGACTTTTGTCGGGTATAACATTGGACAAGAATATGCGCCGTATTGAAGGGTTGGTCTTGATAGTGTTGTTAGAGGGCCAGGAAAATGATATCAAAGGGAGAGAAACCTACTCATGGCTGTAGCTGCATCAAGGAGAAGGGGGCTACTCTTCAGCACCTCCAAGACTTCATCCATAATGCTCAGCTGGGTTTCTTGTGTTTTCTGTATGCTGGCCATGTTTTCCTTGAGAAATTGCGCGTCTTCTTGAAGGAATTGCTGTGCCCTAGTCTGCTCCTCACGTGTAGTGAGCATGAAGCGTTGCACCAGAGAAACGTCTTGATGGAGGCCATGGTCATTGCTGTTTTTGACTTCCAACATCCTCTCCACCCTCCCTTGCATTTCGATTCCACACAGCCTGGCTTCTTCGTTGAAATTGTCCCGACAGTTGCGCATTTCTCCTAAGCTTTTATTCAACTTTCCCTAGAAACTGGATTGCTTAAACACTGCTTCCACGGCCTTGCCGAGGGCATTCCGATTGATATAGTGTACCACATGGCCCAGGCTCGTGAGAGTCGCTGTGTAAAGGGAATCACTCAGAATCCGAAGTCGTGGTGATGAGGGGTAGATTCCCAGAACCCTCTGCGCTCCATTCAACAAGACTGGGATGTCATGGAGGCCGGTGAGTATGGCATCCCGGGCGTCCTTCATTCTCTCGGCAGCCTGACGTGCGCCAGTCAGTATCCTAGAATATCTAGACCTTTAGGGATATGGAGTGTCTGGGGCTCTACTCCAATGATGATCTTGATGCCTCCACAGACAGTGGACATATAGTTGGACCCAGAGGGCACCAGTCCGAGCCACTGCTGGATTGCCTCCCCATTGTTCCCTAGCCCGCGAAAGGCTCGCCGGACTCGACTCCAAACCCCAGCTTTGTCTCCTTTCTCATAATTGTCGACCGCTTGATCTAGGACTTCCCACACCTTGGCGAGGGTGTGCATTCCATCCACATTGATCCCGGTTCGGTACTTTGGTTTGGCGGTTTTCTCGTAGTCTCGTAGCTTCTGGAGGAACTTTTGTTCTTCTTCAACCACCATCTGCGGTTGGGTTGGGTTTTCTCTAGAAAGACTAGTGATTAGAGATGTATACTATAGTTCTGCTATACATATTCAAATTGGTATCACTCACATATTGCCTTCTGATGTCTCATCAGGACGCTTGTCAAACCGTGCAAGGGACGCTGGTATCCCGAGCCCCCGTTCGTCATCCACAGCGTACCTACCAATGATCTTTTCCATGGAACGTCGGATATCATCCTGCTCATTCAGCCGGAACTGAGAATCCTGTCTTGAAGGCTTTTTCGGAAGCTCAGATGATGAGCTGACTGGCATGATGAGAAAATACGTTATTATTAGGTCTTTTCTAATGATTCCAGGGCAGGGAGATTTCAGGATGCCTTCATACCAACATCAGCCTCCCTTCCCCTCCATCTCTACACTGGGGCTTATCTTTGGCTCAGATGACCATGAGGGGTATTTTAATCAGTAGCACTGTATACGTGGCAGTTTGCTTCAGATGAACCAATAAGGTCGTTATTTACAGCATGGGTTTGCTTTTCAGCCCTGGTAATAGATTAGGCAACTGCGGCTGGAAAAGAAGGCTGTCTGAAAGATCAGGCTGTCCACTGCATACCCCGCTCCTTTCAGAATACAAAATATATATTTGTAATATCACCTCATATCGCCATAGTCTGGCGCTTTTATAAGATGCCCTCCACGTCTCTTCATATTCTGAGCTGTCTTATTTCCTGTCAGGCTGGCGAGATAAGAGATCGGAGCTATTTAAAACCTCACAACATATCGTGCAATTCTCTCATCAATCTCTTTTGAACACACATCCGTTTTGTTCAGCACAATGTCGCTAGTGATGACAGAGACAGGCATCACAGAGGTGGAAGTACCAACGACCGAACATGATGAGGCAACGCTGTTCTAATGATGAAACTCTAAAGATTGACAGTGATGTTGTGATTGATTTCGAAATGGCCTATCGTAGTGAAGCGCAAGGTATTGAGCCACCCAGATTTAATGGTGATCTGATCCTCAAACCAACCGATGAGGATAGAGAGGAGACGCATGGCGACCGGTTTGGCTATGACAACGAGGACTTTCGAATAGCGCGCAGTCTGGGATTCATGTACCAAACTACACTGCTTGAGGACCGTCGACTGGAACAGCTGGACGAAGAACGGTTGCTTCTCCTCCCCAACAGAGTGTTCGGATATGTCCTACTCAGTCGCAAGTGGTGTGCGTACTTTCAGATCCCTATACCCTAGTTCAAGTCACGGTTCTCACTCTAGTCCAGATCCATTGAGTGTTGATCTGATCACTGATGTGAAAACGATCCAGGATGGGGATCATGATGCATTCGATGACCTGGTTCTGCCAAAGAGACATCGTAGCATCATTCGAGCATTAGTCAAGACTCATGTTCGGACGAGGGGGGCGCTGAGCTCAGACCCTGCAGATGTTCTCCTCAAACGGGAATTCGACGTTGTGCGCGGTAAGGGAAAAGGCCTCATCATTCTCCTCCACGGATCTCCAGGCGTCGGGAAGACGTCCACAGCGGAATGCGTAGCCGCCCATACGGGTCGACCGTTGTTTCCAATCACCTGTGGTGACCTTGGAGGAACCAGTGCGCAGGAAGTTGAAGAAAACTTGGAGCGATTCTTCGAATTGGCTATGAAATGGGGGTGCGTGTTGTTGTTAGATGAAGCCGATGTCTTCCTGGGCGAGCGCATCCAGGGAAACATTATCCAGAACAGTTTGGTCTCTGGTAAGTTCGCTGCAGTTCGCTGAGGGAATCACCACATTGCTGACTGCCTATTGTAGTCTTCCTACGCGTGCTGGAATATTATTCTGGGGTCCTGATCCTGACCACGAACCGCGTGGGACAATTTGACGAGGCAGCGACATCTCGCATCCACTGTGCCTTGTATTATCCGCCTTTTAGCAAGCGGCGAGCCCTGGAGGTGTGGCAGAAGAACGTCGACCGGCTGAAACGCGAGAATGGGTTGTTCACCACTCCTATTCAACTAGATGCAAAGAAGATCATGAAGTTCGCAAATCGCCAGTGGGAGGCTGGGACCCGCTGGAACGGCCACCAGATCAAAAACGCATTTCAAACCGCCGTTGCGCTGGCCGACTGGGACCGTCTGAGTAAGGAGGCCCGAGACGACGTACCAGCCGCGATCAAGCTGCGAACCAAACACTTCGAGGCGGTGGTCGAGACGAGTCGCCATTTCGAGTCGTATCTGACCAAAGTGCGCAAGTCCGACGGCGAGCGGGCGCGGCTCAATGCTCTGCGAGACGATTACCACCGCCCAAAGTCGGGTCCAGAAAAGGCTGTTGCGCGTCCTCAGTGGCCGGGGATGGAGGATTCAGAGGAGTCGGACGGTCAGAAGCCCGACGAGATGAGCAGCGGTAGCAGCAGCGACAGTGAGAGCGATTCTGAACCGGCCAAGAAGAAAAAGGTCAAGAAGTCCAGCAAGAAAGAAAAGAAAAAGGGGACGGCAAAGAGAAGCTCCAAGGCTAAAAAGGCGTCGAAGGCGTCTGAGTCTTCTAGTTCATCTGGAAGCGAGAGTGAAAGTGATTGACCTATTCTTATTTTTAGGTTTATATAGAATGAACAAGAGCATTTGGCTGTTTTGTTTTATATGAATGTACTATCAGTAGCATTTAAAGAACTTGAAGTGTATGATGGATCAGAGATGCCTGTGGAATTGAATAGATTAGATATGATATCTATACCTCATACCATAAAAGCTTTTTATACCTGAAATCTATCCATTCTATTTCTAAAGGCCTCAATAAAACAGTATACTCCTAGGGGACTCAGAGATCACCATATAACCGTAAATAAGATGTATATAGCCTGACTTCTAAACATGCTGACACCTCCTTTAAACCTTCAATATTTTGATGGATAACCTAGTAAAGGGCTGGCAACTAGTTTCTTATATAGTATCTACTGATCACTATCAGATCTGCACAGCTCTTCAACAGCATTAACCCAGCCATCTAGCCCATGAAGGCCTATATGTTCCCTCCGAGTCAAACGAAAGCCCATATCCAACCAAACCAAGAATCAAAACAGCCAGGAAAAACAGCAGATTATGAAATGCGATATGGTTCCTCGCCATAACAAACGTATCCGGAAGAAACAGCACTTCATCCCTAAAGAGCCTGCTTTTGTCTGCTAGAGCGATGACGAGCAGCCATATAGTCGAGTAGAGAAATATCAACCCCCCGAAATACATCAGCAGCCTGGGAGCGTCGATATATGGTGAAACCATACAGAAGGCGATCGTCAAGGCGGCACTCGCGGCGTAGAGAAGCATGCGAGGGATGGCATCTGTTGGTCTCCTTGCGGTAGAGGAAGAAGAGAAAAGATTGATCAGTTGATCTGGCGCATGGAATAAGACCACCATAAACGAGCAGAACAAGAAACACAACGATGCTTCCAGATATGTTTCGGGCGGCGCTCCCTTTGTCTGGAACAGACTCGTGGCCTTGATGCAGATGAAGAAGATGAGCCACTGGGTATAGATGGCGAGAAGGCCAAGGGTGTGTTCCAGCCTATCACACAGAGTGTCCACTGAGACATAATGAAATATGCCCAGAGTCACTGAAGGACGGTGTTCTTCAAGATGGTGGCTGAGGAGAGCAAGGATCTCGTCCACACACACAGGAATCAGGTAGCAATACACCCATGTTTTGGTCCAGGGCAAGCCAGAGCATCCTAGAAGCTTGACAGCTTGGATGATGCCGATGACGAAGACGACCAGGCGTAAAAAGGGTACCTTGTGTAGCTCGCGAAGACCAGCCGGGCCTCGTTCATCCGCATAGAGAGGGCGGCGATATTGCAAGGTTCGGCGGAGAGCGTGTCTCGCGGACCCAGTATGAACGAAATAAACGCTGAATCTCACCAACAGACCGAGAAAATCAGCGATGCAGACGATTGGACTGCCACGCAGATAGATTCGTAACTGGGGATCGAAACCACAGACACGACCGGATGGCTGCAGGATGGCAGTAACGGCCAGAGGGAAGAGACCCCAATAAGCCGAGAGGAACGAAACTACTCCGTCAGTTGAAGGTTTGGCCAAATAGATAGTATCAGGGTCTATTTACTCGAGTCTGCTTCCATTGTCAATATGAGTTGGAGGTTGTGAAAGTCAAGAGTTGAAGTGAAACTCGTAAGTTTGTCTTTAATGAAGCCAAGGCTCGGCACCCCACAGCATGTCGAGGGTTCTGCTCTATAGACAATTAGTCTATTCGAGTAGTCATTTATAGATGAATGTATTAAGAATATACATTTATCTATTATATTTATCCATAATATACTGCAGTTGAAGTGCTATTCCTAATAAATTTACAAAGACAAAATTGTACCAAACAATAAGCTATTGCCAAATATAAGCAGGAGAAGCAGTCTTGAGTCTTCTAGAGATAAGTTGGTTATATGCAATAGAATAAGACTGATTCGCTACTGGTATGATATAGCTATAGAGAGAGATGCATTCTCAAGTGACAAGTCAACCCTAACTTAACCCTAACCCTAACCCTAATAGTACAATAATTCCTATTACAGTTACCCTCACTTTCTTCTCTGTAGTAAAAAGCTATCGGATATTCAGAATCAATAATCTATTTAACATGCTACTGCGGAGTAAAGTTGGGGAAGATAAGCTTGTCGGACTCCGGCTCCTCCTCCGCCCCAGGAATTATATAACTGTTCTGCCTAACCATTATTCTCTCGCTTTATTTATTCTATGTACCATATTTACTCTATTCCATATACCATATTTACTCTAATCTATTCATGCACCTGTCTTTCCTCTCCCTACTCGGACTAGCGTCCTGTGTATTCGCCCAGCAGAAAGTGCTGCCTGAGGCATGGCGGGAAGAGGAACTTGAAGCCTCCCCCTTCACCGTCATCCACAGCCCCTATTCTCCCACGCACACCATCCGCATCCGCGAACAGAACGAGTCGATCTGCGCCGCCGGTTCCCGCCAATACACGGGCTGGCTGGACGTGGGAGCAAGCCATTTCTTCTTCTGGTACTTTGAGAGCCAGAATGACCCGACACGCGACCCGCTGACGCTGTGGATGACGGGGGGGCCGGGGGGATCCAGCATGCTCGGCTTGTTCGAGGAGATGGGCCCCTGTCTGATCAGCGAGGATGGCAACGGCACAGTGTACAACCCGTGGGGATGGTCGAGGAACTCGTCGCTGCTCTTTGTCGACCAGCCGGTCGGCGTGGGCTTCTCCTATCTCGATCCCGGCCATGATCTTCCGCAGGACTCTGCAGCTGCGGCAAGCGATATGCAGCGTTTTCTGCAGCTGTTTGTCTCGACGGCGTTTCCTCATCTGCAAGACCTTCCTTTTCATATCTCTGGAGAGTCATACGCCGTAAGAAGAGGATATTTGAATTTCTCTAGCTGTGTATCGGTAGTGTTTAACGTTTTTAGGGCCACTATATCCCCAATCTCGCTTCACAAATCGTCCAGCACAATTCTCTCTACCCCAACGAGCCACAGATCAACCTGCAGTCCTGCCTGGTCGGCAATGGCTTCATGTCCCCCCGAGAGTCCTACTATGGATACTGGGAGACCCTGTGCACCACAAACCCGGGGGTTGCCGAGCCCATCTTCAACAAGACCCGATGCGATATCATGGCCGCCAATATGCCCCGCTGCATGGAGTTGTTTCATGTCTGCGAGCAGAATCCTGATCCGGCCATCTGTCACGCTGCTCTGGATGTCTGTTGGGAGGGGATTATCGGATGGTATGACGATGAGTCAAAGGTGGGAGGGAGGAACCGATTCGACAGTAAGTTAATCCTATCACTTGTAACGCTGTAGAATAATTTATATCTCTCTAATCTGTGGTCCAGTTACCGCCCCCTGTGTGATGGAGGATTTTTGCTATATTCAAGCAGCATGGATAGGAAAGTACCTCAACACCCCTGCTGTATGGGAAGCGCTGTCTCCCCCAGAACAGATCACAGAATACAAGATAGCCTCTTTAGCTGTCAGTGTCGCGTTTGAAGCCACCTCTGATGAGATGACTACAACCTCCGACCTGGTTGTCTTTCTGCTGCTCAACGGGGTCGATTATCTGGTCTACCAGGGGAATCTGGATCTGGCGTGCAACACGGCGGGCAATCTCCGCTGGGCGAACTCCTTATCCTGGAAAGGACAGGTCGAGTTTGCGGCCAAACCGATGCGTCCTTGGACGGCCGTCGTGAACGGGACGGAACAGGTGGTCGGTTCAACCAAGGAGGTTGTTACTGATACGGCCCGTTTTGCTATCGTCACTGTCGATGGAGCAGGGCATATGGTGAGTTTGAAGAGTAAAATCACATTGATTCAAGAACTGAATAATGTCTAGGTTCCTCAGGATCGACCCGATGTTGCTTTGGCTATACTTGACCGGTGGCTCACGGGGGGTCAATTCTAGCACAACATTGATCTCCAGCCCGCAGTAACTAACAGTCTATAAGCAACAGTAACAATCAATGATATGGGGTATAATAAGAACCCTTTTAATATCAATGACTCATATGACGACCAGTAATAATAATACTTACTTTTTATTGGCTAATGATTGCTCCAGTCAGAGTGCCTCAAGTCTCACCAATGACTGATAGAAATTCAGGGCCCACTAGACCACTGAAGTAGTGCTCTATCAGATTAGAGAGCTCAATATAGCCCCTAGCCATGATCATTCTTTATTCGCAGCCTTCTACTACCGAAAAATTCACCTCGCTATGAGAAATAGGCAACCACCAATATGGAGCAGTAGAGGTGTTATGATGACTGTGCATGAGAACAATTCAACGATGTCATAAGCTTGCAAAGGAGAAGAAATTGTCTCTGTCATGCAATGAAAATGGTCCATTTCAACTCTGGCGTGATGATTTCTGGCCAGCCAACATCAAGGAAGTGGATGAAATGGAGACAGGGTTTTTGTCTGGGACCTGGATGGGGAGACTGAAGCATTTTGCAAGACATTGAAGAAACGGGACAAGGGTGGTTAGGGTTAGTCATCTGTAATCATTACCCATTGTGAACCAGTCAATTTCCAACTGGAATGATATTAGTCTAAGTCACTAGATAACTCATGCTATTTGCAAAAAGCACCTTTGCATACCCGTAATGAAACCATATGAGAAACTTGGGCAAAGCAGAGATATCTTGCTGCGGATTACACTGAAACCCCTGCAACTCAACTCTTACCAGAGCCTCTTCACTGCTATCTGTGCCTTGAATTCTGCTGACCTGCATGCGATGGCAGCCTGAAAAGCCGGACGTATCCGAACCAAAGCCGTAATCTACATAACTCGGCTGGTCGGCGTCTTCTGAGATGTGCTTATCCACGAGGAGAAAAGAGCCAAAGAGACGCGTGCCGATGGGAAGGAGATGTGTATTTGGAATTTCCGATGCTTTCCAAATTGCCGTTTGTGGTTTGTTGAAGCCTTTCATTAATACGGCAGTAGAAAATAGACAGTATGAAGTCTGTTTACCTGTATATCCTACTGGCAGGATCTTCCCGTTCCCTGACCACAACAACCACCGCTCAAAGCTAAATACGGCACCACAAAAAAACCCTGCTGTAAAGCGCGCAAGCAGCTGCTCATCGTCTAGCCCAGCGACCTTGCTGGCTGGGAGAGTCTGGGAGACGCAGTCGGTACCAATTTGGTGGTGACGGGGGTTGATGAGCCGGAAGGAGGCGGAATGGAGAAAGGAGGAGGACACAGAGTATGTCAGGGTTGACTGACGGAGGGAGGAGAGCATTGCATTCATCAAATAATTCAATAGTAAAGCTGATATTATGGAGAGAAATATGCAATCAGCTTTATAAATGTCTGACTCATCGGTTGATACCGGGAGAAGCCGGAATTCACCGGCTCCTACGCTAACCAATTTAGACATATGCAAAGACTTAGCTAGATGCTTGGTATGATACTTGGTTGGATGGTCTTAGGAGCATTCTTAGACAAATCTATTGAATCCATTGTCAACACTGCCAGAAGATGCTCTCTCTAACTCAGTCCTCTCAACACTGGCAGCAGCAACCAGGCATCATGTATTCTAGCCAGAAACATGGATAGATATATAACGATATAAGATAGTCCTATACCACCAGAGCCAAATCACGTTCAAGACATCTCTGATATCAATATGCAGACCTGTCCTTGAGCCAGCGTCTCCAAAGATCTATACTCGGTTAGCTGGCATTGCTAAAAGGGTGAGTCTCACAAGATAATAGAGTAAATATACCTTTAAGTTGTTTCTCTCCCTTCTCAAACGCTATTTTAGCGCTTTTCAGACAATCCTCGCCAGCTTGAATATGACCATTGATACTGTCTATGTCTTGGAAGGCATTCTTGTACGACTGGACAAAATTAAGTCGTCCCTCGGTGGCTCTGAATATATAAGCACATCAGTCACACATGAAGGATGATTTATCAAGAACGTACGCCAGCGCAGCCTTTGCCCAGTCAACAGCTAGCCATGCTTTGTTCAAGGATTCTTCGGGAGCCTGAGAGGACGGCAAAAGGTCTTTAATAGCATTCTTCTTCTTTCCGAGCACTTTTTCCTGCGTCTTGTATTCCTCATAGGCCTTTTTCATCTCCTCTGTCCAGGCTTCGGACTTGTAGGTCAATGGGTCGATGGTGTCCACCCATTGCCTCAAAGTGGTGACGAGTCCATCGAAGACGTCGATTTGGTCCTGGATCTGTTGCAGAACTTCGTTTATAGACTGCGACCAGCTGACTGACGCCATCGAAGTATCTCAATGTAGCTGAAGCGTTGAGGTATGGTTTCTTTTCAATGATGAAGAGTTGGGAAAGCCCCCTGGATTGGTCTCTCTTGTATACCTCACCGACAGCAAGCAACGCAACACGGTACTCAGGCCTCTCCTCTGCAGAGCAAACACGCATCAGAAGACAGGGGTTGCAGCCCCTGCTGCAATGCTGCGAGCTCAGCCTCTCTCGCCTGATTGAAGGGCGCCGTCCCCGGGCTGAAATGAAATCTCACTGCCAGCACGTATGCGAGCACATGATAGGGACGATGGGTAGACGCCCATCGCCAGCCTCGTCCGCGTCTTCCAGCATGGTGAATACGTGGGAGACTGCGAAGCCGATCTGAACAGCCTTGCTTATGTCACCGCAGGCGCTTAGGTAACTATTTATCTAGGCATGGGTCCTGATTTGCTGCCCCGCCGCCCTTGACTTCCTTGACTTCCATCCATCTCCCACCCATCCCCGTTGTGCTTTCACACCGCTCTTCATGGCAGTGAGCCTCGACGACGCGATGAAGGAGCTGCCGCCCCCTGAGGACGGCCAGCCATGTGAGAGCGCAGCAGCGACAGCCTCTGATTCACTGCTTGAAAGCCTCCCCGCCGAAGTGCGGCGCTACCTACTGTCGCTGATGGACGTCCAGGGGCTGCGAGCCCTGGTCCACGCGTCGCCGGTCTACCACCAGCAGTATCTTTTGGATCGGACATGGCTGCTGCGGCGATGCCTGGACCACACGCTGCGCAGCGTTCTGGTCGACGCGTGGGCGGTTTATCAGACCAGCGAGGCTCGTTTTGCACGCAAGCGCACAATGGAAACAGTGGCTCCATTCATCACAGCCTACCAGGATCGCCGGGCGGTATTTGCGGACACAGGCGCGCCCAGCCCCGCGCCAACCATGGATGAAGTGGCCGGGATGATGGCCTATCACATTGGCGTTGTCATGCCGCTTTTGCGACAGTATGCTGGCTGGGCGCTGGACAATCTCTCACGCGAAACTGAGGACACCACTCATGAAGCCAAAGACATCACTCATGAAGCCAAAGACACTACTTATAATGACACCACTTATAAATCTGAGGACACCACTCGCGATGCCAATGAGACCTTGACAATGACCGAGGAGACGCGGCTGATGCGTGCCCTGTACCGCTTTGAGCTGTGCTCCAACCTGTTTGGCGTCCGCACCGAGCGGCCTACATTTGAAGGGATTGATATTCGCATCACGCTGGAGCGCTTGTATCAGCCCTGGGAGATAGAGGAGATTTCCTGCATTCACACCTTTGTGAGAGACAAGTTTACGCAGGTCTTTGACGAGATCCGCTGGGATGTGGACGAGGATAACCCCAAGTACGCCGGGCATCAACGGCCACCGACCCCCGACGGCGTCTTTGACCTCGTAAACCAAGGCGAGTCTGCTTTCTCTTCACCTGGTAATATCTTACTGACGGGGGTATAGTCGACAGCTTCCTCAAGGGCTGTGTCTCGCGCGGCCTCGTCTTGCTGCATTCCGTTCTCTGCCAGATCCACGACCACGACACCCTCGTCTCGACCATGCAGGGAAGCCTGGTTTACTTCTCGGGCGAGTTCCTCGGAAACGACGCCTTTGGAATGCTCACGCACGACAAGCGGCGGGAAGAGGCGCCAACGCCGCGGGACATGAAGGAGGCTCGGCGCGAGCCCTTGCCCTTTCGCGGCGATCTCGCCCCAGACCCAGACGGGATGTATCCCCCGTTGGCATGGACGCTGATGTGGGACGGAACATATAGCAACCTGCTTGGGAACTGGATTCCAGGGTCCCTCCGCCGCTGGGGATATGTCCTGTGGGATGCACCGCGCCTGGTGCGCACACAGGCGGAGGAGGTCTTGCGGAAGGAGCTGCAGGAGCACTGGGGAAGTTATGATCCACGAGATGACCAGCTCTATGAAGAGGACTATTAAATAAGCATTGGTATGATGAGGCTTGAGCTACTTTCACTCCATGTGGCGAGATTCATTTCCTCCGTACTCATTCACCATGATGTTCTTCGAGTATAGACGCAACCAGCCTCTCCATCGGCACAGTATTAAACTGCACGTCTTGGCTGTAAACTTGCTAGACATGGATATTACTTAGCAGTAGATCAATGGTTAGTGGATTATACGTCGATAAAGACACCGGTAGCTGAGCTTCGCGTTACTAATACACCCTTTCAACCTCAGAACTAAGACATATACCCTGAATCTAAAGCTCCATGTTTCTTGTTACCAACTATATATGTCCTGGCCAATAAAAAAGGGGGGAAGCCACGAGTGTCATAGAACTAGGTAACTAGCCAAATTTAGTGAACTAGGCCTAAAAATACCTAGGTAGCTAAGCTAATAGGTCATTATTATGTATCTAGTTAGTGCAATTTGATACCTGGATAGTAGTTAAAGTGCCATATAAGGTTTAGGTAGATTTTTAACCTGCCTATTTCATTTTGTATATTCCATTAAAAACCAAGGTACTCATCTATAGTTGATAGTAGCAACTTTTAGCCAGTCTAGGCCTGTATAGAGTTTAAATTACTTCCTAGGCAGCTTTTACTAATATGAACCCCAGACAAAAAGAGTCTAGCTTTGAAGATCCGACTCAATCTAGTAAGACATTATGTAAAGACAACTAGGAGCGGCATAGGGCAGAATAATAGCTCGCTGATAGATATGCATATTACCTAGACTGGCAGAGAAAAAGAAATTGCTGTGAGACCACAAGCATATAAAGTGGAGGAGATTAAATTAGCTATTCCTCTAGTTTTCAAGTCTTGAAGATCATATTTAGTGGTAATCTAAAATGAACTCTCGATGACAGGATAAGAATACGAGGGAGGTATTTTCTCAATCTATTAACTAACTGCACTCTATATTAGTATACAGCACTGTAGTCTGCCATCTCTTGTTTCATCTATTTATTGAAATGAGATGATGATGGTGGAGAGACACATATAGGCCGTTTCAAGTATAGGCAGTAGGGGTCCTTGAAACAAGCCTTAGTTAGACATCCCTGGACCCACCACCAGACTAAGGTTGATTATAAGAACAGAGCATCCCCAACATGCCAACATCTTCATCATCATCATCATCAACTTCATCCTTCATTCATTTGTGATCTGTTGAGGCTGGTTCTCGACTTCCATTCCTTCTTTCTTTCGCTTGACCTGCTGTACATTGTTCTATATATATCATCCACTATATCAAAAATATCAAACCATGCGTTCCTTCTACGCCCTGATTCCTGCTGCCGCCATTGTCGGCGGCGCTGTTGCAAGCACCACCGAGGAGAGCGACTCGTGGTATTTCGGCAACAGCATGTTCTACCTGGGCCCTCCCACCTCGGGCATCGACATCATCAAGGCCACCTACTCGATCGTGCCTCCCAGCGTGCCCTGCGGATACACCTCGCCCGACAACGAGGACCCGGTCTGGGTCTCCGTCTGGGTCGGCGCCTCCTCCTCGGAGAGCAGTGACTCGACGGACCTCTACCAGCCTTTGTTCAACTGGTCTCCCAACCAGGAACTCCAGTACGTGAATAAAGGCCTCTTACGTAGTGAAGAATGATGTCTAAACTAACCGCTATGATAGGGGCTGTCCCGCCTCTGTGTCTGAGTGGTGTGTTGCGGCCAGCACGTACACTCCGGCTGAGCAGGTTTCCGCAGACTATGTGACTGTTCCTCAGAGCACTCAGGTCGATTTCGAGAGTATGTTCTTCGTATTTGCCCTATATCCTGTTAGAAATGAGACTGATAAAGTGGTGATTATTAGTTTCCGTGGTCGACGACGAGGTTTATCAGGTTGTCACCATGGGCGGCAAGGTGATTTCCAAGCTGACAAACTGTATGTCACTATCCATAACATATCTCTGTTCAAGCTCTCCTTACTGACCACCAAACAGCTCTCGACTCTGGCCTGCAGTATTTGATGTCTAGCGATGAGTGCTACACTGGCTCTGACGGCGCCTGCGGAACCCTCGACGCCTGGAGTAGGTTTTCCTTTTCCATATATATGGCAACGTATTGAATAGTGCTAATTCTATATAGCCATTACCAATCTCACGGTCACCCTGAGCGGCGCGGACGAGAAGTTCGGCGACACCATCGCCCTCTATGGATCCATGACCAGCGCTTCGCTGACCACCTCCGACGACGGAACCACCTGGCACACCGACTATCTCGATGTCAAGCTCGTCGACTTTGACGACACTGCCGATCTGGATGACTAAGCTGTTGTTGTATAGGGGGAGCACTGGGCAGTGGAAGAACCGGGCAGCGACAAGCCAATCTTCCGGGTTGAACTGGACCCATTGATTAGTAGATAGAAAATATAGCTATCTGTGGTTTGCACATAGTCTGGCATTCCATTGACCGAAAGACATTATGATCGAGTAGTCAATGGCGAGATTGTCAGGTTAAAGGAATCGTGAAGGTAGAGAGTACTATATAGTCATGAGGCCTCAGCCCACAAATGCGGCAAATATTCTAACTTCAACTCTTTTTACTCAATACTTATTATTTCATTACCTACTCTTCTTTTTGACTGCTATAATCTATCTTCAGAGGAAGCATTCTCCTATAAAAAACTAGTGCTATAGAGAATAATTATAAGATAACCCTAGTATATATATCACACTGATTGGACCATTAAATCACAAGATATACTTATTCTTCCTTGACATGTAAACTGGAAAGGCTAGCAAACTTTTCTCTTCACTCCTAATACTGAGGATATAGTGTCACACTGACCAGCCTATTAATTTACACTATTATTATTCCCTACAAGTTAAGCCATGAGAGGCGGAGAATGTTCCAAGGCTAATGTTTTTTTCAGTGTAGCAGGAGACACGTAGTAACACTGGTCATATCTATAGTTAGCAAGAAGCTCTATAGCAACGACACTTATAGAATGAGATTAATCTCTTCTTATATAATAATCTATATTCAAGAAGCTCTGCAATTAGGGAGTTAGAAAGATATGGCCTGGCACATTATTCTGCTCTACTGAAAGTGCCATCATAAATCATATATAAATTTCATTAAAAATATATAACGCTCTCCCTCTTGATCTAGGAATACAGAATTCTTACACAACACCATCCTCATGATTCAGGGGGCCTTGAAGGCTGATTTACCTCCTCAACCTCCATACTTTTTGCTCTCCCGCTCCAAATGAGTGCAGTGCTGTCCTGCGCCTGCTGATAAAGCAATAGAGCCTTGTCAACGTTCCCTAACTGGACGCACAGATTGCCAAAATTCTCGAGGGTTTTCCAGATAGGGATGGAAGTTGCCAATGACACCGTGGCTAGAGCTTTTTCATCGCCGTGCAGTGCTTGCTCAATGGTAGGCGTTGGACTGGAAGCTCTAAGCGAATTATTCAATAAGCTATTGACCATATTCTTTGGGTTTTTTGTTACCTTTGCGCCTCTTGAATAGGAAGATGGAAAAATAATTGCCTCGCATAAGCGGCTGCCGCCGCTGCTGCGAAGCCATGCCATACGTCGTTTTTGTGTGTGTCGCAATAGTCGCAAATCCCTCGGATAACCAGGCATGGTAAATTGTTCAGGACGCCTGCTGCTTCCATCTCGAAGCAGAGAAGCCCATGCTCTTGCGCTAGAGAATCTCTTTTTTGGGCATCCGCAATTACTAATCCCCCAGACGCGATTGTGCCTCGGTGTACAACAATGTATGAATCGTCTTCCTCGTCTATCTGTCGCTCGATGCGCTGTCGTGGGTCACATCCACTCTCTTGACACGACATAGCTTTCCGTTGATGCTCATAATGCGGTTGGTAGAGATGATCCTTGTCAGCACCGGGAAACCCAAAGCGACGAAGAGCTCGACGACCAGTTGGGATCCTCTTCGTGTTCTCCCAGATTGGGTCATATTCCCTCCGGTGACGCCGCACAGCCATCTCTCGCGCCGCGTTGAGGAGGACTATTGGCGGAGGCGCAAGAGCACCTCCGCGTTCCAAAATACCTAGCATTGCATCTCCATGATTGTACTGTATAACTCCAGGGTGTATACCTGTCGGTTTGCTTACCACCACATGTCCCAGACGAATCATCCCGGCGTCGGTCTCAATAGGAACACCACCTCCAATCCCTACTAACAGGCCGTATTTAAGATTTGGGAATGTCATCTTCATCTGCGTGACAACGGTGGCTGCGGAGCAATTCCCCATGCTAGGGAGTCCGACGATTATAACGTTATGATCATTGATGCTGCCAAGGCTGTAGATATTTGTGTCATTTTCCGGTTGTGGCAGAGGTTCATGTTCTTCGTCTAGCATCTCCATGGCTGCGATCTGCTCTATCTCCAGAGCACAGATCCATCCCACCTTATAGGCGTCATGATTCAACCTTCTCAAAGGCATTTTAGTCGCACTGTTCCAAATGGTCTGGTGCTTCAGGCAAAGGCTCGTGCCCGGAAATATAGTCGTTTTCAATGTCAATAAATTTGTATTAGAAAGGCTATTTAGCATGTAATAGATACGGGAAGAGAAAAAAGAAGAAAGCTTCCAGCTTTTAAAAGACCTCGCTATTTACTAGATGGGAATTGGGGAATACTAGGTGAGTATTGAAGAGGGGTTGAGGCTCAGCGCCAATTCCTGTGGTCTGGATAGATCAGCCAACTATACTCCTCGAGGAGCCGCCGGAGATGTCAGCCCAATTCAATAGGTGTGGCGACAGTTTTCGTGTTTCTGCTGCGGTACTTCAAATGACAAATCCAATATCAGTCGTTTTTCTGTCTCTAATTCTATGTCAATAACAGAATAGGAAAAACCTAACCCTAAAACCCTGAGTACAATCGGAAGAAACACCCTTGAACTCTTCTTTACCTTTTTATTGCATTTCAGTATATTATGGGGGTTTTGTATATTATAAATATTGGAAGAATTAGGAGGAACACTTCTCACTAGTCATACTGGTGTCAACATTGACATAGGAATAACCAGGGAAATCACTTTTCAAAGCACAGACCAAATCCTGATGTAGTCATTTTTGAGCATCAATTGGAGCTTTCCCTTTTATATTAAGTATGCAGTAGTGCTTATTTTGTCTGTGCCAAATCATGAACTCACTGAACCCCTTACAAAGCTTTGAATAGCCACTGCTGGTTGACACTACCTTTTCGCTCCCTATTAAGCAAGATAGGCGTTCCATCTGCAGGTCGAGCATTGGAGAGATCCATGGCCATATCTGGATATGCCGCATTGAGGATCTCAAATGTAGAACCGACTCTGTTCAGTCGCCATCGAAGCATTGGGTCCAGGCCTGGATCACTGCAGACGGCCCCTCTCAGCTGGTTATTAGCGCCAGCGCCTGGAGAATCATTAGTCACGGTGGTCTTGAATTGGAATCCTGGAAATACTACTTGGAGCAGCAAGATAATTGCCTGTGCGGTCTCGAAATGACCATTCCTCTGCATTGATCTTGTGTGCCTCCCACTGCTGCGTCGGAGCGTCTCTCTCATGCCTATATTGTTAGTTATAGATCATGCGATATTATCTAAACCACTGTGACTTTACCTAAGAATGATATCGCCTTCTGGCTCAGCGGCTGTCACGTCCACAACACCATTATTGCCGAGGACTATGGTGTGCAGGCAGTAAATCCTTCCATCAACAGGTTGAGCAGACATGACTAGTATATTATTCCAAGTACTTTGATTAGAATAAAAGTATCAGTAGCAAGACGTTGATGAAAGGTGGTGAAGGTTAAGTTGTGTTACTAAGCCCCAGCCACATGCTTCATACCCATGTAATGATCATGTGGTCTATTCAGACTTTAGAATCAAAACTTACCATGTTCTCATCTCAACCAATAAATATGATTGCCATCGAAAGCATCTTTCGAGTCTATATGACGTCGGTTTCGGTCATGACCTATGCACAGGACTCCATAGCTGTAACTTCTACCAGATGAACGACATCACACAATGAGAAAGGTCTTGGTGATCGGAGGCACTGGTGCTCAGGGAGTACCCGTTGTCAAAGGTGTATAACACTTCCTCTCTACAATAAATCTCACCTGCTGACTTGATCTGAAGCTCTAGCTACAGGCTCCGAATATGCCGTTCGTGTGATAACCAGAAACACCCAGTCGAAGGAGGCGCAGACGCTGGCACATCTCCCCCGGGTGACGGTCTTCCAGGGCAATCCGTACGACGAGCTCACGCTGCGCCAGGCTCTCATGGGGATCGACTGTGTGTTTGTGAACACCAACGGGTTTGCAATCGGCGAGAAAGCTGAGATCTACTGGGGTATCCGGCTGTACGAGCTGGCTCGGGAGTTCCGTCTACAGCACTTCATCTACGCCGGGCTCGAGTACGGGTCGAAGCTGGGCGGCTTCGATCCAAAATACCGCTGCGGCCATCTCGACGGCAAGGGAAAGGTGATCGACTATCTCTCCGCTCAACCTACGAGCCCGATGGCGTGGTCGGCGCTGACGTCCTGTATGTACATCGAGGCGTTGGCGGAATTCCTACGGCCCTTTCCCCATCCAGACGACCCAAGTACATTCGTTTTTGCTGCACCGCTTGGAGCAGGCAAATGCCCGCTCATCTTCCTGGAAGACTACGGGGCGTATGCGCGGTGGATGTTGGACAACCCGGCGCAGAGCAATGGACTGAACCTGCACGTCGCCACGGAAGACATAGGGTGGGAGGAGCTGGCCACAGTCTTCAGTGAAGTGACGGGGCAGAAGGCGATTTATCACGATCTCGGCTTGGACGAGTACTTCCAGCGTGGGGTCTTGGATCCTGACGCCAAGGTCGGCCATTCGACAGACCCGAATGACTCGACTTTGCAAACCTACCGAGAGAACTTCACAGGCTTCTGGAACACCTGGAAGGACGAACTGTCGCACAGAGACTACGCCCTGCTGGATCGCATCTTACCCGGTCGTGTCAAGACGGTTAAGCAGTGGATGGAGCTGACGGGGTACTCGGGGAAGCCTGCGCCGGTTCTGAAGGACTACCGGGATAGGGCGCAGTGAGCATTACTGTAGGCAATGATGGAGTGATTATGACCGAGGGAAAAGTGTTACACACTGGTATACAGAATGGTATATTCCTGATATTTATGCCAAAAATACCATTTCATGATGTAGTTTAATTGGATCTCTTCTAGATATGATTAATACATAAGTATATACACCTTATTACTCTGTACTGTGAGAGCTCTTCTATTATCCTCATTCCCACCATCATCTCATCCTATTCTACCGATTCCTCGTAGGGATACACACACCATCAAAAAATACTGCATCACTATAAAATAAAATCCTCACTATAATAAAATCCTCAACTCAATCTACGGCCAAGTATAAAAAACATACAACAGTAGGGATTCGCTGGTGGTCACCCACCCAACTACTAACCTACCGGCGTGTGGCTTGAGTACGGCTGAGCGGACGGGAAGCCCTATTTTCCACACCCTGTGGTCGTATGTGATTGATGATCATGGAAGAGGGAATATATAGTATGTTTATATGTGCATAGCTAATTTGCAGAGCAGATTTGGCAGATAGTATAGTTATAGTGATCATATAAATACTAGTATTACTTCCACAGCTGTATATACTAGAGGTTATTAAAATAATACTATTCTATTGCCTATTAAGTCACTAGTAGTATAAACTAGCATATCTGCCCACCTCTATCAGATTTAAAGGTATCCATAAACTGATGGTAGTAATACTAACTGTCACTCATCTTAGTATAGAAGTGTTGCTGATATCTTGTCTCTTGCCGTCTCCTTAGAAAACCCTCGGTTAACCTATCCTCCCTCCTATGCTATTCACTTCCACATATCTGTTGCATAGTATAAGGGGAGGTAAGTATCATAACTTTCATAGTGAACTGCATTTCATTTAGCCGTAGAATTATGACATAATCTTCATAAGCAGTATATTAGCATCATCCTGATAGACTATAGTAATAGGATAGTTAATTCTAGAGGATAGTATATAGTTAGGAGGTCTATTCAATTAAATCATTATATTATTCCTATAACTCACTAGTATATTCATAAAGTTGCTCAGCTAGTACAGAAATAACAGTTAAAAGACTTGATAGTTCTTTAAGTAAATATTAACTTTACCACAGCATCATAGTGACTACAACATATTCTCAGTGATAATAAACCCAGGCCCAGCAAGTCAACACTTTATTTTTTATTTAGGATGTATTCCATTATTATTATATAACCTCAAAAAAACCCAGGAATGGAGCGACAGCTGTCAGGCCACAGCCTGAAGAAGGCACAGGGACAGCCCAGGTCCTTTTTATCGACTCTTGAACCCCCCATCTTCCATGACAAGACAGATATCATCTACAATCACCGGGAGAGGGCGCAGAGACGACGGATCGAATGGCCAACAGTGGATGACACCGTTCAGGCGATTGTGAGGGCAGGCGATGACACTCCAAAGACTCCTCTTCCCGCCACTGCCCAAGCCGTCGTCGACAGGGAAATCGCACTGTGTGATACCCGCCGCGGCTTGATTCGAGACCTCGGCGTATACGACCAGGTCTACCTGCGCGCCCCCAAATGGCGAGGCGTGCTGAGAAACCTCTACTGGCGAGCCCGGCGCCAGTCTGCGGTCTGGGATGTGTTCTGTCTGCTGGTTGATCGCGGCTTCGTCCACCCACAGTGTCTTGTTGTCCCTGTTGATCTCCAATCCGACAGTCAGGACACCCATCTTGTGATCCTGCTTCTCTGCCGCTTTTCTTACATCCGACAGGATGAAGACGCCTTCCTGCAAAATAAGATCCCATGTCAGACAGGGTCGTGGTATGACGACATTGAATGGCTCGCCACGATGATTGTCCGCAGCGGTGTCGACCTGGAAAGACTCTTCGATACAATCCAAGCCTGTGGTTTCCTGGGTGACTGCAGCCCCGAGGAGCTGCAGGAATTCAAGCAAGAGTATCCCGACGCGCGCATCACGCATAACCCTCGCGATCGAGAGGCGCAGCCTGGCCTGGACCCGGCCAGCGAGCATGTCTTTGGCTTCTGGCTGCCGCACGGCCTGGCGTCCGACGATGAGGACCTTTTTGGTCAGCAGCTTGCCGGCTGCCTCGGCAGGTTCAACGACATTGAGAAGGCCTTCCGGGACACAGAAGATATTTCGCCAGACCAGCTGTGGCTCGAGAGAGAGCAGATCGAGTTCTTTGGCCAGCGTGAGGATTTGCTGCCAGGTTCGAAAAATGACCAGCCCCAAGGCGACGTTTTGATTGACGATGCCGTCCAGTCTGGTCAACGCCTATCTGCGTGATGCAGAGAGCCGCTATTTAACCCTAAATAGGTGAACATAAAGACTGGCGAGTGGAAAGTGAAGGTGAGGTTGACAAGTAGCTTAGCCATAGTTGAATACAAGTAGTCTTTCTCTTACTATTATAACTAAAGGTGAACCACTTAAAGTATAGATTAAGTATAAGATAAGGTGAGAGGGGGCGACAGTTGTCTGCTACTTAGTATATATAGTCATTATTATAGTTACTGTAAAAGAGTAAGGATGATGCTCTACTTATGCCTAGACCTAAACATAAATAAGTTATGAGGTCTCATCTATTACCACTGCATTTATTAGTATATTAATAATTCTTGATGGCATATCAGATACTCAAGCATTAGCTGTTATGGCCACACCATCTTTTATAACCTATAAATATCTAGAATCCTATAGGAATTTCAATAGAACCTTAACTTACCAATAAGCCCTTATATCATTAGACATAATAATGAATCTTGCAGAGTTTATAATTTAGGGTTAGGGCTTAGGGTTAGGGATTCCTACTTCAGCCTCTGTACCTTAATCCCAGCTATCTAATTAGAAATTCTAATAAATTAGCATCTCTTTTATCTTCTAGCATTGCGACACATTCCAATAAGGACAATCTAAGGTTTGCACTGATTAGGCTATGTCTAGTGTTGACGGAGACAGCTCAGCAGGTCCAAGACGAGACCCTACACAGCCGGCTTTACCGCAGCATTTACCTGCGTGGCGGGCGTCATTATGGCCGTCCTGGTGCCATACATAATCAACACCGACCAGTGGAACTAGAGCCTCAAGACCGGCTGGTTCTATGCGGGCGTGGGACTCCCTTTTGTCGTGGGCATGTGGCTTCTCATCCCCGAAACAACAGGGTATGTATTGCACTATATCTTTTAAAATGAAAATCCCTGACAAGATCTAATAGACGGTCCGCTGCCGAGCTGGACGAATTTTTGGAGGCCAAGGTGAAGCCGTGGCGCTTTCATAAAACGATCACCGCAGTTCAACGCGCCCTTGAGGAAGAGAAGAGGTAGAAAGGGATTGTTATCTTTCATTGAATATAGCTATGGTATAACAGAGACTGCCTTTACCAATATTCATACTTATGATATTAACTATGAAGGCCAAGATCTGAAATCTAAGATCAATGACCTTACTATCTCTCATCTATCTATAATTCATATTCCTGATGGCTGACACTACATATTACGTCTAGAAAACAGTCAATTCTATATATTAAGGAACTGTGCAGATGTGATACTGACGGCAGATAGGATATCAGCAACTGCCGATGTCAGGGCCTTAATCTAGATTTGGTCCTTCTCAATTATTCGGCTTCTTGTATAAATCTCATAGGCCAACACGATTTCATCTTCCCGTCAACTATCACGCTTCAATCAAAATCACTATTCTTGATATCTAGACAGTTTTTCGAAGAATGCCGAGTTAGCCGAGCGGAATCCAAGCGTCAACGTACATATACGAGGTACGTTGTTTGCAATAGCAAACATGAGGAACTGGCATGGTTGGTCATCATGATTGATGCTAATCATTTGCTGTTCTTAGGCAAGTATAGGGCTGTATCTCAATGGTAAATGCTGCCTAGTACTATGAGAGCTGAAAAGATCTTCTTTGGGATCGGAAATAAATATCACATATGAGATTTATCTGAGAGTGTTTGAAGTGGGTATCGGATTCCATTACACCAGAGGGTGTATGAGGCGGAGTTTAGACATCATTTTGAACCAGCCTAGCTACAGATAGGCAAAAAGAAATCCCTCAATCAGGCTCTCGTAGGTTCATCAAGCCCTGGTTGTATTAGTATACTTCCATAGGGGCTGTCTTACGAGACTCCGCCTTGCACCATGGCAAACAATCAATGTAAGCCAATCTTGAGGGCCGCCATGAAGCCTTGCGAGCGCGGTGACACATAGGCAGGAATTGGTTTGCGTGTCATCTGCTTACTGGTTTCAGGACCGAGAAGGCTGGCTGAGATGTTGGAAGAGGAGACAGACGTAAAGGCTAGAATTGGAACAGGAAGAGCTTTATATACATGCAGGCCATTTAGATGATATGCCATTTTCTATATATTTAACATCCTTCTCAGTCCTAAACTCTAGACCAGTATCAAGCTTCTTATTTATATCTATCTATTATCATACCAAAGAACGACAAAAGAACAACTCGTTTTCATTGCCCTTTGAGAAGTAAGGGAAACTGCCGAAAAGCTAATAATATTTGCGCTGCACATCAGACTCTATGCAGTGAGCATGAACTCCCTCATTTAAATACTGAAGAATGCCCAAAATGTGAAAGGTATGATTACCTATACTATAATGGTCATGAGTTATTTTAATGAATAAAATATCTAGCCGGGATGGATTCAAAGAGAGAAGACAAATGAAAGAAGAAACAGCACAAAGGGAAGCAGAAAGACAAAGGGAAAGCAACCCAGATGAATACCAATCAAATTCCCGGCGACGAAGGGCCCAGCAAGAAAGACTCCAGGAGGAAAGAGCCGAACAGCAAAGAGCCCGACAACAAAGAGCTCATCAACCAGAGCCTATCAACCAGGAGCCTATCAACCAGGAGCCTATCAACCAAGATCCTTTCATTTGAGGAATAAGCTCAGGGCTTTATCTTATTTTTGAGCCGATTGGATTATTTAAAGGCTATTATGAATCTGATATATAATATCTTGACCAGTTCATTGACTTCCAGAATAAGACATCTCTTTCTCTTGGTCCCTTTAATGTATTAACTCTTTTCATATTTAATGATCATATATATTTCAGCAACCTACACACAATCATCTTCAATTTACTGTACAACCATATCTATGCCCCATGTAGACTGTACACTCCAGGCGATATCTTAAAGTACCGAGAGAGCTCTAAAGACATTTTACCAATAAGGGTTTGCCAGGAAATACTTGTCCCTCTATTCAGCTCAGATCCGCAAAACCAACGAGTTATCTTCGACTAGTTAAGATAGAAAGAAGCCTGACCAGAGAACACATCGGCAGTAGGCTAGAAGCATTTGGTTCAGCTATTCATCCTCTTTGGCAACCTTTGCCGATTCCAACAATTTTCGTACCTCATCCCACTCACTCTGAAGCAGGTCAGCTCTATCCAAGTCTTCAGCTACCTGTATTCCATCAATAGCAAAGTGAATGAGTGTCCGAGCTAGTCGATACTGAGCCCCGTACGCAAACCGAAGATAGGTTGGGCCAGCCGCTTGTTCAAACAGTTCTTTCAGTTGGCGGGATTCAGGCGCTGAGGGAATGTCTCCTGCAAGCCGCTCATCCTCCTCATCCTCCTCATTCCATGCCCATAGCCACATTGGGGGAGCGCAAGACATCACAAGCGGAGCAAAGATTGCACTGTCCCAGTCAAGGATGCCACTGATGCCTTGCGCATGTGCCATGATATTGCGAGGCTCCAAGTCGCGGTGGCAAAGACAGTTTCCACTCTCAGCCAGAATGCCCAGGGCATCCATCTCTGATGCTATGGTCAGAAACTGATCATATAACTCGATTCTGAATGAAGCTGCGCTTGGATTCATAGCAGTAGCCAGGTCTTTTTGATGTTGGAGAATTGCATGGATTGTGTCAAAAACCGTCTGTGCTGCAGGTCCCTTCTCATACGGCACGGTTGAGTCAGTCGCTGCTGGTCTATCCAAGGGCTGGATTCTCAACGAGTCCTTGGATGGATCTTCCGGACAAGGCAAAGAGGTGATTCTGCCCGCTGTAACACTTCTGATCGAATGTAACTGCAAGTAGACCGCGCCAAGGTCTTTTGCAATGGCGCATTTCAATTCCTGGGACAGGTCAGGGTAGCCTGGCCAAAGAGGCGAACCAGAAATACGCATCATGATCATGTATGGTTGTTCCAGGGCATTGGATTGGGTTGCGTCGAATTTGACGACATGTGGGATTTGGATGGTTGATTCTTGCCGAAGTAATTGGAGGGGCGCAAGATCATCGACTATCTGCCGGATCTCAAACCGTGGGATGCGGAGGATGTACTGTTTGACGACGGATTCTTGGTTTCCATCTTCATGACCGGCCACCGAGACGGCAATGACCCTGTTGAAGCCTCCTCCGCGCATGCGCTCGATTGAAACCTCGCCACTGGCAGCAGCGCCCAGCACGGCTTCACATAACTTCAGAGCCCGCAGCTTGAAGGTCTCAAAAGGCTCCTGGCTATAAACAAGAGTCGACGAGTCCGATTGAGAGTTGGTCGAGTCCGATAGAGAGCTGGTCGAGTCCGACTTTGAGTGGTCGGATTTCGACTCCAGGTCTAACTGTTCCAACTGCGACGTAGCTTCAGACATGATGGCTGATTTTGAGGGTGGGCTAGCTGGAACTTCCATAATTTGGTAATCGATGGGAGTAAAAGAGGAGAAAGGAAGGCTGAATAAATAGAACATCCCACTTCTGAGGCTTGATGCTTGCAGGGGCGGCCAGCCAATCAGACCATATAGTGGTGTGAGTTGGCCAGTCTACATCCTAATCACTGTAGGGATAGTGGAATTATTGTGACAGGGGGGAGGAGAGTCATAAAGAACTTTACAAGTTTACTAGTTATTTCTCATATTGTAATTATGCATATTTGGCAGCTAAGGGGTTGAGTAGAAGACTAGTTATAGTCAAAGACACTAGATACTAAGATTCCATAAAGATGGGTGAAGGATAAGTTTTGATTAAGGGTCCTTTAGCATTAGATCTAGATATTATTTATAATAATTAAAAGGCTCTAAGAAATCACCATAAGAGTCTATTTATAATAGTATTATTGCAATATATAATAAAAGTATCTCTCTTTACTTAAGGTCTAAAGCATGATTTTAGTGATTCCACTTACCCTCCATCAGACTGTCTGGAATCATATAATATACTAAGATAATTACCCCCTTCTTGTCTTGTCTATAGGCTTCTACACATGATAATGCACTTTTCAGCCTCGTGCAGGGATGCCTCGTATTTCGCAAACACATTTAGACCTCGCACCCCCCTAATGGCCTCACAAAACCATGTCACAGCCCGTCTCTGTCTTCTGAAATGGCCGACACAGAACTTGTCGGGCGTCAGTCATTCCAACAGACATTCTCACGCACTTTTGCCCCGTTGATCGTCACCAGCGCCGTGTCCGTCGTGCTGGTGCTACTGCGAAACCACGCCTTCCACGGCGACGCTGTACAGCACGCGTCTGCGCGTCGAGCGACGCCCGACAGCATGCTGCGCAACCGCGAGGCACGCCGCATCGCCGACGACGACGACAGCCAGAGCGAGGACTCCATCACGCTCAGCTCCGTGGAAGACTTCTTCGCCTCCGTGCTGGACGACATCCTCGTCGGCTTCGGCAGCGCCCAGCTGGCCATCGCAGACGACGTCCAGCTTTCTCTCGACGCCCGTGCAACTGTCGAGGCCCTCCATATCGGGAAACCAGTCTACATCTTCGCCGTATTGGTTGTCAACATCCTCCTTCTGCTCGTCTTGTTGCAGCAGTCTCTCCACACGGGGAGACGTCTCGCCCTCGATCTCGACACTGGCCGTGAGGGACTCGAGGGGGGAGATTCTTGGGAGAGACTCAGGGTGCAGCTGGCTGTGAATAAGGGGCTGTTGCATGCACAGGAGGGGGGGTACACACCTGCTCTGATTCCTAGATAGATTTATATAATTACTTATATATATTGAGTATACCTCAATACCACTCGATGATATTAGTCGGATGTGAACGAAGCATCCATAGGGCACAGACCACAGACAGGGACTCTATTTACAGCCACCTCATGGTTGTTTAGATATGGAAGAGAGCATTTCTGAAGAGATCATCTTCAAAAATACTTTCCAAATCCAGCATCCCATCATTCAACTCCATCTCTTTCATATCAACAGGCCTTTGAAGCTGAGCGATAAACAGAAGCTCCAGCTGGGTATTCCTCACGGCATATGCTTTTAAGCACGCATTCCTCATGGCGAGATGGACCGGTCGGTTCATATCCCATATCATAGACGGGTTCCTCTCATACACAGACTGTATATACCGCCACGCCTTTTCTGCGTCTTTATGGTCTGGTTCGGCGTGGAGAGTGTCAAGGACGTACAGGATGGGATGCCATACTTGAAAATACGGGGCGTACCATGCAAACCGTCTGATCTGGGGGTTGGCCTGTAGCATGCCATGCTGCTCGAGAAGACGCTGGTGGTGCCCATGAACCCGGCTCTGGAAAGCGACGTCTTGGTAGCGGCGATGTACCGAGGTAGAAGGATACACCGTGCCTCGCCGAGTAGCTGTAGACATTCTTCCTCTGTGCTGTATATAGTAAATAGAAGGCAGAAAAGCTGCGGGTGATGGTCTTTGTGCTCCTTGCAGCCTGATCAACGACGGGTTGTAACGTTGGTACGTGGACGATCTTGGTCAGAGGATCAATGTTCTCGACGAAGATGTGCCAGAGTTGGTGTATTCTTTTAGATGATGAGAAGATGAGAAGATGAGATGAGAAGATGAGATGAGATGAGGAGAAGATGAGAAGATGCCTCAGGCAGCTCGGGATTCGGGCCCGAACGTACCATTACAGTATTACAGACAGTCTATACATATTCTATTTGATCCTCCATGTCGGGCTCGAATGTTGACTATTGAGAGGATCACAGACAGGTATCCTCATCTTGCACAGCTGGTAGGATCTGGCTCATTCTTTGCGCTGGGGAATCACCATGTTCTCATCACGCAGCGAGGAGCGTTCGATTCCTGCCGTGTGTATCTCTGGCTGACGCTGGAGGAAACGGCCGATCTGACGGTATCAACCGCAAGAGACAGGATCCTGGGCGACGAGAAGTTGTTTGGCACATTTGACGATTCGGTCAAAGAGATCATCGCCGCCGCATACGAGGTAGATATCAATATAAACAACAGCACACTTGATCTCCGGCCGCTGTATACTCTCCCGCATGGACACTCCTGGAACCACCACGCCGGCGTCACGCTGGTCGGAGATGCCGCCCATCTGATGCTACCGAATGGAGAGGGAGTCAATTCCGCCATGTGGGATTCGCTGCTTCTGTCGAGAGAGCTTGTCAAGGCATATACCACCTCTCCCAGTAATATAGACGTGCAGACAATGTTGGACCCCCTGCTCAGCCAGTTTGAGGCGGATATAGTGACTCGTGCACAGAAAATAGGCCTCAAAGCAGACTTTTTACTTGACAAGATGTTTGAGGATGATGCCGCTTATGTATTTAGTACTCTTTTTAATGGTGAGTAGTACAGTAGTTTTATTATACTTATATATTATGCTGTAGTCTCTAGTGGGTGAATATAGATTATACCTACATCTCCTGTGGTGCATTATATGAAATTAGGTCACTAATTAGAACTTATCTAGTAATAGATATAAGTTATAGGCAATTGCTATAGTATATGCCTTATAAATTATAAGACTAATATTAGACTTACATATCTTCTACTCCCTCTATATTATTCACATATATCAAGATGCCAGCTCTAGAGCTTTCTCTCTCATTCATACAAACCATTGCACAGTTGATATCTGCCCTACCAGTTCTTAAGGATATTTTATCCGATCTCCATGAGCGTTCTCGCCGTCTATGGGATTTCTTCTCGGCCACTATCCCGTCCTACTGGGTATATAGAGGTAGACAATTGACGTGTCCAGAGTGACTTTATAGTAGTGGACGATATATTGATTGCGCACGGCCCCACTGATAGGTTTCTAGATCGAGTCCAACCACCATCGTCTCACACCGACACATTCCTCTATGATCTTGAATTCGGACCGTCTTTCAATTGCGAAATTCCAAATGATAGCACAAGTGATGTATCTGATAGGCTTGGAGGGATCATCAGTCGAAAGAAAGAGCTATGAGTATGTGTTTATGGTCTTTACTCTTATGTTGAGGTTTATTAACATCTGATTACTCTGCATACAATACGTTGTCTATGAACTAGAAGGTTAATATACTGCTCATATAGATTGAAGTAGAGGCGATTTCCATCACGGGATGATGGCGCAGTTGGGAGCGCGTTAGACTGAAGTGGTAACTTCAGCCAAGTAACACCAAAGTGTCATCTAAAGGTCGCTGGTTCAATCCCGGCTCATCCCATCTTTTTCTTCCAATTTTTTCTACTATTTTTCTATCTCTGATTCTTGTGATGGTTAATTGTAAGACCTGGATATAATTTGAACAGAGCATCGGCAGAAGATCCTCCATGATGTTTCGATTTTGGTAGACGAAGCCGGTCGAGAAAATTGCGTATACAAGAGATGATCTTATCCTACTGACTTTAACTGTATACGATTTCTATTCTTGACTATGCATCTAATTTAGGCGGGCTAATTGAGATTCCTTCAAAGTACTTCTGTTTACGCATAAACACTACCCTATCCAACGCTTTCTTATCGAATAAAACCCCAGACCGATCAACCAGAGAGCAATCAGAACCAAGGCCTGCACGGGTGCAAAGACAGCTCCCCGCGCGGTGACCAGGAAACTCACCACCGCGAAGATGACGGGGATCCAGAGCCCCGGTTTATAGGGGCGAGGGAGGTCGGGATCCCGGAACCGCAGGATGATCGCCCCGAGCACCGTCAGGAAGAAGAAGGAATACTCGCCCAGCCCGGTGAAGGTGAGGAGAGCGCGGAAGTTGCCCCAGAGGATGTACAGGATGGGCAGGATCGTAGAGAGGATGATGGCGTTGAAGGGTGTGTCGGACTGCTCGGTCGATTCATCGGAGAGATGATTAGAGTGAGTCTTGGGGAAGACATGGCCGATATAACCCAGAAACGGGGGGAACCAGTTCGACCTCGCCGCTGCGACTATCATGCGGCCTACAACGAAGGAGTTGCCGAGCAGAGACCCTGCGACGACCAGACAGATGAGAGCGGCAGCCAGAATACCAAAGCCTGGGCCAAGAAGGTGCGTGATGGCCGTCTATCAGACAGTTAATATTATGTACTTAGACCTATACAGCATCCTTTCCAACGACTTACTACTGCCACGCTATCAGTCGTGGAAACAACACTCCACGGGAGAAGGATGTAGTAGGCTGTGTTCGCCGCAATGAAGCACAGGATGATGACAGGAACGGCGGTATTGATGGCAAGAGGCAGCTGTCGCGCTGGCTGTGATAGTTCCGCGGTGATATACATTGCCTATTATTTCGTGAATATGTGAGTGCCCGTGTGTCTTCTATGTCCCCTGGAGAAAGCAAAAAAAAAAACCCCCCACCTTATCCCATCCCGAATACGCCCACAAGGCCCCGTACAAGGCTGTAGAGAAATGGCCCAGCAGCTCCCACCCCGACAGCTCCTCCCAGTCGATCTCCTTACCGTCTGGCGCGGTGGTGTTTCTGGCGTCAAACCACGACCTGCTGTACCAGTCCGTGGGCACCGAATCGTCCTCCACACCCGACAGATGAAGCAAGACGACAGCAATGCCCCCCACCACGACGGCGAGTATGGTGATGAATTTCGTCCCGACAAAGAACCCGTTCAGGCGAGTGCTCACTTTGGTGCTGATGGAGTTTGCCGCGCCGATCGCGATCAAGACGAGGATGGCGAACAGCTTGTGCGAGAGACGCGTGGCCTGGTCCGTGATGCCAGCCGCCGTGTAGATGGTCTCGACGAAGACAAGACTCAGGATGGCCAGCGAAGCAGGCATAACAGCCACGATCCACGTCCACGCCGCCAGAAACCCGAGCGCGTCGCCGTAGACGTGCCGCAGGTACGGCTGCACGCCGCCCTGGCCGGGCAGGGCGGTGCCCAGCTCGACGAGGGTGCTGGCGCCTGTCCACGCCAGCAGACCGCCAACCAGCCAGACCAGCAGAGCGACGCCGGGCGAGGGCACGTTGGCGTCAATCGAGCCGGGCGAGGTGAAGATGCCGCTGCCGATCACGATGCCGACGACGATCCCGAACGCCTCGAAGGCCCCGAGATTGCGAGAGAAGCCGGTCTCATCTTCGCGGGCTTCTTCTGGCTGCTGCTGAAGAAGCGGCGAGCGTTCATCGCTTGGTTGAAAGTGCTGAGACATGTTGTGGTGGTGGAGAGAGAGAGAAGAGGGGAAGAGGAGAAATGAGGAGATAAAGAGGGGGGTCACGCCATTATGCAGGAGATTGCATTATTTTATGACTCTATATCCCTTACATCACATTATAATTCTTTTTATCTTTAGATTGATAGATGATCTATTATTATATTGAATAGATTTGAAAAGGTCCAGGATAAGTTTACCTCAGTAGCGTCAAACCACTATATATATATTGCTATTCTGTTCACTGTACTGTGAAAGGAACTGTCTATATAATTAGATATAAACCCTAATAATATGGTAAGTCTATCTCAACCCCATCCACGTCTGCTCTAGACCTTTATATCATATGTGGTCATAATACATATACACACAGGCATATGTTTAAGAGGAAAATATAAGGAAGAGAGAAATCCCCACAAGATTTGATAGAAGAGATCATATTCAAGAACTGGTATGTAACGACCAGACACGTATATGGTATGAAAGGCATATCAAACAGGTATTAAACAGGTATTAACACAGGAGAGAACTCCGCTACAACCAAACCAAGAACTGATTTACTTGACATAATCCTCAATCTGCCGAAGGAGGTCCCGGAAGCGAACAGGCTTGGAGAGGAACAGATTGAACCCACAGCTCGTCGCTTCCTGGCGGACAGCAGCGCTGCCCAGTCCCGACAGGGCGATGATGACGGCTGGTTCCAGCGGTTTTTTAGGGGCGTTGTTGGTGTCTCGGTACTGTTTCTCGAAGAATCGGATTTCCCGCGTCGCCTCGAGACCGTCCATGACGGGCATGGAGATATCTGTGCCGTCGTTAGAACAGTACACTAAGAACATTTACAGAACGTTCTTACCCATGAGAATGACTTTGATTATGTTCGGATTCGCCTTGAAGGTTTCCAATGCCTCCAGCCCGTTGGTGGCAGTCATATAGGCTAGTTTCGCCTTCTTCATGAAAGCAACCAGGAGCTTGAGGTTCACGTCGTTGTCGTCAACAAGCAGGACTGTTGGCACCGGTTTGCTTGCGACCTGGACCTGTTGGACCAAGACTGTCTCTGGAGGACTACTGCCGGGACTGGGATCGTCTATCGGCACCGTCGTGATGGTCACCGGGTCCACGGCCTTTTTGGCCTGCACCACAGTCTCGGCCACGGCAAAATCGTCCTTCAAGTCGAATGTTACAACGCGGGGTCTCGCTCTGTCCTCTGTTCCTACCTCGGAAGAGGCAGGGGGGCGTTGATCTTGGTCTTGGATGACCGAGAGGAGCGCCTTGGCTAGCTTTCCCGGACCGCATGGCTGAGTGATGTACTTGTCTATCGGTCCCGACTTATGTGGCTGATCCAGCCTGGTAGACAGCTGCTGCGAGGTTTGAGGGGTTGGACAGATGACAATTGCCGGCGCGGGCGGGTGCGAGTCTTCCGTGCCTGGCAGCCTCCTAAATTTATCAAGTAGATCCAGCTCGGATCTATTGACCAGATAGAGGTCACAGGGAACAGGATCATTGGATGTCAACGAAACAACGGACGCATGCATACCGAACTGCTCCTGACACAGCCGGGTCAGCGACGACCGAAGCAGGCCCCGAGCTTCGGAATCGACACCGGCCGATGAATCAAAGCCCACGAGGCCGATAGATTTGCCGCTGGCTTTCCGTTTCGCTTCTTTAATCTCCGCTAGTGCAGTTTGATCACCTCCTGCGACGCGAGAGTACCCGACAAACGGCAAGTCAATACTCACTGTGATCTCTGAGCCCACGCCTTTCGTAGATGTGATGTCGATCTTGCCATTCATCGAGTGCACGGTGTGGTGCACAATGCTCAGGCCCAGCCCGCTGCCTGGCGAGAGAGTATTCTCCTGGGAAAAGGGCTTGAAAATGCCGTTCTTCAAGTATTCCTTTTCGATACCCTGGCCGGTGTCCTTGACGACAAGAGTCACACGCTGCATCTCCGTCTTTGGAGTGTCTGCAAGATGGTACCCCTTTTGTTTGGATACCTGTGGAACGGGGGATGCCTTGAGGGAGACCAGGATATAGCCCTCTCGGGTGTATTTCATTGAATTCCCAAACAGGTTCATGAGTATTCTCCGCCAGGAGCCGGCCTCTGTCTCAAAGATCCATTCGATGCCAGGGTCCACCTCGTAGATGATGGTGAGAGACTCGTTGAACGATGGCATGCTCTGTGTCCGGACAAAGTCGCCAGAAAGGTCGCCAGCCTTCTCCGGTATGCGAAGGAGACTGGAGCGCGAAGTGTTCCCGGTGTAGAAACAATGTCCGGCAAATATACTGTCCACCACTTCTTCAAGCACCATGTCGAGCTGGACATCGGAGATGAGATTGATCATACCATTGACAGGTGTTGTCTTCGATCCTAGAGGTACCGGTATCTGTGACCTGGCAGGAAGGTGGTTCTTTTTCTTCCGCCGGGAACGGCGAGACTTGCGCAGGAAGTCGTTAATCTTCGCAAAATCCAGCATGTTGTTGATGATATCGAGAAGGGTGCGACCGCAGTGTTCGATGGTGTGAACCATGGCGTGTTGAGACGGTGTCAACGACGAGTCACTCAGGAGTTCGGTGCTTCCGAGGATGCCATGCAACGGGCTGCGGAGTTCATGAGAGATGCTACTGACCAGCGTCGCTTTGGCTTTGTTGGACAGCTCCACGTCAAACCGATCGATCTCGGCCATGATACTGTTGGAGAAGGCGTACAGGTACGCCACCTCGCCACTCAAACTGAAGATCCGCGAGGATGTGGTCCAGACAAATAGGCCAGCGAACCACCGGTTGCGCCGCGTGTCCCACATCGGAAAAAGGGCAATGCTCCGGGCTCGCGGGAAGGCTTTGAGAATTGCCTTGTTCTCTTCCTTGAGGCTGCCTTTGACCCTTTTGTGCCGTGACCACTGTTCGAATGTCTGAGACCCGTCCTGGCGGCGACCGATCACATCACGGGTCACTGTGCTCCCCGGAGCAGTGTCACTGCCTTCGCTGGAGGAGATCGAACCATTTTCATCAATGTTGAAGATTCCGCCGCGAGGGTAATTTCGTAATAAGATCTTGAGTAAGGATTCCCGCATAGAGCCCTGATCTGCTAGATCATCGCCTGAGTCGGTGTGATGCTCGGAGGAGACAGACATGCCAAGGACTGTACAGTTGCCCGCGTCGTCCGTTTCGGTGGCTGAAGAGTGTGTATGGTTGTTGCCTTCGCGCTCGCTCCCCGAATTGATATCTCCGGAGCCACTGCTTTCGGGATCGGATGCTCTGTCATCGGTGTTTTGTTCTAGGTCGGTATAAGACCCTGCCCCTGCGTCCAAGAAGGCCACGCCTTCAACTTCGAGAGATTCTCGGATGATATTCGCTGCTCGCACGAAGATCGTTTTTCTACCCGCTGACAAAGTGTCATCCTTGTGGGTTGCTCGCGAGGATGAAATCCGCGAGGGGATGTCCAACAGAGTGCGATCTGCAGGGTGGTCAGTTTTGCTTTTTTTGCCTTTTTTTTTTTTTTTTTATTTCTTTATTTTCTCGCCCCAGTGAGGATGGAGCGTTTCATCCTTACCTGACACAAACGGGAATGGATAACTCGAGGACTCCCTGGGAGACGAGTTTGCTTTGCTGTAAGGCGATGCTGGCGGTAATAGTGGTGATGGGCCCTTGCGGCTGTGTCGATATCCCCCCGTGCTACCGGTTCCATCGTCTGTGCCGTTACTATTGTTACGCCGGTGGTGTGACTCCGAATACACGGCACGACCCTCGACAAAACTGCCGAGGCCAGCGATCATGTTTGCGCCACGACGGTTCTGCTCTCGATGGCGAACCATCTCCAAGTGGTTCATGATGGTGGCTGCGGTGTCCTTCATGAAGCGTAGCAAGTGGGCGTCGAGACCATTCTCACGAGGCCTGGGGTCACTGACGGCAAAGGCACCGATGGTGATTCCCCTGCGGCTGAAGATGGGCACACCGGCGTAGAATCTCAGGTAGGGTGCGTTGACGACGTAGGAACGGTCTTTGAAGCGATCGTCCTTGGACAGATCCGGCACCACAAAGGCAAAGTCGCCTTCGGAGCATCCGCTATCCTTGCCGGCATTGAGACTGGTATTGTCGGTGACATACTGGCAGACTCCATCCTGTCTATTGATGACACTGGTGCCCAGCCACAGAGCGTCGCCGTCCAGATGGACCCCGTCATCCTGCAGGCTGAGCGTTTTAGTTGCCTCGGCAAGAATATACTGCTGGCGGCGGTCGAACAAGGAGATCATACACCGGCGGGCGTCCAACCTCAAGGCACCCAGCTGGGCCAAGGCAGTGAGAGTAGTATCGCGGGAGGACTGAGGCAGGGGCTCGTTGCTGCCAGCACCCGCCGTCTCCAATCCTTCTGACCTCGATCTCGGCGGCAGATCCAGAAGACCTGGGCGATCCGGCAGCTGGTAGTACCTGGAACATCGCCCTAGTAGTTAGACTCGAACTCCTCCTTGGAACAGGAACTATTTTCCACACAAAAAGAAAGGGGGGAAGCAACTCACTTGTGGAATTCCCGCTCCTGCTCCATGACGGACGACCGGTGAGGAACTGCAATCACATACTCTGCGCTCTCATGCATCACGCTGGGCACCTCGGCGGCACGCCTTGAGACAGCGCAACATGATGGACAGAAAAGTGAAAAGAAAAAAGAGATCTCTTTTGGTGAATGTGGAGAGCGAGAGGGAGGAGGCGAAATTGGGCCCCAGGCGATGGTTCCAGAACCTGGTTCCTGACACGCAAACGCCTTCCAGTCTGGCTGGCCCTTGGAGTCTCCGACTCTCAATCTCCCGCAACGGCGCCTGCCAACTTCCAAGAAATCCCAGATCCTGCCATGGCGCCTGATTGGCCGGTGGCAGACTCCGAAGTCTCGACCAGCAAAACTGACGTCTCTGGCTTCATCCACTGTGGTCTAGTTTTTTTCGGAGTTTTTCGCGTTCCGGTGTCCGAGGGCGGAGCGGACTATTCTTTATGCGATGACAGGCAGCTAGCCGGATATGGTTAGCCTATACTAACTGCTTTGAGACACATATAGAGTGTCCTACCTACCCTAGGTAGGTACTAACTATCTAGTAGTAGTTACACAGTGAATAGTATACTATGGTGAATAGTTTAGTGGGAGATAAAGCTGCCATATTAGACCTATACATTTAGGCAGCCATATTCCTCCTATAAAAGTTGCTCACACGGATCTTCCCCTCTCCACCTCTCCAATATATATAGTCTGGTATAAAAGATGCACGTTTACGTACTGGTCTTATTGTGACCCTTTCAGAGGCAACTAAACTGCGAAACAAGAAGCGAAAGACTTCATATTACATGTACTCTCTTCCATTTCCTTTTCTTATTATGACCGACGACGATAGAGCTCGAATCCCTATATTACCTGCCGTTCTGGCTCGACACATGCGAGTGTACTATACCCACGGAGAACGTAATGGTTGCAAATAATACCAGGTATCTTCGACCCGGAAGAGGGAGACGATCATCTGGCTATCGGCTCGTTAATGATTTCATCTCAATCAATTGTTGACAATCAAGTGCAAGCCAAATACCATCCTCAGGCCAGACTCGCAACACCTCTGCTCTATATCTCATAGGTGACGATCACTCGCCTAGAGCGATACATCGTACATGAAAGTTGGGGGACATGGCAAGAGAGTATATTCCGAGTTGAATACAGTCGCTAAGGGATAGCGGACTGTCGTTTACCGATCTCTTCTATACCTAGAGCTCAGATAGGAACCAAATGTATTCCAAATCACATATATTCTATACAGCAATGAAATGAACGAGAAGACACAGATCAATTGACTGTGACAATCCTTGAAAATACCTCTGCAGGGCTTGAGCTAATCCAAAGGTGAACTAGACTGACTCAACGGCATGCCGAATCTGGACATGGCACCTGACAGCGACCGCAAATCTCCCACCGCTTTTTCTCTTCTTCTTCTTCTTCTTTACACAACCATGGAGTCTGAAACCTGTTGATCATCGAAAGGACGTGGTAAGTCGAATGAAAGATATATGTAAACATGTCGGCTGTTCATCAGACACTAGACTCCCCATAAACAGGATGCCTATCGAAACGACGAGCTCATTTGCTTCGCAGTGTCCCTGGCCCGTGGACTTCCTCAACTCTAAAGCTTGACTCTTTTCCATTGGAAACAGCCAGAATCAGAGCTTAAACAATGCTTGCTATGGTCACTGATCGGTTGCCATCATTTGTATTACTCATCCCGAACGTCATGGTGGAGTAAGGAAAGCCTGATGATCCTGAACCTTGAAGGTTGCCTGCCCTCTTCGCTTCTTCTCCACCCAATAACAGCCTGCTGATTTGATCGATTTCAGGTTTCAGCAAGGGTTGACAGTCTTCTTTGCCTGATGGGTTCTTTTCTTCGAGAGCTCCTGAAAGCTGCCTCCCTCTTCTACCCGTCAACCCCCTCTGACATCATGGCGACGTCGGACAGAAGACAGGACTTTCTGAAAACAACCAGGATGAGAGGGAATAATAAAAAGGACCGGTGAATGTTATCTAGATTGCATTTGCTCTCTCAGACACTACGATATATGACAGGTCTCCTACACAACACCTTGAGCGATGACCTCTCTACTGAAAAGTGATAATACCAGGTCGGCAGACGGCAAACTCGCCGACCTCAAGAAAGACACGGTTGAGCTTTCCAAGGACCAGCATATGACCACCGACTATGGTATCAAGATCTCAGACCCCGACCACTGGCTTCGAGTTGTCAACGACCATCACAATGGACCGAGCTTGTTGGAAGACCAGATTGCCCGTGAAAAGGTGCTTTATCTTTTTTGCTTTTAAGAATTTCTTTTCTCTTCTAACCACCAATATGACTAGATTATGCGGTTTGACCACGAACGCATCCCTGAGCGAGTAGTACATGCCCGCGGAACCGGCGCTTTTGGTTCTTTCAAGCTCTTCGAGAGCGCAGAAGATGTCACCACAGCCGGCGTTCTCACAGACACCTCGCGTACAACTCCAGTGTTTCTTCGATTCTCAACGGTGCAGGGCAGCAAGGGCAGCGCGGACACCGTGCGAGATGTACGGGGTTTCGCCGTCAAGATGTACACCTCCGAGGGTAACTGGGATATCGTGGGAAACAACATTCCGGTCTTCTTCATCCAGGACGCCATGAAATTCCCCGATTTCGTGCATGCTGTCAAACCTGAGCCGCATAATGAAATCCCACAGGGCCAGAGCGCGCATAATAATTTCTGGGATTTTGAGTACATGCACACGGAAACAACACACATGTATCAATGGGTATGTAGATGATGCTTGCAAATTCTATACGCTTTTCGTTGTATCAACAGAAAAGAAGCTAACTTGACTGTATAGGCTATGTCTGACCGTGCAATCCCTCGTTCCTATCGGATGATGCAAGGATTTGGGGTCAACACTTTCTCCCTGATCAACGCCCAGGGCAAGCGTCATTTTGTCAAATTCATCTTCACCCCGGAGCTCGGCGTCCACTCTCTTGTCTGGGATGAAGCCTTGAAAATTGCCGGTCAAGACCCCGATTTCCACCGGAAGGACTTGATGGATGCGATCGACAAGGGCCATTTTCCCAAGTGGAAGTTTGGTCTGCAATTGATTCCCGAGGAGAAACAACATGACTTTGAATTCGATATTCTTGATGCCACCAAGGTCTGGCCCGAAGAGCTGGTTCCCATCCGATACATTGGCGAACTGGAGCTAAACCGCAATGTGGATGAGTTCTTCCCGCAGACGGAGCAGGTGGCATTCTGCACCAGTCATATTGTCCCCGGAATCGACTTTTCCGACGACCCTCTCCTCCAGGGCCGCAATTTCTCCTACTTTGACACCCAGCTCTCTCGGTTGGGCGTGAACTGGCAAGAGCTCCCGATTAACAGACCGGTGTGTCCATTCATGAACATGAACCGGGACGGTGCGATGAGACATCGGATCACCAAAGGGACTGTAAACTACTGGCCCAACCGGTTCGAGGCGAACCCTCCGTCATCTGTCGCCCAGGGGGGCTTTGCCAGCTATCCCGAGAAGCAGCATCAGGGAGTCAAGGGCCGCTATTTCTCGGAGAAGTTCAAAGAACACTTCAACCAGGCGCAGATGTTCTACAATTCTCTTTCCAACATTGAGAAACTCCACGTGGCCAAGGCGTACTCGTTTGAACTGGACCACTGCGACGACGAACTTGTCTACAAGCGCATGTCGGAGCGTCTGGCGGTCATTGACCTTGGCCTGGCACAGACTGTGGCGAAGAATGTCGGAGGCGACACGCCCACCAAGGCCTTGAAGGAGAATAAAGGCCACAAGGCCAAGGGACTCAGCCAGTTCGACTTCCTCTCAGACAAGCCCATCATTGCCACCCGTCGGATCGCGTTTCTCATCGGCAATGGCTTCGACTACGCCGCCTACTCGGGCATGAAGTCTGTCCTGGAGGAACACGGCGCCTTTGTCTTCACCATCGGCCCGCATCGGCAGCCCGTGGAAGCCGAGTCGGGAGAGAAAGTCACACCCGACCACCACTTCCCGGGCATGCGTTCCACGATGTTCGACGCGACCTTCATCCCCGGCGGTAACCACATCGCGGCTCTCAGCAAGAACGGCGTCGCCAAATACTGGATCACCGAGTCCTTTGCCCACCTGAAACCCATCGCAGGTCTCGGGGGAGCCGTCGATCTCATCCGGCAACAGATCAATCTGGGTGAGGTCAAAGTCGCCGATGCATCCACCGACCATACAACTACTGAAAGCTACGGGGTCATCACTGCACGGTCCAACCCTGCGTCCTTCCAGGCGGATCATGTCGATGCGAACTCCAAGGGGTTCCCCGAACAGTTTATCTGGCATGTTTCTCGACACAGGAATTGGAAGCGGGAGCTTGATGGCTTAGCAGATCAGATTGCTGCGTAGTGTATCATAATTAATTTACTAGTGCCTAACCTAATTTGAATTCTCTATCTTTCTATATTCGATGAGTAATTACTTCCATGCAATTGAATAGGACATGCCGAGATATACTTCCACATACAGTTAGTCCCTGCACTAGTACTTTTGAGGTTAGTGAAGTGAATGCCTTATATATTAGGCATCCAGTATCATTCCCGTGATCTCGACATCCCACCAAAACAGACTTGACTTCCTTCTTTCCTTACCCGACCGACCCTGTACATACTTTGATATACAGCATATAGAAGCACATAGGCTGGCTTAGGCCGTCTCCCTCTTATCTCTCTCTTTCTCTCTCTCAGACACACAGCCAGAATGCCCTTCACACACCACAGCCATTCGGGCCAGTTCTGCCCCGGCCACGCCAAGAACTCGCTCGAAGAAGTGATCGAGACCGCAATCGCGAAGAAGATGCAGCTCTTCTGTCTGACGGAGCACATGCCGCGGCACGAGCAAGATTTCTATCCGGAAGAGGTATGTGCTAGTGGTGTTGAGGTTGGCGAAATGCCCAGTTGTCCAGGTAACCTAACCTTGGTGCTTTCTCCTTCAGATTGAAGGCGGAGATACAGAAGCCGGCCTGGTTGCAAACGAGGCTGCGTTCTTCGCCGAGGCGTCGAGGCTACGAGACAAGTATGCGGACCGGATCCGGATCCTGATCGGGTTCGAGATCGACTGGATCCGCCCGGAGTCGCTGGCGCTGATCCAGGCGTCGCTGGCGCGTCTGCCGTTTGAGTTTTTCGTCGGCTCGGTGCACCATGTGCACACCGTCCCGATCGACTACGACCGTGAGATGTATCTCAAGGCGCGGGAGATCGCAGGCGGCACCGACGAGCGCCTGTTCGAAGACTACTTCGACAACCAGCTGGACATGCTACAGAAGCTCCGGCCCTTGGTTGTCGGGCACCTCGATCTCATCCGCTTGAAGAGCGACGACCCCGAACGCAGCTTTACCCTGTGGCCCGGCGTGTGGCAGAAGATTTGCCGCAATGTTGACTACATCGTTCAATACGGCGGCCTTGTCGAGCTCAACTCTGCGGCGCTGCGCAAGGGGATGAGCGAGCCGTATCCGAAGGCGGAAATTTGCAAGGTAAACAGCCGATCTCTCTCTTTCTTTCCCTTCTGACAGGTTCGAAAGGAAATCCTTGCTCGAGGAGGCCGTTTTTGTTTGTCTGATGATAGCCACGGAGTGGACCAGGTAGGGCTGAACTTCCACCGTGTCGTCGATTTTCTGGACACGGTGGGCATCAAGACGCTGCATCACTTGCAGCTGGCAGATGCAACCTCCCAGTCGGCAGTTATTGATTCTCGATTTCCCCGGACGGAAATCTGCTCGACCTCTGTCGAAGAGCTGCGGAAAATGGCCTTTTTCACTGCGTCTGCCTGAAGAGACCCTGGCCTGGGATTGAAGACTGGGCGCAATTTGTGTGCAGTAGACGGACTCCCGTACGAAGTGATATGAATGCAGCGAATCTCTTGTCTACCCAAGCGCGGCTCTACCAGGAAGAAATACGGAGTAATGAAACAAAACCGTTATCGGACAGGTGTCTGAGGCATTCCCCGGATATGGAAAGCCACCTGTTTCCCCTCCCCCAGAACACGAAGCGGTCGGGATTGAAATCGAGAACACAGCGTAGGTACTCCGTACTCTGTACTCTGTACCTTGACGATCGAGATCTCGATCGACTCCGACACTCTTGGAAGCACTGCATATGCAACTACGCCACCGAGAAGACCCGTGCGACTAATTGGAGAATTATATCCGACGCACCTGAGGGATCGTTGCAACAGTTTCACCTTGTTTCTGTGACGAGTCGACCTGCACTATCAGCAAACAAACAAACCAGCGTTTCTAGCCAATTCCCACGTAAAAAAACGGGATGTTTTCTAGCTCGGGCAAGGCACATGTGGGATGAGTTCAACCCATCAATGACCACTAATGCTTGTCTGGTCGCGACAGACCCCGCCACTGAGAGCGAGTGTCTGTGAAGCTGTTCCTAGACGTCGGCAAGAACCGGAAGGGGAACCTTTGCAAGCGCGTTCTTAAGTTCGACTAGAAGACGACTAGCAAATCGCGAAGATATTCCAAAAGCGTCAGTTTTACAAAGTACTCCGTACACACCCCAGCTGAACTCACGTCCGGGATAACTAAGTAATTATAGAGGTGCGTGTCCAGAGTGGCGATAGCTTCTCGACTGATAAGCCCCAGGCAACGCAATCAATCAATCATCTGTCGGCAAAGACTATCCTCCGTACTCGATACCAACGGGATTTTATGGCCGGAACATGGATTATCATAGGATATTCACCCTCTGGCTAGGTCCATGCTGCAGCGGAAGCGGCCTTACCGTTCGAGCACTCTAGCTGTCGCGCCGGACTAGATCTAGACGATCGACTTGCAGAGTTCCCGGCTTCCGCGAGAACCGGCGGATGAGTGGCTTTCCTGTCCTCTACTGCGGATGGACCAGGGCCAGCAGTTGGCTTGCGGTATGGAGTTACGCAGTACCCCTCTCCCCTCTCGTCTTGTCGTTTCGATCTTCAGCTGCTGCGTTTCACCGTGGAGCTTTCCATAGCCCACTACTACACTACTACTCCATACATACGCTATGCTGGTGGCGATCCGTGAGCCGCCCAACCAACAAGACCTGTATAAGCTTGCCTTGCGAGTTCTATAGCTGAAACTTGTCGGTTTTTTCTCTGCTATCGTCATCCCTGGAGCTGCGTGGAGCAGGGGGGGGGGAAGTCGTAGTCCAGACCCATGTGTGTCGTCGGGGTCGGGATTGAGAGTAGAGTTTTTGTTTCATGATCTCACCTTTGTAGTAATTGTAATAATAAGCATACGACTCTGTAGGAGTAAGACTAAGAAGAGTATAAGAAAGCATCATCGCCAGCTCTGCCTTATCCTCCCGTTTCACCCCCCACCTTCCCGGACCCATTCAGTTTTTGCCCCTCGATTCTTTTCGACTTCATTCCATCACTCTTTTCCTTCCCTCCCCTTTCCTATTATCTCCAACAACAACCACTGCACCCATCTTTCATTAAACTTACTCATCAAAATGGGCGTTGAAAAGACCACTCTCTTCAACGGCAACGGGGTCGACTATCCCCAGGCCAACGACAACGTCACCATGCACTACACCGGCTGCCTCTACGACGCCAGTGCTGCGGGCAAGAACTACATGGGAAAGCAGTGAGTTTCTTCTCTTATTCTTCTGTTATGAGCATAATTAGACCTTATAATTGCTATATTTATCTATAATAAACCAACTAACTTTGAATCTCCAGGTTCGATAGCTCCAAGAAGCCCGGCCGCGGCCCCTTCGCGACCAAGATCGGTGTCGGCCGTGTTATCAAGGGTACGCTTTAAGACGTTCCACAGAATATAAATCTGAGGGAAAGAAGGGTTATCTGATATGTGATTGAACAGGATGGGACGAGGGTGTGCCGCAGATGAGCCTCGGCGAGAAGGCCATCCTGACAATTTCCCCGTACGTTGATCGCGCCTTTTTTTTTTCTTCATGAGGTATATGCTAATAGGAACAGTGACTTTGGCTACGGTTCCCAGTATGAGAAACAGATCCCCTTTATTTTTTCCTAGGATAGGTTGGAGCTAATATTGTTCAACAGGGGCTTCCCCGGTCTGATCCCCGCCAATTCCACCCTCGTCTTGTAAGTGCTCCCTATCAAATACTACTGTTATGTCGATAGGCATGCTGATTCCCATCCAGCGAGGTTGAGCTTCTCAGCATCAACGGCAAGAAGGCATAAATGTTTTCGAAAGAAGAAAGCCTGAAAAAGGATGAAGACGATAGTCGATTTGATTTCGAGAATTGGACGGCACAATAATACTCAAAAAAACCATGGGTTCTGATTGGAATAATGGCACGATATATAAAGATATCTGGACGAGGAGAAGGAGAAAAATGAGCCTTCTATTTGCTTTTTTTTATGACTTGCACTCGGAAGAGAAAAGAGATTGCTTTCTTTTTGGGAGAGGCGGTTATCAGTGCAGCCGAGCTATCATAATGCTAATGATTGACGTCTGATGAGTTCAGTACCAGGACAATCAGTAATAGTTTCCTCAGTGGTAAATTGTAAAACCAACTGGTATATAGATACTAGGGTATGTATTTCTGCTCTAAGTCGCTCATAAAAACAAGATTGTAGTGAAGAGATACAGAACAAAAGAAAGCAATGTGATATAACCAAAGCAAATGTAACCATCATATCAAGAGGACTAGGCCAGGATATATGCCGAGCATAGAATGGAGGAGATATATCCTGAGACGAGACCTGGACATAAACCAGACCATTGGGTAGTAAGGCAGTACAATGCAACGCTGTCGAAATGACATGTAGACAACGAAATGCACATGTATTATGTACTGGTAAGCAGCAGGTAGGCAGGCTCAAGAACCGGTCGTTCTGGAAATTTTCTCTGCCGCGCCATTCATGTTCGTTACGAACGAGTCCTGCTCGTCGAAGATGTGGAAGGACTGGGAAACCGTCCTCGGAGTGTCGTGGCCTGGTTGGAGTGGAAGCGGGCGGCCGTTTGAATCGGTTGCCGCTGCGCGTCTAAAGGAGGAGGGGGAGGAGAAGTAGGAGGAGGTGGTGGTGCATCGTCCATTTCGATCAAATCGCCCACACCCGACTGCAGGTCGTTGAGTCCCGCTTTAGCTTTCGTGGCGATATTTCGGACCCAACCCTCGAGAACGCCGCCGAGATTATCGAGACTGGTAGTGGTGGTGTGGGACAGGACGGTTGACGTCGAGTCGGAGGAGGTGCGGCTCTGGTTTGGCGGCGGTGGCGCTCCGAACGTGGGCAGGTGTTGGGCAAAGAAGTTGTTCAGTCCGTCCGGAGCCGGGCCGGGTGCGATGGCAGTACGGTCCAGAGTACCGACACCGGGGCCAGTGAGTTGGAAGTTACTGCGCTGGCGTTGATGGCGGATGCCAGGGCTGGGTTTTGTGGATGTCAACACGCCGGTCGGCAGGTTGTTTCGAGGAAGAGACGGTGGAGGTGCCGGGGATTCTGGTCTTTCGCGCAAGGGAGTCAGGGATGCCTCGGAATCACTGTAGACGAATGATTTCCGTCGAGTTCGTGGGAAAAACCCCAATGTCATCCGCGGCACTCGCCCGATCTCCACTGCGGCTGGGAAGCCGTCGATCTGCACCCACGATTCATGCTTCCAGGTGCGGTCTGCTTCGCTTTCAGTCGTGGTCGTTGAGAGTGTCGTATCGGCTGTAGACCCGGGTGCGATCGAGCTCCCATTCATATATCCAGACGAGTCGTGTGTCAGAAGGTCTGCCGGCGTCGAGCGGATGGGTCGTCCCTTGACGCTGCAGGCGTCCACCGGTAGAAGCACGGTCTTTCGACTCTGAATACTGTCACTCGGCCAAAACCCATTCGATTTCCTGAAGATCGCAGCCTGGCATCCGTACTTGATAGTGACGCCGGTGATGCTGTCCGTCGGATGAACTCGATGTACGTAGACCAAGGTTTCCCCGTCTTGGCCCGGGTCGACGACCGCTTGATCAGGCTGCTCCGTCGAGTCCCGTCGCTTATGCCCCCGTTTCAGCGTGGAAGTCAACCCCGTATCGGCCAGGAGCAGCGCTTCCCTCTTCTTGGCTTGAACCAACGCCTGTCTTTCCTCCCTGGTGCCGGCGCCGATCTCGGCCGATGTCAGGCCCGTCGGACCCCAGGTCGATGGAGACGTCGACCACTGCTTCGGCGTACTTGTCATGTGGTTGTCTGAACGCAACGGCTTCCGCCGCCGATGTGACATTGCGTCGCCATTCGTCGATGTGCCTCCAACATCGCTTCCCAGCACGGACGAAGCGAGACTCTGAAGCGACGACCATGAGGCGTCGAACAGGTTCATCGTTGGCCGAGACTGGCCGGCGGCGAGCTTGGCCCGATCTCCGCCGGCAATCCCGGCTCTTCCCAAAGAAGGCACCCTGACATTATCATCCCAGCCCTCACTGCCACTTTGGCTGCAGACCTCTGTCGCCCGGGACGGGTGTCGCATCGGCATCGGGGACGCTCCCCGTGAGGTATAGGGCAACGGGGTCGCACCGCGCGACCGTGGCGGGGTTAATTCCGAGGCAGCAAGCGTGGTTGAGAGCCCCGATGCCGGAGACTGGTAGCCATCGCTACAGTACGGATTGTTGTCGTTGTCGTCATCGTCATTGAAGGAGATGAGACGGCGGGTGCGTGGCCGGACGGTGGAGGCCGACCTCCTGCTTGTCGTCGCACTGGAGCTGGCGGCCGCGCTGGTACGAAGACTATCGCCCAGGGCGCCCGTGGAACTCATTCCTGGCGGCACAGATGGACTGGATATCTGCTTCTGGTTCGTTTGAGTGCGGAGACAGGGTCTTCAGCGTCCCATCACCAGCGAGAAAGAGCTGCCTGCGATGGCCATCGGAGGAGGGTCGTCCTAGGCGAGACCATGCGTCATCTAGCCCCCCCGCGGTCGCATTCGACGAGGATCCTGTAAAAGCCCACGCTCAAGAAAGGAATATGGAAGGAGACGTAGTCACAGATAGAAAGTCAGTCGGTTCAAGTGGCAGAGCAGGTGGTGGTGTGGGCGTGGCGTGGTGAGAGTCGGTTGCAAGGGAAGCTTCAAGGTTGGCGGCTGGGAGGCGGGAAGCGGAACCGGACGATAAACCCACAGCAAACGGACGGAGGAGGAGGAGGGTCAATAATCAACCAGTCTAGGGTTTTTTTCAATGGTATTTAGTGAGCGGAGGTTGCGATGATAAGTTGAGAGACACGCCCATTTCAAGGACAAATATACAACAAGCTTTGGCTCTTGCTCAGTCTGAAACTCGCCGCCTGGCCGTCCTCGGTCACAGGCGGTACAACGCCGATACAGCTCTGGTGCGACCAATGGCCCAAATGATTAAATCAGAGGGAGGGAATGGTATCTTGATTATTTAAAAGACTTCAGACTTGGAAGCCGGGTGGGTTATGGTATCTATTTATTGTGGTGAAGCTATAAACTGGTATAATGGCCACGTCGCCCAGCAAACGTATACCACCAAAACTGGAACCTCGCGATCAAATATTATTCTAACAGGCAGAAGGCACAGCTTCCAGAAATCTACTGGCATAGATAAGCAAGTTCCTGAGACCGACTTATAGTCACAAAGATCACGTCACATGGAGAGAGCAAGAGCAGAGAAGGATATCCACAAGAAATGGCCGCATATCCACATAATATAAGAGCAAGGAAAGCAAAGAAAAAACGCCGCCCTGTCGTATCTGGTTGTGAAGAAGAAGAAAAAAAAAAGTTACTCGGGGGGCTCGACGAAGGAAGCAGAGGGCCGTGGCTCTGCGTCGTCAGAGTTGCCTTCTGACTCTGTATGCCATTCCTTCTCGGAGCTGGGCTTACTCGGTTGCGTTGAGGCCGGGGTGGTTGTTGTTGTCGTAGCCGTCGTCGTCGTCGTCGTCGCCGCCATAGGAGCGATGATTTTCGGTCCACCCGCGCGGGTAAAGAAATCATCTGTTCGAAGGCCACGGACGTCCTTGGGGTCAACCGACGTCATCTGCTGACCGTCGGCTTTCTTCTTGCGGATCAGTTCGCGGACCGGGATCATCGCCGCGTCGCGGCAGGCTTCCTTGATGTCGCTGCCGGACATGCCAGCCATAGCCTTGACGAGGAAGTCGACGTCGAACTGGTCGCGGTCCACCTTGGTGTCTTTGAGGATCAGGCTGAGAATGCGCAGCCGCTGGGCCGCGGGCGGGAGGGTGACGGGGAACTTCTTCGGCATGCGGCGGAGTATGGCTTCGTCAATGTCCTGGATGCGGTTCGTGGCGCCGAGAACCACAATACGCTGGGGTTCGCCTAGCGAATTTGCTGATGTCAGACCGTCCCAGTGCGTCATAAACTCCGCTTTGACCATTCCGCTGGCCTCGTGCTCGCCGCTGCGGCGGGTACCAAGCACTGCGTCGATCTCGTCGATGAATACAATTGACGGCTGCAGCTTGCGTGCCAGCGAGAACACCGCGTTGACCAGCTTGTTCGAATCACCATACCATTTCTCCGTCAGGGTCGAGATGTGTAAGTTGATGAAGCAGGCACCGCTCTCGTGGGCAAGCGCTTTGGCCAGCATCGTCTTCCCGCAACCGGGAGGCCCATACAGCAGCACACCGGACGGTGCGTTGAGCAGTGACGAGGACGACGAATATAGGTGTGGCATAGTGAGCGGATAGATGACAGACTCCTTCAGCTCCTCGATAATCTCGTCCAACCCCCCAATGTCCTCAAAGGAGACCGCGATGTCTTCCGGAGTGACCACATCCATCGCGACCGCCTGTTCATACTGGTTCAGAACCAGCTCACCTTTATTCTGCCGGCGCCCCCGTCGGGAGCCTCCCCGTCGGGGATTCTCGCTGTCGGAGTCATCGCCTCCGTCCAGTCTGCGCAGAATGGCCGCCGATTTCCGTCGTTGTTCCTCTTTCTTTTGGCTCTCGGGGTCAAAGTCTAGGCGCGAGAGAAGGTATCGGATCAAAAAGTATGCGGAAGCAGACTAGAAAAGTATCTCTCAGTCAGTAAAGAACACACACAACTTCTGTTGGTTGAATGGTGTCATGTTTAGACGCCTACCGTGCCAGCGATCATCACCAGCTCTTGCACGAACTGCTGCCATCTTCGACCGCCTGCAGAAGCCATAATACCGCAATTTAGACGCCCAGGGAGTGGAAAAGTAGAAATTAAACCTTCACGCTTTATTCCCGACGTTGCACTGGGCGAAATGTCTCTCGATGAGGCAACCGTTGATACCTGGTAGTCGTAGTTAGTAGGAACACGACGAGACACACGGTGAGACAGGTGTGGCGTCGAGGCCGAGCTCGCCGTGGCTGGTGCATCACATGCTCAGCGTGGCTGAGAGAGACACGTGACGCTCCCATTCCCGACGCTGGCGGGCGCGTTTGTGTTGATGCGGCGCGCGTGGTGCAGGTGCATTGCAACAGCGCATTCGCATCAGGACATATTCGATTACCCTTACAGAGTTACCTTCTAGCATCATGCCGAAGAGGAAAGCTGCAGCCGCCAAGCTGACCGGTTTGGCTGGCTCCGATGACGAGGATAGTCTCATACCAGCGGTCGAGAAAGCACGCGAAGAGCCGCCGGCAAAGAAACGCAGGGGGAGACCAAGGTCGCTGTCATCTTCCAAGGGTGCGGAGATTATGGCCAACATGAAGGGGGGTGCACGCGCCGCAACGGCGGAGGCAGCTCCGAGGAGGACTACACGGGGAAGGCCCAAGGGCCAACGAGTGTCGACAGACTCGCATGAGGCAGAAGTCGGCGAAGGGAAAGACAGCGACAAAGAAGCGGAGGGAGCAGTTGAAGAGACAAGCAAGCCATCGCGATCGAGGAAGCCTGCAGCTACTCGGGGCAAGAGGAAAGTCAGCGAGGTGAAACAAGTGCAGAATGATGGGGAGTTCGAGTACACACCCGGACGGTCACGACCGATCGCGTCGTCTGATGTAGCCGCGCTCAAGAAATCCGAAGAGGGTCCGAAAAAGAAACGGGGGAAGGTCAACATCGCCGAGGTCGAAGAAACTATCCCGGAGACACAAGTGATTCCAGAGGTCGACGAGACGGTCCTTGCAGAAGAACCGGCGCGAGCTCGCTCGGTGACAGCATCTCCGACGAAAGCTGGCTACGATAGACGGGTGTCGCGGGCGCTGCAAGAGTCTCCCCGCAAAGGCAATGCCAACGGTGTCCATAAGGGACAGACAGAACCCGAACTCAGACGAAAGATCGGCGAGCTGAACAAGAAGTGCGAAACACTTGAGACAAGATACCGGAACCTGAAAGAAATCGGCATCGTTGAGGCGAACGCCAATATGGACAAACTACGCAAACAGATGGACCTGCTGAAATCAGGTACTGTTGACGCCCTCGATGTATAGTTTTATTTTTGCTAACTAGCTCAGCGTCGAGTGATCTGGTGGAATCTCTCGAGGCCGAATTAGAGGAACAAAGGGCCATCAATAAGCAAACACGGGCTCTGCAGAAGCAGCTAAAAGACCGAGACAGCGACGTCGCTCGCCTGGAGTCTCACAGCGAGGACCTGAGTGCAAAACTGACCTCCGCCTGGGCGGAGGTCAAGGCTTTGCAGACCAAACTCGCTGCTGCTCGCAACACAGCTGCCAGCCTTGAAACGGTCGCCGCAAAGGTCCCCGGCAGCGCGATCAAGAACACTGCTGCCAACCGGGCACATGCCGCTGCTACTGCTGAAGCCGCCCAGATGGCGCAGTTTGCCCAGCTCAAGGAAGATCTCTACAGCGATCTGACGGGGCTGATTATCCGCGATGTGAAGAAGCGGGAGTCTGACCATCTGTATGACTGCATCCAGACCGGACACAACGGAAGTGAGTTCCCCTCTTATATTCTTTCTCCAAAACCTTCCTGCTAAGTTTCCCCAGCTCTTCATTTCAAGCTGGCCGTGCCTCAGGTTCCCGCAGGCGAGTTCCAGAGCGCCAAGTTCCACTACGTGCCGTTGTTGGACGAGAGTCGTGACCGCGATCTCCTCGAATTGCTTCCGGATTATCTTGCCGAAGATATTGAATTCGCCCGGTCGCAGGCGGCGAATTTCTATACTCGTGTGATTGAGGTTCTAACAAAACGACGAGCTTCATTGGGCTAACGCCCTACATCGTATATACAACACGTACCCTGCCCCTTTTTGGTCCTTTCTCCTTCTTTTATCACCGAGAGGTCTATCTATTCTCTATTTCCTTCTAGCGTTGGTGCACTCCATCCTGTTTTTTTTTTGCATATTCTCTGGTGGGTATTGCCAGGTATTACTAGTATTTTGGTCTACAAAATGCAACAGTAGCTCTTCAACGAACAAACTACCCAGGTACTCAAGCCATAGTCCCATATAATTCACCCCTATAGGTAACTAATAATGATCTTCATGCCACTTGGCGCGCAAGGTACAACGGCGTGGGGCAACTGCAACTAGAGGCAAGATATTGTATATTATGGAGTAGGTATTTCTGTGTAAAGGAGAGTCCTACAGTAATTTAAATGGTCCTATAGATTTGAAGCGATTGATATTATGAAGCTAGATCTATATACTTGGGATACATAAGAAGACTAGAAAGCTCAGCGACGGAAATACTCCATACAATATACATTATACTAGAAAAAATAATATATAATTATATAAATTACTCCTAGTTACTCCTATACTCCTATACTCCGTACTCCTATAAAGAGAAAACACTTGGCAAAGTACTGATCCAAACATTAGCCGTGCCACACTCACTCCACGCGATTGGCGGCCAGGCCAGGGACCAGGGTCTTGCTGGAACACCCATCCTCACCACCAGGGAAATAATGGGTTGGCGAGCCTCCAGTCTGCCCTTCTTTCGTTTCTGGCTGGTTTGTGAGTGATTGCAAACTTATTCTGTTGGAATTCGAGTCCAGTCCTTTTGTTTCTTTTTTTCTTTCGTTGATTCCACGACAACAGGACTCACTCGACTTCGCCATGGCACGTCTCGGCCGCGTTGGGTTCCTGACCCTCGCAGTGGTCTTCCATCTGATCTACGCGTACTCGATATTCGATATCTACTTCGTGAGCCCGATTGTCAGTGGCATGAGCCCCTTCCACGTGGAGAGGGAGCCGGAGAGCGAGCCCCCCGCTCAGCGTCTGATGCTGTTTGTGGCCGACGGCCTGCGCGCCGACAAGGCCTTCCAAGCGTTTCCCGACCCCTCCCCCCCGGCAGACCCGTCCGATCTCGATGTGAGCAGCAGCGATCGAACGATCCGTCTGGCACCCTTTATCCGCTCCAAGGTGCTCTCCGAAGGGACCTTTGGGGTCTCGCATACCCGTGTGCCGACCGAGTCGAGGCCCGGCCATGTCGCCCTCATTGCAGGGCTGTACGAGGACGTTTCGGCCGTCACCACGGGCTGGAAGCTGAACCCGGTGAATTTCGATAGCGTCTTCAATCGCAGTCGCCACACCTGGAGCTGGGGGAGCCCGGACATCCTCCCCATGTTCGCGGAGGGCGCGGTGCCAGGCAGGGTTGATACCGAGATGTACAGCGAGGAGGCGGAGGATTTCACCTCGGACGCGGTCCAGTTGGATACATGGGTGTTTGATAGAGTCAAGGGCCTGTTCGAGGCTGCTCGCGAGGACCCGGAACTCGATGCGAAGCTGCGCGAGGACAAGGTCGTCTTCTTCCTGCACTTGCTCGGTCTCGACACGACGGGCCACTTCTTCCGGCCGTATTCCAAGGAGTATCTCCACAACATCAAGGTTGTCGACCAGGGTGTCCAAGAGATCTCCCGCCTCGTCGAGGAGTTCTACGGCGACGGCAAGACGGCGTTTGTCTTCACCGCCGACCATGGCATGAGTGATTGGGGCAGCCACGGCGACGGCCACCCGGACAACACGCGGACACCGCTTGTCGCCTGGGGATCGGGTGTCGCAGGCCCCAAGACCAGTGAACAAGGTATCGCTCCCGGTCATGAAGATGGCTTTTCCGCAGACTGGGGGCTGGATCATATCCAGCGACACGATGTGGCGCAGGCCGACGTTGCGGCCCTCATGGCGTACCTTGTCGGATTGGATTTTCCTGTCAATTCGGTCGGCCGGCTGCCGCTGGAGTATATCGATGCTAGTCCCCGGGAGAAGGCTCTGGCCGCGTTCGCAAACACCCAGGAAGTCCTGGAGATGTATCGAATCAAGGAAGAGCAAAAGCGCGCCTCTGCCCTCCGGTATGTTCCTTATGAGCCATTTGCAGAGGACAAGCACTATGCAACACTCAGCGTGGTTCAGGGTCTCATCGCCGCCGGTTCTTATGACGAAGCTATCGTGCAATCCTTCGACCTGTTGTCCGTGGCGCTCGAGGGACTCCGGTACCTACAAACCTACGACTGGCTTTTCCTCCGGACAATTGTCACGCTTGGCTACCTGGGCTGGATTGCGTACGCGTTGACTACCGTGATCGACCTGCATGTCCTGCACGGTACGGCAGAGGCCCATCGAACGGTAGCGAGCAGCATGTTCTTCTCTTCCGTCCTGGTCGCTCTCTTCTCGGTCTTCTTCTACCAGGGCTCCTCGGTGCGGTATTATCTGTATGGCATCTTCCCCGTCTTCTTTTGGGAAGAGGTCTTTGCCCGTAGAAAGGCCTTCTTGGCTGGTCGCCAGATCCTCTTCGCTCACGTCACCTCGTTTACGGGCTATCTGTCCCTGGGTATCCAGTTTTTTGTGTTTATTGTTATTCTGCAGGCATTGGTAAGTCGGGTCTAGATCTTCCCTTCGATCTAACAACTTTTCTCATCTGTCCCTATAGGTTCAATCCTATTTCCACCGGGAGATCTATACCGTGTGCTTTCTTCTTGCGGTCTTTTGGCCGTTCCTTTATGGTCTAACCTTCCTTTCCCAACATGTCCTGCTCATCGCCTCGTGGGCTCTTGGTTGCGCCCTCATGAGCACGTTCACCTTGCTTCCTGCCAACAAGGTGGAGGATATTGAAACGTTGACGTTCAGCGCCCTTCTCATCTTCTTCACCGGTATTCTATATCTCCTCTTTGAAGACATGATCTACCAGCCGCATCAGTCCTCCAAGGAGTGGTTTGGGCCTGTCACTAGTTACGGCTCGCGGATCATCATGGGAATGCAGGTAAGACATTTGTCATTGTCAAAGAGAGATGTTATGGTGCAGGTCTGATGAATAATAGGTCGGCATGGTCTTGTTGTCCTTGATCGTGACCCGGTCTAGCGTTGCCTCGATTCAAGCGAAGCAGGGTCTTCCCCTTGGAAATCAAGTGGTCGGGTGGGCCGTAGTGGGTGAGTGTTTTAAAACATCGATTTGTTGATTTTGTACCAGCTGACGAGTGTAGTTGCATCGCTTATACTCCCCTTCTTCCATCGGCTGTATCCCAACAGCCACTACCTGCATCGGCTGATGATCCTGTTCCTGACCTTTGCACCCACGTTCATCATCCTGACCATCTCGTACGAGGGGCTTTTCTACTTTGTTTTCTGCATGACGCTCGTGACGTGGGTACGTCTGGAACATGCGATTTACGTCCACACGACGGATTCGAAACGCGAGGAGCCGCCGAGGATGGTCAGCAACGAGCCTGCGACGCAGAAAGCAGCTGGCCCGGCTGTGACGGCGACGGCGAGTGTGGCGGGCGAGACGTACCAGTACCGTCGACTGAGCGTGTCGGACGCCCGCGTGGCGCTCTTCTTCCTCTTCCTGCTGCAATCGGCCTTCTTCAGCACGGGCAACATCGCGTCGATCTCGTCCTTCTCGCTGGACAGCGTGGCGCGCCTGATCCCCGTGTTCAACCCGTTCAGCCAGGGGGCGCTGCTGATCTTCAAGCTGCTCGTGCCCTTTGCGATCATCAGCGCCAACCTGGGGATCCTCAACCGGCGGCTGCAGGTGGCGCCCAGCGCGCTGTTCATGGGCGTCATGGCCATCTCGGACGTGCTGACGCTCAATTTCTTCTTCATGGTGCGCGACGAAGGCTCGTGGCTCGACATCGGCACGACCATCAGCCACTTCTGTATCGCCAGCTTCATGTGCACCTTTGTCGCGGTCCTCGAGTTTCTCAGCGAGGTGTTTATCAGCGGCGTCGAGTTTGCCTAATTGCCTAGAGTCATGTATTATATAATTGATAGATTCAACTAATGTACTCTAATGTACTCTTAAATGCACTCCGATGTACTCTGTGTGGCAGTAGACACTAACATGCTGCTGCCTGAGGCCAATATTGTCTGGTAAGTTCTGCCTCAGGCAACAGGATCCACTGATCTTCAAGACTATTGCCGAGGCGTCACAAGCGTCTCTTTGGGAGACTCAACAGTGTCTTTTGTGCTCTCCATTCAATTGATAATTCGGTTTTATCTCCTCCTTATTGGCTTCGAGCATGTAGTATTTGAAACGATTCCGCTTCAGTTCGGGATAGGAAGATACTACATAATTATAATTAACTATACCTTATAACTATACGTACGGAGTAGCTAATAACTAGAAGAACCATAATCTGTAGAACTACAATATTACGCATCCTTAGACAATAGATTATATTAATTTCAGAGCCATCGAGCACTATTTCTGCAGATTCGAGGGCTTCTATATTATCGTCGTATCATCTGACCAGCCCATATTAAAGGCTGCGTTAGTCAGACAAATGATGCCAACAGGGAACCTCACAAAAGTCCGCCCTTGTGCTTCCCTTTCCTACTTATTGCCACAGCGAGTCATTGTAACGGGTGAAGACACCTGGTAGTTCCCTACTTACTACCTGCCTCCCTACTGTCTATTCTATTACTCTCATCTTTGACTGGTCTTCCTTTCTCGTCCCCCGCCTTGATTTCCCCGCGACTTCCGACCCTGCCAATTCTCTCGCTCAGGCACCAAGGAAGCCGGATCGACGACTACCACCACTACTACGACGACGCCAAAACCCCAAAGCTCCCTCCTCCTCCTCCTCCTCCTCCTCCTCCTCCCCACTTCCTCGAGTCCACACCTCGACATCTTCGCCGAACTCCCTGTCTTCGCCTCGAGTCACACAATCGGATGGGGTCCTCGTCGCTATGAGCACTGTCGCAGACCCCAGCCCGTCCGCAAGCAGCGCCGGCTCCGTGAGCCACCTTGCAAACAATAACAGCGCCCTGCCCGCCGGGCCTAATTCTGCACAGATGAGTTTCCGAAGGTGGGTGTGATTCGATATCCCCCCCTCCTCCCCTCCTGATGGCCGTGGGTTTCGCGTTCGTCGCGTCGGGGGAAAGCAGAGGCGAGGAGAGAGGGGAAAAGGTTGCAGGGCGGGGAGGGGAGAGGGGGAAGTTCTCTTGCGAATCTCACATCTGGACTCAGAGATGGGAATCCACGGTGGGAAGGTTTTATCTTCGATGAAAATGCTAATTTATCTTATCGGAGAATAACAGGCAGCGCGCTTCGCGTGCGTGTGAGGTACGTTTTTCCCCATTCTTTTTCCTCTATCGTATCGCCCTCAGTGCCGAGGCACCTCGGTTTTTTCGCTCGCGACCGCAGAGACAGACGAAGGCGAACAGCGCAGAGCAGGTTACACAACGTGTGCAGTGGCTAACGGGGAATTTTGTTTTTTCAGACATGTCATGCTCGAAAGGTGTGTTTTGTGTTTTTTTTTTTTTTTTTGACACGACCTCTCCCTAACCGTGTCAGGTCCGATGTGATGCCGCCAGTCTCGGGGTCCCCTGTACCAACTGTGTCGCCTTTTCCATCGAATGTCGAATCCCAACGCCGAAACGCAAGAAGCAGCAGCAGCAGCAGCAGCAACCGCAGCAGCAAGAGCAGCATCAGACTGGATCAAAGGAGGACAGCGTGTGAGTGCTTGAGAATTCCTAAGGAAAACGGGGAGTCCGGGCGTTGACACCGCGTGGTATAGGAGCGACGACGTGACCGACAGCAAGTTCAGCGGCAATGAGACCGAAAAACGAGAGCCGTCGCCAAACGAAGGCAACCAGGGGGTCTTTGGTTATCGCAATAAGCGCATGCCCGCCGAGGCAATGCCAAACACCGCGCTCCCCGAGTCGCAGCCGGTTCCGAAAGAACCATATCAGGCCTCCGCCTCCGCCGCGTCTTCGTCGCCCGCCCCGTTTATGAAGCCCAAGTTCTCACGCGCCCCCATCAAGGAGCCCGGTCGGGTGGCATACATGGGCGAATCGACCAACCTGTCGCTGCTGGTCCAGGACCGACACGGCTCCGACGACGTCGTGCACTATCCGCTGCCGGTGAACATCAGAGGGTCGCGCGCCCGGCTAACGGACCTGGATAACCTCGAGATTGAAATCCTGCACCAGCGGGGTGCCTTCCTCTTGCCGCCGAAACCCTTGTGTGATGAACTGGTCGACGCCTACTTCCAATGGGTCGCGCCCGTCGTGCCCATCATCAACCGCAGCCGCTTCATGCGTCAGTACCGCGACCCCAAGAATCCCCCCTCGCTGCTCCTGCTGCAGGCCATCCTGCTTGCCGGGTCCAGGGTTTGCACCAATCCGCAACTCATGGATGCAAATGGCTCCATGACGCCCGCGGCCATGACCTTCTACAAGCGCGCGAAAGCGCTGTACGACGCTAACTACGAAGATGACCGTGTCACCATCGTTCAGGCTCTTGTTCTCCTTGGCTGGTACTGGGAGGGGCCAGAAGGTGAGCCTTCCTTCCCTTTGATATTGGCTTTTTCGGTTTCCCTCCTCTTTCTAACCTTCTAGACGTCACAAAAAACGTTTTCTACTGGACCCGGGTGGCTATTATCGTTGCCCAAGGGTCTGGAATGCACCGAAGGTCAGAGCTTGCCACTCATATATCTATTCTATCGGTTCTAGACTAACGCCCATCAGCGTGGAAACATCTCAGCTGAGCAAACCGGACAAGAAACTGTGGAAGCGCATCTGGTGGACCCTCTTCACGCGAGACCGCTCGGTGGCCGTCGCTCTGGGACGACCGATCGGGATCAACACGGACGATTCGGACGTGGGGATGCTGACCGAAGACGACTTCATCGAGGACGAGGTCGACACAGTCGCCGAGTACGCCCCGGATCCTGTCCACGTCCAGTTCTTCCTCCAGTACGTCAAGCTCTGCGAGATCATGGGGCTGGTCCTCTCGCAGCAGTACTCGGTCGCGTCCAAGGCCCGTCGTACCAACGCCATGGACCTAACGCACTCGGACATGGCGCTTGCCGACTGGTTGCAGAACTGTCCCAAGGAAGTCTGCTGGCAACGCTCGCGCCATCACTTCTGGGCGGCGCTGCTACATGCGAACTACTAGTAGGTCTTGGCTTCCTCAAATTCTTTTTTTTTTCATCTTGTCTAAAACGATCTAGTACTACGCTCTGTCTCTTACATCGCGCTCATATGCCCCCGGCATCATCGGTGGCGAGTACCTACCGCGTCGAAGAGATGGCTTATCCGTCGCGAACTATTGCCTTCCAGGCAGCGGGCATGATCACCTCGATTATGGAGAATTTGTCGGCCCATCATGAGATCCGATATACGCCTGCTTTCATGTATGCCCTCAATCGTGCCAGTAGATACACTCGACTTACTGACTCTCCCTCCTAGTGTCTATAGCTTGTTTTCCGCTCTGATTATGCACGTCTATCAGATGCGATCCTCGGTCCCCTCTGTGGTGGCCACGTGCCAGGAAAGGATCAACATCTGCATGCAGTCACTCAAGGATGTGTCCAAGGTGTGGCTGATGGCCAAGATGGTGCACACGCTGTTCGAATCGATTCTCGGCAACAAGGCGCTGGAGGAACGACTCCAGAAAGCTGCGGGCCGACGGCACCAGAAGACTCGTCCAGACAGCTTTGGAGGAAATGGGTTCAATAATGCCAACACCACCACCACCACCAACAACAACAACGGCCATTATAACTATTCTGGCCATCGCAGTGCAACGCCTGTGCCTTCGCGACGGACGGACCCCCCGAAACGCAAGTTCGATGACATGGACCTGGGCTTGCCCACGGGCGGTCCGACCCCGTCTGTCTCATACGAACGCTCGCGACCCCAGACGCCCGCCGTGACTCCCTCGCGCGATCTAGGCCAGGCACCAATGTCTCCCAACGCCCCCCGTGCACAAACTGACGCTCTGCCGGGGACGGCGGCAGCAGTAGCGGCGGGGCCAGGCGGAACGGGGAACTCTCGCTCCAACACGCGACCGACAACACCATTCAACGGCCAGTACTCACTACCGGCCACGCCACCGGATCTATTCCTTGTCACTCGAACTTCGCCAAACCTGTCACCGTCGTTGTGGGAGAACTTCCAGCCCGAGCAGCTCTTCCCGGACGGGACCTCCATCTTCCCGGAGCTGGCATCGCCTCAAACAAGTACGGTAGACCCGCAGCTGCACATGTCGACGCATATGCCCGCCCAAAATATCCCGTCACGGCCGGTTATGTACGGCCAGCAACAGCAGCAGCCTCCTCCACCACCACCCCTACAACAATCTGCGACAGCCCACCAGATGACGCTTGGGCAGGGCAGTCCCGAGTTTCTCTCCACCATTCCACCGGAGATGGGATTGCAGCCGCCACCACCGCACCCTGCAGCAGCAGCTGTGCAGCCAGTATTCGGGCTGGAAAGCCAACCCTGGGCGATGCAGGGCTTGGATGCGCCGCTGAGCGGTGCGCCGTTGGACGCAGCCAGCCAGGACGACACATGGAGCAGTTCTTCACGCAGTGGGCCGACGGCACCTACGACCTTGAACATGGAAGATTGGTAGGTTTCTTTTTTTTTTTTTTTAATACTTCTCCCCCCTCTTTTGAATAATTTGAAGATGTTTTACTAATGAGTAGGTTCCAATTTTTTGGCATCAACGGTGGATTTCCGGATCTATCCGCTTCACACTGACAGGTATTGCCTACAGCAGGGTATTGGATCCACCACTGGGTACAAATGTATATATGAGAATACCCAGGTATATACTATATATATATCATTATGCCTTGAGCAAGTAGAGTAGTTTGTACCTTGGAAGTGATGTTGATATGCAATGTGGTTACATAATCAAGATTCTCTCTAACCGAATCTGATCTAGCGGATGACGAAATCGCCGATACCAAACACCAGCCAATCACATGCACCAGGTCGGCTCCCCCCCATGACTGTGACTCTTTTCTCCTCCAAACCGACGTCCATCACTTCGTTTCATCCGTTCTTCCTTCTCAACCTGCTGTATTTCCTGGTCAATCCCTGCTCTACTCGTCGTGTTTCTTCATTTTCATCCTGTCAACATCGCCGACGGGCTTTACTCCCCCCCTCTGCTTCTCTCAGGCCACGCATTGTCCTTCCCCACCCCGCAGCGATGTCGGAGCCCGTGTTGAAAAAGGCCTTCCCTCACGTCGACCTGGACGGGCACAATTTGCCCCCTTCGCCGGCCCCGTCGAGCCCTCACCAGGGCCGTCGGTATAACATTGCAACGGAGCTGGTGTTTACCGATTCCAATGATCAGTATAACTCGAGCAGTGTCCCGATCTACCAGGTATGCCCACAAACATCAAGCATCGAGTCGCCCTCTCTATCAAAACATGTATTTGGATAAAGATTAATAGGATCTAGAGCGCCACGTTCAAGCAGACGTCTGGCAGCGGCGGCGGTGAATATGACTATACGCGGTCCGGCAACCCCACGCGGACGCACCTGGAACGACACCTGGCGAAGATCATGTCGGCACAGCGGGCGCTGGTGGTGTCGTCTGGAATGGCGGCGCTGGACGTGATCACGCGGCTGCTGCGGCCCGGGGACGAGGTGGTGACGGGCGACGATCTGTACGGCGGGTCGCACCGGCTGCTCAAGTACCTGTCGACGAACGGGGGGATAGTGGTGCACCACGTCGACACGACGGAGCCGGACAAGGTGGCACCCGTGCTGGGGGAGAAGACGGCGCTGGTGCTGCTGGAGACGCCGACGAACCCGCTGATCAAGATTGTCGACATCCAGCGGATCGCGGAGCTGGTGCACGCGGCGAACCCGCAGGCGCTGGTGGTTGTGGACAACACGATGATGTCCCCGCTGCTGTTGAACCCGTTGGAGCTGGGGGCGGACATTGTGTACGAGAGTGGGACGAAATACCTGTCGGGCCACCACGACCTGATGGCGGGCGTGATTGCCGTCAACGACCTGGCGCTCGGGGAGCGGCTGTACTTCCCGATCAACGCGTCCGGGTGCGGACTGTCCCCCTTTGACTCGTGGCTGCTGCTGCGCGGGATCAAGACGCTCAAGGTGCGGCTCGAGCAGCAGCAGAGCAACGCCCAGCGCATCGCCGAGTTCCTCGAGACGAACGGCTTCCGCGTGCGCTACCCGGGCCTGCGCTCCCACCCGCAGTACGAGCTGCACCACTCCATGGCGCGCGGCGCCGGCGCCGTCCTCTCCTTCGAGACGGGCGACACCGCCGTCAGCGAGCGCATCGTCGAGAGCGCCAAGCTGTGGGCCATCAGCGTCAGCTTCGGCTGCGTCAACAGTCTCATCAGCATGCCCTGCCGCATGAGCCACGCCAGCATCGACGCCGCCACCCGCGCCGAGCGCGCCATGCCCGAGGATCTCATCCGCCTCTGTGTCGGCATCGAAGATGCCGACGATCTCATCGACGATCTCCGACGAGCAGTAAGTTTTTTTTTTCATTCCTTGCATTTTAATTCGACTTGTTGTTATTTATTCTAATGTCTTAGCTTGTCGAAGCCGGCGCCGTCAACGTCACCCTGGACGGGATCCAGGCAGTCGATACTGCATAAACATTATTTCATTATATTCTATATCTGGCGTTTGGCGTGTTGGACGTATATGATGTACAGTTGAATAAATAAAATCAAGCATTAAGACGATAAAAATAGCTACCCTTTTCTGCTTACTTTTCTCCTCCTCTGTATGGCTCCGGCATCGGCGGCCTCCGCATTTCCCCGAGTCTTTCACTCTCGACTGTCTCAGGCTCTTTTTCCTGACGGTTATTCTCTCATCCTATCTTTCCTATCGGGCGCTGGTGAATTAATTTGTACTTTTGGCCCTTTTTCTTTTGGCCCTTCCTTGTTCCTGACCAGTCATTCTTTCTCTCTGCATTGTATCTTCCCCGGATGCCTGCGGGATGTCTGCAGTCGAGTTTATAAGTGATTTTTCCAGACCTGGTTCTTCCTTCTAGAACTGTTATTCTTAATAATTCCCTCGCTATTGTCTCTGTTATGACTCGCAATGCCCTTCAAGACCCAAGATACCCCCCTTCCGACCGTGAGTTCGAAATGGAACACGGATCGACTCGGTTTACGCCTCGGCGTCGACCTGGCCAGCGCGACCGCCGCGGGCGCGTTGACGTGCCCGATCATCACAATCATCGATCGGTAAGTATCTTGGATCGGTGTGTCGGAGGGGAGAAAGCTGACCGTCAGGGCAATCATTGAAAAAGCAGCCAAAGGCTTCCCCATCCGCACAACCATCACCTCCTGTCTACGCAGCATGCTCGCCCGGCCGGCCGGTTTCTTCTGCAGCACCCCCTTCATCCTCATCTACACGCTCTACACGTCGACGTACCTGACGGCCAACGTCATTGACACGCTGACGGCGACGGTGCGAGACAAGCCGTTTGCGACCGTGACGCCGAGCCTGGTCAAGTTCCTGGCCACCACGACGGTTAATATGGGGATATGTGTGTACAAGGATGCCAGATTTGCAAAGATTTTCGGTGCGCCACCGTCAACACCGTCAACAACTGCTACCACCGCTGGAGTCGGTGCCACCGCTGCTACGACTACTGCAGCAGCAGCAGCAGCAGTGAAGAAGATCCCGAAAAGCTCCTACACCCTCTTCTGTCTCCGCGACAGCGTCACCATTTTCGCCTCGTTCAACGTCCCCTCCCTGATCGCCCCCTCGATCCCCGACTTCCTCGCTACAACCCCCTCGGCCAAGATGGCGGTCGCCCAGTTCTCCTGTCCCGCCATGATGCAGTTCATAAGCACGCCCATGCACCTGCTCGGGCTGGATCTGTATAACCGGCAACCAGCCGGGGGGTTGGGCTGGCGCGAGCGAGCGGCCCGGATACAACGCGATTATGTGCCCAGCAGCTTTGCACGTATGGGGAAGATCGTGCCTGCGTATGGAGTCGGGGGGGTTGCCAACGTTCGGTTCCGCGAGGCGATGATGGGGTGGATCAATTCTTAGAGTACGCAGTACTGACTACAGCAGAGTACAGACACAGACTAGTATAGACGTGATATAGATGTGATATAGATGTGATATAGACAGATACATACAACATAATCAGTCTTCCTCTGAATCATGAAAAGCAATCTTGATCCCAAACGGCGATTCACTCTCGCTTTCAGTCTCGTTCTCCTGGCAATGAGAAGCCTTGGAATCCTGGGAAACCCCTGTCTTCTCATAAGTATTCCCATTGCTATTAATTCCAGCCCCAGTAAACGGCGACTCGCCGAGTAACCGCCAGACCTCCTGTTCTGCCTGTGAAAAGGGATGCCACGCAGGCAATGCCAGTCTGGATAGTCAGACGATACAAGACAGCCCTCTTTCTCCTTGTACACACCTTTCTGTTCTCTCCTTTTCAATTCTCTTCGCAGGTCTCCCTTTCCTCGAGCTGGCGACTAATGTACACTCCACGCCGTGGACTCTGCAGTTCGTACACGCTTCCCCAGGCCGCATCTCGCAGCGCCGTTTCTTGCGATTGCACAGCGTACAGGCTCTAGATGATCGAGGCATTATAGTGATATAGGTAACAAGTTGACAGTATCATAGAATAGAATAGTCAATAGTCAATAGTCAATGGTACAATAGGATCAAGGTAGATATATTGATGTCTTAGCATGTGAAATCACATGGGATGATATCATGCATGTGAAGGATAATTTATAAACAGAATAAGTGTATTAAGAATAATGATTACTCTAATCATCTTGTAGAATTATCTTCTATTGTATAGGTTAACTATAAGCAGCACATAGTATACAAGAGAAGCGAGTCATCATGTAATAACTACTAGATACTAGATAGTATAACTTGACCATTATTATTATTATTTATAACTATAGATCAGCCCATCTATTGTTCTATTGTTCTATTGTTACTCCTTTATAGCAAGTGGGGCGACTCCTGACCAACCTCAGTCAATCGAAAAGAACAACAGACACCGACAACAACCAGAAGAATCAGACTCTTCCCCCGAGAGATGGATCCGGCCACCTTTATCGACCCCAATCTGACGCCGCAGGACCTTTTGGTCTTGAAAGATCTCCTGCGCGATGATCAGACGCGCGAGGTTGGGTTTTTAGGTATTTCCCCATTCTCGGCTCGTCTCGCTGCTCAAGCTGATCGTCTAGACGACACTGACGCCATTATCCATCGACTGCAGAGCGTCAACAACCCCCAGGATGCAGAGTTCGAGCCCACGGTGTTTGTCACCTGGGATACGCCCGTGGTGCATGCCAATCTGCCGCCGCTGGTCGACCGCTGGCTGTTCCGACCGTACATCCGCTGGGCGCGTCGGCTGGTGCGCGTCGAGACGGACGTCGTGATGCTGACGCATCTGCTGCTGTACCTGACCACCTCGGTGCCCAGCGCGCTGTGGCTGTACGGCCGCTTCTCCTGGGTGCACGGCGTGCTGCACGCCCTCATGCAGGGCTGGTACGTCGGGACGTACACGCTCATGATGCACCAGCACATCCACATGGGCGGCATCCTGTGTCGCCAGTTGGCCTGGCTCGACGCCCTGTTCCCCTACATCACGAACCCGCTCATGGGCCACACCTGGAACTCCTACTACTACCACCATGTCAAGCACCATCACGTCGAGGGCAACGGGCCCGACGATCTGTCCTCCACCATCCGCTACCAGCGCGACGAGCTGCGCGACTTTCTCTGCTACGTCGCCCGCTTTGTCTTCCTCGTCTGGTTCGAGCTGCCGCTCTATTTCTTCCGCAAGGGCCACTATCTGCAGGGCTGCAAGGCCGGCGCCTGGGAGCTGGCCAGCTACGCCTCCATCTACGCCCTCTTCCGCTGGGGCAATGCCCGCGCCACCGTCTTTGTCTTCATCGTGCCTCTCGTTCTGCTCCGCATGGGCTTGATGATCGGCAATTGGGGCCAGCATGCCTTTGTCGACGAGATCGATCCCAACTCCGACTTTCGTTCCAGCATCACCTTGATTGACGTGCCGGTAGGATCTCCAAAAGAAAAGAAAACCTTTATACAAATACTGACTCTGATTAGAGCAACCGGTTCTGTTATAATGATGGATACCATACCTCTCACCATCTCAACCCCCGCCGGCACTGGCGCGACCATCCCCTGGCCTTTCTCAAGCAGAAAGACCGGTATGCCGCCGAGCACGCGCTCGTCTTCCGCAACATCGACTACCTGATGATCACCTTCAAGCTCATGCAGAAGGACTACCTGCACCTGGCCAAATGCCTGGTTCCCATGGGCGACCAGATCGCCCTCTCTCTCGAGGAACGAGCGGCCTTGTTGCGCACCAAGACCCGTCGTTTCTCAGACGAGGAGATTAGAAGAAAATTCCCTTGAATCATTTTATCAATTTTGTTGGAGATTCAACAGGATCCCGCCGCTGAGGCCATATATACTTTTGGATAGACTTAACTAATCGCATTGATTATTGAAATAATACTATTGGAGAACCAGTATCTTCCCCTGTGATTACATTATTTTCTTCGTTATTTGTATCCTGTCAACCCGCGCAAATCTGCTCATTATCCACCTTCCCCACGCTTGGCAGTTCCTTGCAAAATGCTCAATTGCGAGCGACTCGAAATAAATACAGAGAGCAAGATGACGATGCTGACCCGAGCAGAGCCTTTCTTTTTTCCTCTACTCACACCATGTTGCCCTGGCTGGATTCGCCCGTCAAGCTCCATTCCGACAGAGCAGACACCTCCTGCGGCACCTTGACGCCAGAACAATGTGCCTACCGTCGGGGATACTGGCGGCACTGGTATTATATATATATATATATATATATATATCTATCTATATAAATATGACTTTACTGACTGATGCTGCAGGTATACAGCTGATCATGTCTACGCGCTGTCAACCATCTACTTTCTCTGTGCCATGACAGGCGTCTTCATCCTCGCCCATTTTTCCAGACACGCGTCTCCCCGAGTGAAAGATACTGGTTTCTGGCGAAAGACGGTTGCTCTTTTGCGATATTGCTCATATAGAGGCTTCCGCGTCTCGAAACTCAGATACTGGTCGCCTCCGTTAGGCGTGATCCTCGTCATCGCAACGGGGGCAGTCTTCTTCTTCAGTGAGCAGCACCATTAATATATAAATATATGTTATCTAACAGTCTAGGCATGGCACTCGGCCCCAAGCCGTACTATTGGCCGAATACAAAAACCGTGACCTACGGGGGCAGCCCGCCCATCGCCACAAGATCAGGCTTCATGGCGCTCGCCCTGCTTCCTTTCGTGATGTAGGATTACACCATTCAAGCTATAATAGGGCAGTAATGCTGACTTGACAGGCTTCTTGCCTCCAAGACGAATCTGGTGACTGCGTTCACCGGTGTTTCCCATGAAAAGCTCCAGGTATTGACCAAGACCCTCTGGATTAATTGGATTTCTAACGAGTGAATGATAGATCTTCCATCACTGGGCAAGTTACGCCATGTTCGTCCTCGCCTTGATGCATACCTTTCCGTTCATCGTGTATAACATCAAGATCGGGGATTTGGTGGACCAGTGGAAGACGCAAGTGACATACTGGACCGGCGTGGCGGCTTTGATCCCCCAGGCATGGTTGACCTTTATGTCTATTCCTTTTTTCCGGTAATTTTCTATCTTCCAGCTTATACCTATACTCTCCATATTCCAGCTTAACGATACTTATGGGTAAAAGGAATCGCTTCTACGAGCTGTTCAAAGGAACGCACTTTCTCGCCGCCCTGCTCTTCATCCTCTTCCTCTTCTTCCACTGCGACTTTATCCTTTCGTCCTGGGACTATTTCATCGCCATGGCCACTCTGTACTCCTCCTGCTGGCTCGCTGCCACCGTCAAGACATTCATCTTCGGCATCCATACCGCCCATCTCGAACCGACCTCCTCGGGGCTTCTGCGGCTGAGCATCCCGACAGTCATGGGATGGAAGGCAGGCCAGCATGTTTTCCTTCGATTCTGCACGGGAGGCCATATTCTCACGGCGCATCCGTTCACCATCTCTTCCTCATCGCCCGGGCAGTTTGTCGAGGAGAAGATGCCGGTCAAGATGAACGAAATGGTCTTCTACATTGCTGTTAACAAGGGACTCACTGCCCGACTAGCCACGCTGGCGTGCAAGTCATCGCCGACAGTCCCCGTGTACATCGAGGGTCCCTACGGGGGTCCGTCCAGCTCTGACTTTTCCCGATTCGATACCGTGCTCATCGTCTCCGGAGGGTCTGGAGCGGGATTCTCCATCGGATTGCTGGAAGAGATCCAGAAAGCCAAGAGCGGGACCAAGTGTCGGGTGGTGTATGCGACACGCACCACGAAGATGGCACAGTGGTATATTGAGGAAATGGAGAGAGCGGATCCAGCAGGGACCTGTGCTTTCTCCGTCCATGTCACCCGCGACGAAGAGGCGAAGGCGCAAGTGACGGAAACGAAACGCGTTACGGTCGGGGCGAGCGATTCGCAGATCCAGTACGCCCGACCCGACATCCCTTCTGTCATCTCTGCTCTCGGCAACGAAGCAAACGGCAGGATCGCCATCTTCACCTGCGGACCGAGAGAAATGCTGTACGACGTGCGACGGGGGGCGGCAGCAGCGCAGTGGAAAGTATGGCAGGGGGCCTTGCAAGAGGTGTATCTCCATTCAGAGGCTTTTGAGTAAGTGCATTCTTCACTAGACAAGATAAAGACTGACTGGATGGTAGATGGTGATCAAATAAATAGATTAATAATTGATAAAATGTTCATTCACATTGAATAGACGTAGTCACTCTAGGCTTCCGGCTGCAGTATAAATAGGTCCAGCCTCTCTTCTCTCTTCTCTATTCTCTCTTCTCTTCTACTCATATATATACTCTGACTCTGGTAAACTGCCAGTATATCCTCTCCATCTCCCACCAACCATACTTTACACACGACCATGTACGTGTTTCTTTGGAAACGACATCCAGCAAACATAGCGGAATGGATCAATGCTCCGGATCGACTGCCGAGCAGACTATAGCCATGATCAAAGGACATGATGAAGTCGCTCAGCGACGGAGTGGATACATCTGATATAGAGTATTGATATTGTTCGTCAGCCCTGCATGTGAATCACGAATCTCTGCTAAAGTGTCTAGCTATGGAAGTCTTAGCTGTACATTTTCAAGCCACAAATGTTGGAATAAAAGGTCTTGGGATGGGAAGAACAGATGGCTGGTGAGTCCATTACTTATTGTCATGGATCAATCTGACTGGTATAGAGCCTCGTTCGTGTTTAATCCAGGCAATGCGTGGTGAGATCTTCTGCCATGAGATCTGTAACTGACGATGGCCGTATCCACCATCTTATTCAAGTATCGATACATTTGTGGACGGCTGTGAATGATGACTAGGCTCTACTCATCCGATTCAAGGGGTCATACCATCTGGCAGTACTCTGGCTGACAGAAAGCGATGAGTAAAGAGAACAGTTAAAGCGGTATCATCTGAGCTAAGCAAGGTTATAAATATGCACTGGCAGGGATGAGGTGTATATTCTACAAGGAGATGGAAATCTAGTGTTGTCTAAAGTTGATGGTCATATCACATAATGAGCGACGCTTTCTGCGTCTGTGTCTATATCTATTTTATTCTTCCTCCTTGAGCTGGGCGACGTCCCTGGCAAAGCGGCGCTTGTTCAGGAAGAGGTTGATGGGAATCCAGACGATGAGCCAGCCAAACAGGACGGGCACATTGCGGTAGACCCTGCTGGTGGAGCCGTGGGTGAGGATGGTGGTGTACAGCTCAAAGCAGTTGTAGCTGGGCCAGATGTAGTCGAGATGGAAGAAGGCGGGCTTGAGGGGGATGGGGAAGGCGGCGGCGGTGACGTTGATGATGATGTAGGTGAGGACCAGCGGGGGGAACAGGAAGGTGGGCAGGGCGGCGGTGGCAGAGTCATAGACGACAAAGGCGATGATGCCATACATCCAGAAGGTGAGCCAGATCAGACAGAACTGGCTACCGGAGATGCCCGAGTGTTCATGGAAGACCTCATGCCAGAGCCCCCACGAGATGCCCATCAGACAGGAGAAGATGAGCATGGCGCAGCCGCGCAGGAGATAGTGCCGCTGCAGGGCGAGACGGCCCCGGGGCAGGCCGCACTCGTCCGAGGCGCCGCGCAGGGCCATGGAGAAGAAGAACTCGAGCAGGGCAGGGAAGACCATGGCCGCCGTCGAGAGGAAGGGCCGTACGCCGATGGGGAAGGGCTGGATGTCGACCGAGGTGCTGCCGAAGCCGTCCAGCAGCAGCCGGATGCCCGTTGAGCTGAGGTTGCTCTCGCTCGTGGCCTCCAGCAGCGCCGCGCCGTACGTCTGGATCCACAGACTGCTGGCCCCGTCGACGGCCTCCTCCAGCGACGGCGTGATGTATCCCTCGGCGACCATCGGCCAGTGCGCCTGGTTCCAGATGTAGGTCAGGGCGGTTGTCGAGTCGTACGTGGTGGTGTTGTCGTTGGTGATGGCGCGGTGGAGGTTCGTCGACGCGTTCGGCATGGCGATCACCGCCGCCCAGGCATCGCCCCTGTCAGTCAGCATTAAGAAGACAGAAAGTGGAAGATAAGATAGATACCTCCAGACGTGATTGTAGGCCTCGTCGTAGGTCATGTTCCGCACCGGGAACGAGGCGATTCCATCCGTACCGGAGATGCTGGCCGCTGCTGACAGAAGAGATTCGCCTATCCAGTCAACACCTCTCACCATCAGCCATGACTATACCTGTACTCACCAACTTCCCCCCCGTCCAGGTCGACCGTGACGATATTCAGATGCTTCGCGTGCTGGGACTGGTCGTACGCCGAGCTGTAGATCCAGACGGCGTTGAACCAGCCAAAGAAGAGCAGCAGCACCATGCTGCGAGCCACATGGGCAGGGTAGATCATGATGATGAAATTAAAGAATGGAAGGATGGAAGAATGAAAGAATAAAAGAATAAAAGAGGGAAGTGATCAAGAAAGAGCCCGCCTGTCTCCTGACCGCAAACTGTGTTTATATAAAGGCGTAGATCCGTTTATCCGTTCGGCTCGTTTGGGCTATAGAGCCAAGCCGGCGCTGATTGGCCCATCCGGCCGGACTCGTGTTCGGAGATACCAGATCGGGAATATGCCGGATCTCCTTTTCAAATGCCGGACCGAATTCATGGTCTGATCTAGATTTGTTTATTAGGAGTAGATCCTAGATCCGAGATTTTATAGTATAGTCACTAAGTAACTATACTATAGCAGAGGATATTAGGTTATATATAATCTTAGAATAGAAAGCATACTTCTCTAGTACTAGAGCAGATATATTTATCTCAAAAGTTTAATTTATATATCATTATAATTTACTATTTTTTATATTCTTAAAAATACCTATATAAAGGCAGGATCACTGATCCCTTTAATCTAGCACTGTATATGCATCTGTTGCAGATCTTTGACTTCCAGGCTATACAGTGATTCATCTACTGCTGTGGATTATAGAGAGTGAGAGTGGTATAATATAAAGTAAAGAGTATTATTTACTATTACTATATCATTCTCCTGACTCTATCTTGATTGCATGTTGGTTCAAGTCCTGTATCTAAGAATATATATACTATATCTCTCTACTGCTTGATTTAATACCCCTCTGAGGTGCCAGCTTACTCCCTACTACATTATATAGAGCATACCCCGCATATAGGATATAAACTAAATAAACTAGTAGATCTATACTCTAGTAGTTAATAGTATACCAACTATCAACAGGGTAATAAAGTTAGACTAATAGCAACCTGCTTATATCCATGTTCATGTAGTATCATTTCTGTAGTACTCACTCCATCTATTCCCCGCAACGGACGATTATCGCCCCCGACACGGTGCATATTACAATCACTTAGCATCTGCCACTCTCTGTTCACATCAATTAGAAGAGATCTCGTATTGCACCCCGCATCTGAAGCTCCGCCGAATGTCCGATCCATGGCTATATGCTGTACATGTATCAAATGGGCGATCCAGGTCGCTTGGCGAGAACGAATGATAGTCTGCTGTACAGTTCAGCGAGACGTCAAGTGAGGGGAAGAGATACACTGTGGAAATGTATAAATTGAGTCTCATTCCTGTCATCTCCAACAGCTCCTCATCCACACTTTGTCAAGATGCAGCTTCTTTCTCTTATTGTGAGCATTGTTCCCCTGCTGTCCCTGGCGGCAGCAGCACCAGCTATGAAATGCAACCCCAGCACGCTCAACACCACCGTCGGCCGGTTCCCCATCACGGAGGCCAACACGACCGTCTTCGAGATCGCACGGCTCACAAACCGCGGCGTGTGCGACATTGGCCGCGGCAACCTGATGGCCGACGTGACCATCATCCCGAACGTGGGCCAGGACCTGATCATCCCCGCGGAGGTGTGCGAGCCGGACAACAGCTCGTGTCTGATCCCAGACACGAACCGGACACGCACCTGCATCGACGGCGGCCCCCGTCTGTACTATACGGTCAACGGGGACACGTACGACGTGATTGCTCGGCGGCTGAACATCTCTACCGCCGCATTGCTGGACGACAGCGCCTCGGCGAAGCGGATCGGCAGCGACATCATCGCCACGACGGGCACGCAGCTGCTGGGCGTCGGCCAGTTCGTCAAGGTGCCCAGCTGCTCGCCGAGTCGGTGTGTGATCGAGCCGTTTGACTTCAACGAGGGCGTGTATCTGGATCTGGCGCGCAAATACGGCACCACCGTCGGCCAGATCATGATGCTCTCCCCGACGTACAACTATTCCACGGGGTACACGGCGGGCGTCAGTGGGCCGAGCATCGACATGGCCTATAACTGTACGGAGCTGTCTAGCAATATCACTGTCTTGAGCTAGAAGACACAGTATACAGTCAGCATACACTATCCATACTAACCAGGCAGTGCTTCAGCCCTGATGAGAATAAATTTAGCTTTAAAAACAGCTTTTACATCGAGTATAGAGTATGTAGCTACCAAGTATACCTATTGGAACCCTAATGCTGCTTATTCAAGTGTTGAAGATGTTATAAACTTCACAGGTATACTTAACAATGGTGGAAGAGAAAGGACTCGACCTTAAATCAGTCACAATGTAGTCTATGGATGAAAAATCACTCTTTTCTATCAGATATGAGTTGAGAATTTATACTCGACAGTTCCTCTGCTTGCCATTTAATAGTTTTAATTTATACTTTTTATATTTAAAAACTAAGGTTAAAGGGAGTCTAGAATATATATTATAAACATAGACAGATGGTATGCAGTAAGGAAATAAAATGTTAAGGATAATAGTCTATATAATGTTTAGGAACTGTAGAATTCTCTCTCTTAGTCTACCTAAGGATACCTAGGTAGTACATACTACACATCTGTCGTGAGTACATTCTTGACAACGGAATGGGGATAGAGATGTAATATTTACTCCCCTGCAACTGCAACACATCCAGTAGCGTTTTATCGGTGGCCAGAGCCCGTCAGTGATAAGCCTAGAGGTAGACACTATTGGTCTAGCCGGTTTGATTGAGTAAGTATACTTAAATTGTAATGCGTTGACCTCGCTTTCTTGTGCTATCGCAGTAGTCTCTACGGTGCGAGGGCCAACTGGTCTCGCAGCAAGAGCCGTGTCTGGATTTAAGATGTGAAGAAGACTATTCTTGTCAGTTCTATGATTGACCATATATAAATCAACATTAATATCACTAACCAAGCGCCACAAGGGATCCCAGCTTGAAGCACCTTCTGTCCACATCTTGGACAACCATTCCTCTTGGAATCAACTTGTATGACCATCGTCAATAGGCCTCCTGGCTGTATGGTGTAGAGCCACTGTTGCGGTGTGATGACTGCTCCTCCAAATCTTCCACTGACCATCAGATATTCTCCCTGGCGGACCCTATGCCAGCCAGGCTGAGCTTGGAAATTATCGATGAGGAACTTGTCAAATGCCTGCAATTGCTTCCTCAGCGACGGGAATTTCCTATAGACTGGAATTGGCAACGCACCTCGAGATTCCTGCATAGTTCAAAGGGTAATAACTGTCTCCGGCCAAGCGCGTCTTCAAACCGAACACATCTCCACGACAGAGGAGACAGCGGGCTGAGACAAAGGTGGTGCAATGCTAGTAGTAGAGATGCCACAAAGCGTCTCGTTTTTCTAGACACTCGGTTCAGAAACGGACGGCAATTCCATGGCAAAGAGGCCGTATACTTACAGTCTTTGTTGGAGATTCCAGATCACCACGACCATGACAAAGTACCTGCAACAGTCATGAATCTTCACAACAACTATATATACCAGGCAGATTTGGCGTATGAACGACTTACACATAATCGTACGACTCGACCAGCGACGCTTCTTCCGAACGCGGGTCCAAGAATAGAGACGTCTTATAGAGCCAGGGATCGTCTGCTCGTCTGCTGCTGGAACCCGACGTTCCTGGCCGAGATGCATCAGTTCAGGTCATGCCAGGTTAAGATGAAATAAAAGACACCACTGACTGGTGATTTCCTCTATCTGTGAGGCCTGGTCTGCCACAATCCACTGTCTTAGAAATGCTTTCATGCATGCTGCTCCCACTGCCGCTGCGTAAGCCTGCCACTTCTTGTTTTTATGACTATCTGCATAGTCACACACGCCCTTGATGATGACAGTCGGCACATTGTCACATACTCCCGCCCCTTCCATCTCGAAGGCGATGGCACGCTCTGTTTTGGCGATCTCGTCTCGATGTCCCCCCGACTTCATCACCAGGTCTCCCGATGCAACGAGGCCAAAGTGTATCTGAGGCGTGCCCTGCGTTAATCGGCGGCGGCGCGAGACCAGATTCACATCACCGCATCCTGACTCGTCGCAGGATATCTCATGCACACGCTCGCATGTTTCACCATCATCGGCAGCACATCGGGTACAGACCTCACCGGTGTAATGTCGATGCCGGTACGTTGGATGGTAGAGTCTGTCTTCACTTTGACCGGGATATCTGACTGTGCTGATCTCTGTCAGGTAACGAAGCGTATGGTCTTCCAGCCTGCGACGGCCTCCCAAGCCGCTCACCTGCCGCAGGAAAGACTGGATCTCCTTTGATGGCCGCGAAAGATGGCCCCCCGGACCATCTGTCTTGCGCACCATCTTGTTCGGCAGCCGGCGACCAAAGTCGTATTGTACAATCCCCGTGCTGATGATTGCATCCCCCAGCAGGACTTCACGCGTCGTATCCGTCGGATCGGTTGGTACGCCTCCACAGACGCCCACCACAAGCCCCAGCTTCACGGCAGGGAAGCTGGAGAGAAGACTGGCAGTTGCGCTCGCCGCGCGAGCTTTTCCCATGCCGGGCAGGGATACGAGGACGACGTTGTGGCGGCAGATCCGGCCGGTGATGTAGCTATTCGGATCAGCCTGGGCTTTCCCCAAGGTGTATTCCCATCTCTCCTCCAAGACTGCCTCGACGGCGTCGGATTCGGTCTGCAGGGCACAGATGATGGCGATTTCAAAGTCATCCCGACAGTGCGGTGGAGGCTTCATCATGGCCTGCTATAGATAACATGACACACTGTGATTTCTCTTCTGCTGTCGATAGGAAGTAGTGAGGTTGATGAGGCTGTGTTTTGAATAAGTGAGGGGTAAGACGTGGTCCAATCAAGGGTATATTTCAGGCTTATTAAACTATTAGAAACAATAGTTTTTAGTTGAAAAACTACACATATCTTAGTATCCTAATTATACTTATATTAATTTTAATTTTATAATATTCTCACTTATAACCCAAATTAAAATATAATATAAATATTATAACATCTTAAAGTTGATGAAAAAATTAAATATAAAATAGAAGAAAATTAAGATGCTCGTGATCTACACCACTATAGATTTAGTGACTTCCCTTTAGAATAATCTAGCAAAAATAAGATAAGGCACTAAAGTCTATTATTAAGATAAATTAATTAGTTAATAATAATATATTATAAGTTTAAAAGCTAATAAAGTAGATTAGCTAGTTTAGTAGTGTGTGCTAGGATCATCAGCCTCATCCCTGTTTCTCACTCTGTGATGCCAGCACACGTAAACCACCCACCTGCTCCCCCACGCCGACGGGCTCAGGGCACCCGATCTCGCAGGGGGTGTCGAACCTGCCGGTGAGTGATGCAGAATCCATTAATAACTGGTGAGTAGAGATAGATACTCATCCAGCAGTGCTCGCCATGTCAAGTGCGACGAGACACCAGAGAGCTGCACCAACTGCACCTCGACAGGACGATCGTGCGATGGCTACGACAAACACGAGGTCCCGCGTGGGCGGCAACGAGCCCAGACGGTGACTTTTGCAAGAGAAGAGAGAGCAGGAAAGCTGCGGCTGTGTGCAGAGATCGCGACGGCGTTTCGCTGGAGAACCACCTCGGACGAGCGACGGGCGCTCTCGTTATTCCAGCACTTGACGGTTCCCGCTCTGATCGCCGTGTTTGACTCGTCGCTGTGGCAGCGACTCGTGCTGCAGATGAGCCACGGCGAGCCTGCGGTGTACCACGCCGTCGTGGCGTTGAGTGCGATTCACCAGGCCTCAGAGGTGACGATAGGCAGTATGCTCGCGCGCCAGCGGCGTGGCCCTCCGGCTGAACAGCTTCACAGGGCGTCCGTCTGGCGGCGGTTTGGCATCGAGCAGCTTGGCCGGTCGCTTGCGGCCCTGAACCAACGCTCCATGTCGCAGGATCCGCAGCTGCGCGAGGTGACGTTGCTGTGCTGTCTGCTGTTCATCGTCGGGGAGCTGCTTCAGAACCATCACGACGCTGCCAGCCAGCATCTACTCAGTGGCGTGTCGATATTGTGTGAGCTCAGAAGACAAGAGTCTGGTCGGAAACCGACGGCTCTCTCCCCTGTTGAACCGGCTCTGTTCACCACCTTTCTCCGGCTGGAGATGCAGTATACACACATGGGAAACAGCATCCGACTGATGTGTCTCGCCGACTCCCAGCCAGAGCAGAAGCACCTGTTCTCTCCGCCGGTCTTCCACACGCTCGAGGAAGCCCGCCAGGCCTTTGACCCGATCAACAGCGCCGTCTTTCGCTTCCAGGCGTCCACATGGACAAAGTCGCCGGCGGAGATGGCAGCAGCGTACCCCGTGCTGCTGGCCATGAAGCACGACCTGCTCTCCCGACTGGACTGGTTCTGGTGGTCCTTTGAAGCGTTCTACCACCAGAACCACCCTTTCCTTGGGCCCAAGGAGCAGCGCAGCATCGACATGCTCCATCTGCATTACACCGCCGCCGTCCTCTCCGTCAAGGTGACCATGCACTTGCATGACTGGGCGGTGCTTGACCCGCTCGAGGCCGAATTGAAGCATCTCCTCCTCCTCGCAGAAAGCATGGTGGACAGGTTTCCTGACCGGCCCGCTCTAGTCATGGACTTGGGGGTCATGCCTCCGCTGTACATCGTGGCCATTGCCTGTTCCGATCTCCGGGCGCGCTGGCGGGCGATCGAGCTCCTCCGTGTCTGGCCGCACTGGGAGGGATCGTGGAACTCCATTCTCGTTTCTTCCATTGCGGCAGAGCATGTCAAGGCGTATACGATCGCTAGACCGGATGTTTTCGCCGGGACTCAATCGTCGGTCATGCAGATGCAGATGCAGGATGAACTGCGCCTCGTCGATGCTCTGCAGTCTGTTCGGTCCATGAGGAACTGGGTCTGCGTGCAGTCTTTCTCCAAAGTCTTATGAAGAATATAGTTGAACGTTATGTATAGTGAAGATAGACTAATCGAACTGTTGTATTTCTCTAGAACTTCCTATGATACTTCAACGTGCGAATATCATCCGGACCATCCACCCGGACCCGCGCGCTGCGCACTTCAGGACTCCCCAGAATCAGCTCATACACATTCGCAAACTCGGACGACTTGGTCACCCCATGCTGCACGGCGTCTTGGTCCACCTCGACCCGAAAGCCAAGGTACAGCTCGTTGAACCGGACGTTGGTCTTTTCGTTCTCGCGCGCCGCCGCCGTCGACATGGAGAACAGCGCGCCCTGCGTCATGGCCGGCATGGGTCGCAGTGCCAATTCGCCTTGTGCGCCGGTACACAGCGTCCATGTGCTGGACGGGTTCTTTTGTTCCAGCAGATAGCCGATTGTATCCCGGTAGGCGACTGTCTTGTCAGATTCTCCCCCTCTCTCTCTCTCTCTATGTGTATAGAGAACTTACAAAAGTTGGATTCAAAAGAGGCTTTCATGTTGCTGTGTAGCGTCTCGGTGGTGATCTCCTGCAGAGAAATCGTCGTATACTGGCCGCCAACTGGAGAATGTCAGTAACAATAAAGTCAATTGAGGAATGATTTCACCAACCGCTGGAAAACACATGCTGGAAAGCCGGCAGTTTGCCTGCTCGGACTTGATCAACCACCCCCTTGACCCCCGAATCCGAGAGGACATTGGCTTCGGCAAAGGTGATCCCCTTGGACGACCCGATGTGCTTCACAAGCTTGTCGGCCGATGTCTGGTTGCGGACAACGGCCAGGACGTTGCGTTTGGAACGCAGCGCTGCCATGACGGCCGCGACGCCGATATTCCCCGTGGCTCCGACGACTAGAACGGTCTCCATGGTTTGAGTGAATCTTGATACAGAGTACAAGACATGGCGGGTTTGAATTCTTTTTATGAGTCCTCTACTCCGTCTGATGCATCTCATCGCAATCGGGCTTCGGAGTCGCGAGTCGGTCTTGATAAGACGCGAGTGGCGAAGATGACAAATCGAGGGTGATCACTGTGTTCCATTCAGATTACCACGGAGGCAAGATTAATGGGCAGATGCGCTCACGTCAGATATTTGGTCTTTATGCAGTGGCTCCAAAGGGCGACTTCGAAACACTATATCCTTGTAGACTTGCCATTATCTGCGACATGTCTCTGATGTCTGGTCCAGGGAGTCGAATATCCATGGCTCCCGTCTTCGCCTTGATATCTTCAAAAAGACTCGAAGCCAGCGTGATGTAGCCATCCCCTCTAGCATGTGTTGCAAAGATCATGCCCACAAACTCCAGGTCCTTGGTAAAAACGAAACTGCCCGAGTCGCCCGTATCTGCAAACTGGCGGCCTTTGGTACCACACACCACTGCCTCGCGCGTCGCGACTGTTTTCTTCTCAATCACCGCCGTCTGGAGACTGTTATATAGACCTTCAGTCCATTCCGTGGATCGCCCCATCTTATACAAGAGCATCCCGTGCTCTGGTTCAATAGGTTGATTGATGATATCACACGGCAAGCGAAAGCGAGGTGGTCCATATGAGTCGACTCTATTGTGTCCTATGCGACGTTTGTCTAGCATTATAAGAGCCCAGTCTAGATGAATAGGATGATCACTGTTCCGCATGGTCTTGAGACGAAAGCCTGATGCACACACAACATGACCGAGTCGCATACGCTCTTCATCAAAGGTATTGATCTGGCTCATGATAGTCTCTAGATCATGTAGATTCCGTTCCTGGGCGACGTGGATCCGGCTTGATAAGGGAGAAAGCTCGCCACGCGCCATCATAGCCCGATTTGCCAGGAATTTCTGGTCAGCAATCCGGTTGATCTGTTGCTGGATGGATATCTTCTCCTCTTGGAGGTCTTGACGACTTGGCTGCTGGACAGCGAGTACTTCCTTCGCTACTGGATCATTCCATTCAGCTCCTTTTCCATCCCAGCTCAACTGCACTGTTGAAGATATTAGTAGTAGGTCTGAATCAGTACATGCCGTTGACTCACCTTGCTTGTTCTCGTTCACAGTTTCTGGCGCGAGAACTGCATGGTAGCAGGTGAGTCCGAACTGATACCACTCTCCCTTCTGGTTCTGGAGCTCAATGTATCCGCCAAATGTAGCCGACGTATCTAGATCAACAGTGTTTCCTAGGCTCACACCAGGCAAGGTCTGGCGCTGCTGCCATAGAGATGAGGGAACGCCGGCTTTGTCCATTGACCGAAATACCCTACCTTTTTCAACCAAGACAGCAACATCATCGATATGATTGGCATCTAAAATACTCACCACCTTCTCACGAAGGGGCTTCCACCTCCGAGAGGAATTACGATCCACAGTGATAATAATTGTGGGCGGGTTCTCTTCCGCTGTAGACGAGACACCGTATCGCCAGCATGAAATCACTATGATATCTGCGAGATCTATAGAGTCCAGTATAATCGACAGGACTCTGTCCCAGACTAGAAACAGTTTATCAGTCCGGAACAGAGGGGTGGTAAACCGGGGAAGCATTGCCCGGGGGTCGATTATCTCGACGCTGATATCTGGGAACTCGTGAAGAACCAGCATCGTATGTAACCTCTGGCAGGCCTGAAGCCATTCGTCATGTACTGTACTTTTCGTAGCCAAGATGGTCAGGGTGACGATTGGCGGGTCTTGAGGAAACCATTCCGGTGTCTGCATGCCCACACTCGCGTCTTTCAGCGTAATTCCATGCTCGATGAGTATTTCCTGAATGGCAGCCAGCATCGCGTCGCTATTCAGGATTTCGTTGTATCGGCTTGTCGGATCCAGTATCGTCTGGGAGGTTGCAGGTAACGGGCATAGCAAGGGCCCCCCGACGCGAAGCTCCTCGTTGATAAACTCCTCTGTCTCGCCCTCGTCATCCTTGCTGGAACCTCGCGTGCGGCGATCGCGTCTGTCGCTGCCAGGCTGCTTGTTCATCAGGAATTGGAAACCGCCCTTGAATTCCTTCGCTGACGACGCCCAGACGAGCTCTGCGTCTGATCCACGGTTGTATCTGAAGGGCATATGTTGATGATCCGAAAAACAGGTTTGGGAAAGACAGTAAGGAAGGTTGAAGAGCGTTAAGGAGCTGGTATGCAAGAGTGGGTGAGAAGGAGAGTTGGACAGTTGAGGGGGAAGGTTAGAGGGAGAAAGTCAAGAGACAAAATGTGCAGGCAACAGTTTGTTTGGTATGTCAGTCAAGAATAAACTCTCACTTCCACAATCACTTTATAGGCAGACAATCTTACCAGGTTATAAGCCAAACAGTGACATGGAACCACCAAGCCAGACTTTATGTAATTATGAATATATGACTTTCTAAATTCATTTTCAAGGCTCCTGAGCTGAGCCTCTTAACTACTATCTTATAATGCGAGGTGTATTATGTGGATTTACTAATACTGGTGGTATCCTTGCGCTTAATATCAAGCAAGTTTAATCTATAATGCTAGGTCAGCTCTCTGAAATGCTTATTAAATATAGAGACTAGGAGCCCTAATATTACAGACTTATATATACATCTTATCCACATGAACTGCTGGAGCTCTCTGGTCAAATATTTTAGGCCTAGTGAACTATCACTTGGCCGGCTCTACAGAGTAGTCAAAGAGATTCTTCCCTTTATGAAAAGTCTAGGTTTATATCATTTACTACCAAGAAGGAAATGGCTTAGGTCCTTAGCTAGATATCAATTTCATTATACTAGAGTAAATAAAGACTTAGCTATATAGATCTTCATTAGCTATCATCTTAATGAGTAGTAAACAAGACTTCCCAGCCCATAGCCCAGAGATAGGCGACTTACTAGGTATGAACTCTAAAGGGGATTGATTTGTTTATAAGCATGTGAATTGATATAGAATTACTATAAATCAGTTCAAGAAGAGGCGTAAAGTTAATATAAGAACTACGACTGGACATATGCCTTAGGCAGATGGCAGTGAATGAACTTACCTTCTATTTTAGGATGGGTGTCTATCTCAGGGATATTTATATTTGATGCGCCTCGCGTCCAATTCCTCTTGCTCTTTTTCTTCCCCCCATCTAGACATTCTAGTCTATATATCACCAATACCACGTTATTATTATTTTGGATCATTAAAAGAATTATATGTCTCTACCAAGTGCTTAAAATCTAGCACTGCTTGCCTTGCCGATGCCTAGATTTTATGGCAGAGAATCACCCTTACATTTTCCTACCCTTTCTCTCCAGCAATCTTCCGCGATGGCTTTGATAAGTCTCCATCTGCCTATATGCTCCCCTTCAACTCACCAACTATATGACCAGGGGAGGCAATCTGCTGGATTACATGGACAGAGAGACATGTTTAGTATTATTGTGATTGGTATCTTGCTCGATCTTCCATGCCAGTAGGAAAACAGAGCTAATGAATTTGCATGGTGAACTTTTTGATATCAGCACAGACAATTCATTTCGGAGATGCCTATATTGTCGGACTCTCCGCGGCTGCCAAGCTCGAGTTTGTAGATGACAATGGCCTGGCGAGTATACTTGGTCTTGGAAGTACACTATATAACCCTCCATCCCTATACCGATAATACATACGACCACAGGGTGTGGAAAATAGGGCTTCCCGTCCGCTCAGCCGTACTCAAGCCACACGCCGGTAGGTTAGTAGTTGGGTGGGTGACCACCAGCGAATCCCTACTGTTGTATGTTCTTTTTATACTTGGCCGTAGATTGATTGAGTTGAGGATTTTATGTTATAGTATGTTTTTACCTATATGTAGATTTATGTAGAGTATGCTATCTATTTTACTGTGTTAAGTATTATGCATGTTGCCTAGAGATAGTGATGAGAGGAATGAGGATAATAGAAGACTGTTATTCCTACAGTTATATGTTTTTCTTATACTTGGCCGTGGATTATGTTGATTATACTATCTTATTTTTATTTTATTGAGTGAGTTTATGTACCATTGTTCCTGCTAGATTTAAGATGAAAGAGATGGGAGGGAAGTAATGGGAGATTACAACTTAATAATGCCACCACTAAGGAACAGCAGCACAGGAAAGAGGTCCTTCGGCTTTGAAAAATTGGTCTCAGACATCCAGACTGCTCAGCCACCATTGCTGTGTCTCGAGATATTAATCAACGATCCGGAAACGTACAACTGGATTGCCGGGGGTGGAGGGAAATGGGCGGGAAAGAACGAAGTGAAAGGACGGAAGAGAGCCTCTATGACGAGGAGCTGGCACTTTCGGGCTCTTCGGCCTCCTCTCTGGCCCTCAGCATGATGGCGAGCATGATTTCAAGAAAGCTTCTCAATTCACCTATTTCCCTTGTTTCCCATGGCCCATACTGATCCATGACTAGGAATTCCTCTCTTGGGAGAGTGTTCCGTTCGCCAAGCATATACTCTTGGTATACAGGAGTATAGTTGGCGAGCGAAAGAAACCACTCCGAACCATCGCTGGAGACCAAGAAGGCCCTATCCATGCCCAGTCAGTGAAAAAAAAAACGAATACAACTAGGGGCCAGATGAGATCAAGATTACTAACCGGTTTGCTGCAGGTTTAATAGGGGGGTTGGCCATAAGCCAAGCGACTACCTCCGCTGCTTCTTGTATTGAAACAGCGGGCTCGTGCCGTGCCCTCTGGCCGGCCTTCGCCTCGAGGAGGATGCTGGTTTTAGTTGAATTGCCAGCCCAGAAGAACCCATCGACTTGGGCCTCCATAGTCGCCCGTTTGAAATTTGCGAAGAATGGGGCGCGGTGGGGGCTCCAACCCGCTGGGCCATTGACGTTTTCGAGGTTTATGGCTGTTAGGAGTGAGATCGCGGCCATATTTACTAAATCTTCGTTAACTCCCTCGAGGAGGTGAGTTTCCCGAATTCTGCGGCCAGCCCCATCGTTTTTGGTACAAGTCTTGGGCTTTGGGATGTCCAACAAGCGCAGAACCTCCTTAATCTGAGAAAATGGGATCTTGAAGGCTCCCATATTGCTCATCTCACCACCGTCGCCATTCTTCATGCCGTCTATCCCCTGAATAAATGCTTGGAATTCAGCATTGTCACCAAGCAACTGCCTTGCAGTCGTGAGGTATAATCCCAGGTCGAGGGCTGAAATATCCTTTGTGTTCTTTGTCTTCCATAGAACCTTTAAGAGGAGATACTCTCCCTTCGTCAACTTTGAGCCGGAATTTAGGTCGAAGCGCTTGTGGACGGTTTGGCGGCGAATCTTCATCAGTTTCGCAGCAGCCTCCCACTGTTCAGGCGTCGTTGGTACTTTTTTCCAAGCACGATTTCTGTTTTTGAACATCTTGAATGGATTATTTGAAAACAATCAACTAACTAATCGTGGAAAACAACAAATTTCAGAAATGTGTCTGTTGCTCTGGCTCGAAGAGGAAAAGAAAACGCGAGAGAGGGGGGGGGAAAGAAGCCGTCCAGTATTCAAGTCAACTCTCACTTCATTTCATTCATCAGCAAACAGCAAGCAACATTTAGTGCAAATAAGATATGATCCTACTATAAGGATATATTTGTCTTCTTATCTATTTAGAACCTAGTATATTAAGATGCTTCATCTAGTCACCTAGACATTTTTTTATCCTTTCTCCTATCCTTTTTCCTTCTTCTCTTGTTTTCTTCCCTTCTTCTCTTCTTCTTTGCATCTTTACCTCTTTCTATCTTCTTTATCCACCTTCCTTGCTTCTCTCACGCTCTTCTTTTATAGTTTGTTATGTAGATCCTTCCCATCATGCCCTGCCCAGCTCCCTATGGTTGTGAACTATATATCAACATTAATAAGCACTATGTCTCCTCTTCCCATTGGTCAGACAACGGTTCCTCGCCTTGACGTCATGGAACTAACCGAAATCAGTCTAGCCCTCTGAACATTGGGGAGCGCTTCCGGGGTTCACAGCAAGCAAACAGCAGAACAACATCGACTCTCTGCTTTTCCTCCCTCTTTTCCTTCCTCTTATCCCTCTTCCTTAACCATTTCCCTTATTCATCGACTTTCTGCTCCGTTCCTCCCTCCCATGAGGGATTATCTCCTCGACTCTTTCTTCTAAACTGTTCATGGATACTCGAGCTACTCGTTTGCAGCGACAGGCTGCACTACGGAGTAAATATGAGGCAGCAGCACAGGGCATCCTCGAGGCAATCTCAAGTGAGCCCAAGAAGTTCTTCTCCCCAGCTGACCTGGCCAACCTCGGAGTCCATCTATTGCCTTTTGATCCTCTTAGTGAAGAATTCATACAGTCTAGAAAATGTCTGTTTCAGCCTCTCTCAACAGACTTTCTCGCAGAGTTTTTCATTGAGGATTCAGAGCTCATGGATTCTGATCGTAAGGCCTTACAGTTGCTTGAGCCCGCCTCGCCCCCTGATGATCTCTCATCTCTACTCCATGCAGCTAGGGAGATCTTTCTGCTTCTTGAGACAACATATTCCCATCTAAAAAGGAAAAAACCTAAAGCCTATCTGTTTGAGCTGGTGGACTGGGAATTCATCGCGTTTGTCTATAAGCTCATTACCCTCCATTTCCATATACTAGCTAATGAATATTGATCCTCCTTAGGTGTGACGACGACTTTCACGAGGCGAACGGCTTTTACCCTTATAAAAATCATTTGGGCATCCCCCTCTGGTCATATCTAGATATGATGCAGCACTGCACCACAAAGCGTGGCAAAACCATAATTCGACCACATCTCCAACTTGTCATGGGTAATGATGCTGTTGTGAAGGAAAGTGGACTTCTGATGGGGGAGCTTGGCCCAATTGTCCAGGGAATCCTAGCTCGCATAAATCAACCTTGCTTTAAGAACACATCACTCATTCCAGTATGTTCATCTCTATATCTTTGCCATTTTCTTGACCATGTCTAACACCACCTTCCTCAACAAATAGGTCCAAATCTTCTCCTTCTTCGGGCCTCTCGATGGCCGCATCCTCCAGGCCAGGTTCTATCCCTCTGGTCAGCTGGTTATTCGTGCCTCTGGCATCTACCACTTTACAAGTGAGAATCAGGAATACCTTGCTAGCCTTTTTTTGCGCTATAGGTTTTCTGAGCCTCGCGTCGGTGACGGGTATGAGTTTGATGTTTTTGATGTTGCCGAGGAGTCCCCGGCAGGTTTCCCAGATTCCGGAGAAAAAAACCCACTAGGAAGTCTGGTGCTTCGCCCGGCTTCTACTTCTAGTACTGGCAAGGAGAATGTCGCTTTGTAGCAGCATAAAATTGACATCTATTGATATTAATACATGCCTGGACAATCTAAGATTTCATCGTCAACCCCCTCATCAGCCACGGATCCATAAGAAGATCAAGAGCAGTCGGACGATCGTCAGGGTTCCATTGTAAGGCCAATCTCAACCATCGCAGGAAACCATCTACATCTTCCCCACGTATGGTAGCAGCGAGTTTCTCAAAATTCCGATCAGGAATAGGGACCAGATTCTTCCAGTTCCCCGATTCATCCCAAAAGACCCAGCTCATATGCACATTCTTAAGAAATTCCAGAGGTGGCGGGCCAAGTAAGGCAACAAGCTCTGCGATATGTACTCCATCATCGAAGATACCATCTCTGACTTGTCCTTGAATAACGGTATTCGGACTGACAATGTCCCATGCCTAGATAATAAGTATTAACCAGGGAACAGAATAAATGCATCAATTGCCAGTACTCACCACCATAGCAACGCTCCATATATCCACTTTATAGCTCCAGTTCGATTTCAGTATGACCTCAGGCGCACGGTAATAGTCTGGCATGATGTTGTCGCAGTTTTCTTCATCCCCAAAACGAGCTTCTCCCAGATCGCCGAGAAGAGGGAGCCCGTCTCCAGCCGGAAAATGCGAGGTTGCATATATCTTTCGATCTCCAAGTACCTTTCTTGCTGCTGGGCTGTTGACTTGGCGCTCTTCAAAATCGACAAGTGCAGCATGGGAAGGGGCAGGAAGAAGGAGATTCTTAAGTTGGATATCTTTGGATACTAGTTAGTTCATTTTCTCTTTTTTTTTCAGAGATATCAATTTCCTACCGGTATGGATGAGATGGGCTATGGAGTGAAGATAGTCGACAGCCCCGAGAAGTTGACGAATGGCAGGTTTCATGTCTTCCAGCGTCATCTTATTCTCACTTCTAAACTGTAGCAGTTCAGATGCGTTGATTCCCAGTGGTTTATGAACAAGGCACAGATGGCGGTGTTGTGAGCCGTCCACGTAGAAATGGTCAACCAAGCTGCGAACGTATTTCTTGCCTGGGTGGTCTGTTTCGATGGAATCGAGATGCTTGTAGATGTTCAATTCATGCTCTCTTCCTTGTCCAGATACATATATCTTCAAGATGACATACGTCGACTCCCTGAATTTGATTAATATCGATAGATAAATAAATGACAGACTGACTTACACGAGATCACGGGCAAACCACACGGTGGAAGTCACGCCAAATCCTACTTTGGCGAGAGCCTGGTATCTGTCGTTGAAAATTTCCCCTTGGTCGACGGGATAGTACTTTTCGGGTGAGTAGGTTGGCAATGTTTCTTCTTCAATTGAGCAAGACGGGTCCAGCAGCTTGAATCCTGACGTTGGGAAAAGCCGTGGAGCAGAGGTCCATTTTGCTGATGAAACGACTGTTCTGAAGGGGGTTAAGATGGGAGGTTTGGATAATGAGGAAGTCAAACAGAGTCGCCGAGTGAGGAGAGAGTATGGGGATTTTGAATAAAGGGACCAGGGATTTCGCATAGTCGATATTTGCTGTAATTTAAACAAGGAGTTGATATGAATAAAAGCATTTGTTTATCTAGCTTATATGACCAGTGCACAGACCAGCATGTCAGGCAGAGATCAGGGTTTATGAATTAACTTGGAGATTCTCATCTTTAAATAGGAGCTTATTATTTTTACTATGGTTATAATCCTATTGCCCCTCTAGCAACACAGGAGTTGATAGTAAAATCTCCAGGATGTGGTCATTATATCAGTTTTTAAAGAGAATTCTAATGCGGGGAATCCCAGTATAAGATTATACTCTGCTCCGAATAGGTTACCTAGAAAGGCTTAAGGGGAAAAGTCACTCTTATCAGCTTAATCAAGATTGATGAAGATCTTATCTAGTAGAGGTAGATCATACGCCAGGCTTGGACTATCTAGGCATAAGTATACTACTTGAGACATATTGCCAGTCAATCACAACATCAATGAGACAAATAATAACATAGAGGTAATATTTATTTTTAGCTAATAATAGCCTGGAGTCATAAGGTAATCTTATGTCATGAGGTGCTTATATATAATTATCAGACTGAAATCCTGTTAACACGTTCCCTTTAACAATACGTCTTGAAATGGCTGAACATCAACCCCCTCCCGAAAACACCCAAATGAAGCCTCTTCTTTCCCCAGAAGATATGATGGAGAAGAAAACATCAGTGCAGGAAGAGGAGGATGTGAACGAGGAATCTCCTCCCCCCGCGCTGGTAGGACGGAATCTCGGGCTTCTCACAGCGGGGTGTGTCTATTCTTTTTATGTTTGAAGACTGAAAACTAAGATCCAGGCTCTGTCTCTGTGTGTTCCTTTCTGCCCTCGACATCACCATTGTCAGCACATCACTGACAAGCATTTCGAATGACCTGGACGCCTTTGAAGAAAGCAGCTGGATTGTATCGAGCTATCTGGCAACATATTTCAGTACATCAACACTCTTGATTCGCGTGTTACACTGTCCTAATGTCTCGCAGGCTTCCTCATTATATGGGCCAAGCTGAGCGACTTCTTCGGCCGCAAGCGAATGCTCATCGGCGCCGTCGTGCTCTTTCTGGCCTTTTCGGGGGCGTGTGGTGGAACAAAGGCCCCCATGGCACTGTGAGTGATGCCTCATCTATTGAAACTCTGTCTCATATTGAACACTGCTGCTCTAGTATTGTCTGCCGTGCCTTTCAAGGGATTGGAGGCGCCGGGATCTTCAGTATGGTGCCTATCATCGTGGCGGAAATGGTCGAGCCAGCACGATACGGCGCATACAACGGGATCATCTCTCTCGCCATCGCGTTCAGCTTTCTATTAGGCCCACTGTTTGGGGGAGCCATCAGCGACGGCACGACCTGGCACTGGATCTTCTGGATCAACCTCCCCGTCAGCGTGGTGGCCCTGGCGCTCGTCTTTGTCTCCATGCCCGCTGAATTTGGTCTATCCAAGCCACGAGACAGGAACGTCCCGATCCTCAATCGCATCGACTATCCGGGTTTCTTTATGCTCCTTGCCTCGTGTGTCTTGGTCATCGTCGCCATCGAGGAGGCCGGCATCTCCTATGCGTGGGACTCGGCTCTCGTCATCGCCTGTCTGGTCATCGCGGGAATCCTCTTCCTTCTCTTTATAGCCTGGCAGTGGTATCTCGATCACACCCAGTCCCAGCGGGAACCTATCTTCCCTTGGCAGTTTGTCAAGACGCGAGTGTTGATGGGAATATACCTGTGAGTCCGTCCTTCCCTTGTTATTCAATCTGTCGGCTCATCCTGACAATAATGGAAAGTAATGCACTACTTTCTGGCGTCCCCTTTGTCACTCTGGTCATTGAACTCCCCCTCCGCTTCATGAGCATCAACGGTAAATCCGGGCTCGACTCGGGCATCGCCATCCTGCCATTCACCTTGGCTCTGGCCTTTGGATCGGCCATCACCGGCTCGATCACAAGCAAAGGTCGCGTCCCAGTCATTGCGGTCCTCTTCGCCGCCACCCTCTTCCAAATCCTCGGCATGGGACTTCTCTACTCGGTTGCAGTGACGGCGCATCTTCCAGCGAGTATTTACGGGTATCAGTTCCTCGCTGGACTGGGCACGGGTCTCAGCTTGACCACTCTTCTCAACGTTGTTCCCTCTGTCGTGGATCGGCGCGTTCTAGGTATGATATAATCTCTCATCTTCTCGTCCGATGCTAATCTCTCAGCCGTTGCCATGGGAGGAGTCACGCAATTGCGCATTCTAGGCGGCGCTCTGGGAACATCAATCGCAACAAATCTATTGAATACCACGGCGAAAAGCCGTCTGGCAACTGAATTACCCGCCGACACACTTGCGCGCATCCTCAAAGACGTCTCGTTAGTCCAGACCCTCTCGTCGGCCGATCAGACGATGGTCCACGCTGCCTTTGCACAGGGATACCATAAGCAACTGGCTATGATGTTGGGATTCTGTGCGGCCGAGGTGGTTGCTTTGGCGTTGATTTGGGAATGGCCCATGAGGCGGTTAGAGTGACGGTTTGTATATTATAGCATATCGATGACTATGAAAGACTAGGCCATGGTTGAATTATGATACAATTAGTACATGATATTGTTGAACAGGAAGACCAGTTGAATGTATATATATATACATCCTCTATAGCGTAATGTTGGAGCACGCGGCGTTGTACTCGGACGGGTGGCGGAGGGTGATGGCGCCCTCGTTGTTGTAGCCCAGACTGATCAGAGTGGCAGCTAGAAAGTCAGACGCCGGTTACCACATAGCTATGAGCAAAAGACTTACCATCCAAGTCAAACTCGGGGAAGCCGAGTTTGGTCAGACCGGCCGTGGGATTGGCGATAAAGGCCGCCCAGGCGGCCTGCATCTTGGCCTGCAGCTTCAGCTGGGCGTCGGACTCGGGGATATCCGTGTAAAGGGCCGAGTTTCCAAAGACCATGTTGAGATCGACGCCGTGGTAGGCGCCGCTGGTCGGGTACAGACGGGTGTTGTTCCAGTCGGCAAAGTAGCGGAACCGCCACGAGGGGACTCCGTGGGCAATCCGGGCGGCGGCAGAGAAGTCGGACGGGCAGACAAAGGTCTCTTCCTCGAACTCGAGCCATTCGGCGGCGGTCAGATTGGCGCCCTCGAGGTAGGCGGCAATCTTGTAGAAGCCGGCCTCGTTGTCATTGTGGCCGACCAGATAGGGCTGTAGGTTAGTTTGACAAAGAAGAGATAGACTCAAAGAAATAGACTCAAAAGACAGACTTACCACACGCGCAAACTTGCCGCTGTCGGCCAGCGTGACGTAGTCGGCAAAGATGGTGACGTTGTCCACCGTCGGCTCGAAGGAGGGCTGTTTGCGGGCAGCGCTGGTGCTGGCCGGGGGCGCAATGGTGGCCGCCATGGCGAGCAGGTCGGCGACAGTCTGTTCCTTCATGCAGGCGAGGGCGTCGGCGGTGGTGTTGCAGCCCAGGAGACCGGTGAGGTCGGCCCAGTGCTGGGCGGACAGGTCGGCGGAGTTGACCTCGAAGCTCAGGGAGGTGCCCGAGTGGGAGATGATGCCGGCGACAATGGGGTCCTCGGGCCAGGCGTAAGCCCAGTAGTCGACCATGGCGCTGCCGCAGGACTGGCCGGAGATGACGATGCGGCTTGCGTCGCCGCCAAAGGCGGCGATGTTGTCGCGCACCCACTCCACGGCGGCGCGCTGATCCAACAGACCCAGATTCGAGGAGTGGTCTGGGATGCCGGGGAAGCCAAAGACGTTCATCCGGTAGTTGGCGGTGACGACGATGACGTCCTCGGTGCTGGCCAGGTCGGCGCCCGAGTAGAAGGGCGTGTTGGTCGCCCCAGAGGTGTATCCTAGGCATTGTCAACAATTGAAACCACAGTGGTGAGGCGCCATCTGGCTAGACTGGTCATACGGCCGCCATAAAAGTGCACGTAGACGGGCTTCTTCTCATCGCTGTCGTTGTTGGCCCACACGTTCAGCGTCAGACAGTCCTCGCTCTGGGTGCGGTTGTACTCGGAGCCGACAAAGGCCTTCATGACATCGGTGAAGACCGGCTCATACTCGTCTGGATACGAGTAGGCGGACGAGAGGGTATATGGGCAATCGCTGTTCATTCTGATTAGCCCGTCTAGCCCGTCATTCCACACCTGCTTGCAACGCCTTACTATCCCTACAACGGTCAGTACACGAGTTCTGGAAGACGGAATTGACAGATCTCGATGGTCTCACAAAACTCTCCGCCTTGTACGTCGATCTCCCCTCGTACTTGGCCGGGGCCTCAAACCGCAGGCTGCCGACCGGGGGCTGCGCAAAGGGAATGCCCAGATACTCGACGACACCGGCGTGGGAGGACGAGACATGGCCGACGATCTCGCCGTTGGCCGTGTCGACGGTCTTTGTGGCGAGCGCCACGGCGGGCAGCAGGCCCAGAGCGATGAAGAAGGCCACCGATGGCATCTTGGCAGCAGCAGGGGCAGGGATGGTGAAGAGATGAGGTTCTTGACAGGGGGGGAGTTTAAGTATTCTCGTGGTTTCCCGATCAGGCATGGTGTCAAGCACTAGTCTGGATACTGTAACAATACGCAGTATACCTACCTATAGTACATACTACATAGTACTCATTACTAGTTAACCATAGTCATTATAATAATTACATAGTAATTATGATAATTACATGATAATTACATGTTATACTAGCCATAGCTAAGTAGGTACTATATACTTGTTCACTCGCTTCAACTTACAGTATACCTGAAAATAGATACCCCTATCTGACATGGGTTTAATTGTTCACCAGGATCAGGATGAATCCACTGTGACACTGGCCCCCTTAGTATTACGTGCGCTTCGGTTAAGACAACAGGATTAATAGTAGCTGTTAGCAGGACCACTTCGTATCCAGTCCCCGCCATGCCTGCTATCCGAGCGATCCATGATAAAACCATAGGCCATAGAGTATACATACTGCCTATGCCTATGCCTATGCCTATGCCTATGCCTACTGCTATCTACTGTCTAATCTCTGATTTCTAATATCTGCAAAGAGATGTTATTTTAATGATACTACTTGGTAATGTAAAATTGAGTAGTCTGGCCCCCACGCCATGCCGCATCCGGCATCACCCAATCCTGCAAGACAAACTCGATCGTGAAGGATTCCAGAATTCCAGGATCCAGGATTCAGGATTCTTCTATAAACTTTCTGTGCAGGCAGTAGTGCGCTTATTGGGTCATGGCGTCTTCCATTCCACCCTGAGGGATCAGGCATCCTCCAGCTGCAGTGCTGCACACTCGTTTATATACCCTCCCATGCTGTCCCGAGTCCCCCCCCCCCACCACCTCCGGTCTCCTACTGCTACGCCACGTCGGTAGAAACAGAGCTCTGGTCTCCAAATGACCCTGGTCACTCGCAAGGATAACATCCCCGGCCATGGAGAGAGCCTCTTCGTCACCGCCGTCGTCATGGCCGGTCTGGCGCTGTTTTTTGTCGTCCTCAGGCTAATCACTCGCTTTGATGCGCACCGTGCAGGCGCCGACGACTACCTGATCATCGTCGCCATGGTATTTTTTTTTTTTTCTTT